>NC_056747.1:215760966-215825966 GCF_019279795.1 Protopterus annectens | reverse complement strand
TTACTAAGGCTTTAAATTGACTCGGAGGGGCCTAGTGGCAGGCTGTGAGGTGATTTACATTTGTACCAAAGGTATCTCCTTGTCAATACATCATTGAAAGGACAAGTAGGCCGAAGTTGTTTCTTCAGTATTGTGCCCCACAGGTAAATGTCACTATACTTACACAGCATAGCTGTAAGGCTGCAATCCCTACCTGCTGTTACTGCTATACTCCTGTATTATATCCCTAAGACTGCAGTCCATGTATGCTCATGCAGTATATCTCTAAGGCTGCCATCCCTGCCTGTTGTCACTGCTGTACCCATGTAATATACCACTAAGGATGCAGCCCCTTCCTGCTGTTACTGCTGTACTCATTTGATATATTGCTAAGGCTGCAATCCCTGCCTGCTGTTACTGCTATATACCCATGCAGTATATCACTAAAGCTGCAATCCCTGCCTATTGCTACTGCTTTACGCATGCAGTATGTCGCTAAAGCTGCAATCCCTGCCTATTGTTACTGCTTTACCCATGTTGTATATTGCTAAGGCTGCAATCTCTACCTGCTGTTACTGCTATACCCATGTTGTATATCACTAAGGCTGCAATCCCTTCCTGCTGTTACTGCTATACCCATGCAGTATGTCGCTAAAGCTGCAATCCCTGCCTATTGCTTTACCCATGCGGTATGTCGCTAAAGCTGCAATCCCTGCCTATTGTTACTGCTTTACCCATGTTGTATATTGCTAAGGCTGCAATCTCTACCTGCTGTTACTGCTATACCCATGTTGTATATCGCTAAGGCTGCAATCCCTGCCTACTGTTACTGCTTTACCCATGTTGTATATCGCTAAGGCTGCAATCCCTGCCTACTGTTACTGCTTTACCCGTGTTGTATATCGCTAAGGCTGCAATCCCTGCCTGCTGTTACTGCTATACCCATGCAGTTTACTATTCAGGCTGCAATCTCTACCTGATGTTACTGCTATATTCATGTAATATACTGCTGAAGCTGCAATCCCTACCTGATGTTACTACTATACCCATGTAATATACTGCTCAGGCTGCAATCCCTACCTGATTTTACTGTCAGGCCATTTTGCTGCAGGGTTGGGGCAGGATGCCAAACACCACTCAGTCTCATCTTACTCAGCCGCCCTCCTCTCATTAGTTTAGGACACTTTGCTAAAATCTGAAATCTGAGTTTATGGTAGAATTGTCATTAGTTGTAAACTATATTTTCTAAGTATGGCATTATAGATGAATTCTTACATATTTTCCTGACAGATTAATTGTAGGAGGACAGTTAGTTTTCTGATTTATTTTTATATAAAGCCCTCAGTTCTTGCTAGTAATTGTGAGCAGGTTCCTGGGTTCTATTGCAAGATGTTCTCATCTAGGTTGGAGTATGTGTCATGCTAGTACTAGGCTCTGAAAGTGTCAAAATCATGTTGTGAAGTCATTAATTATATCGCTCACTAAACAGTGAGAGGAAGGAAGCTTAGTGTAATGCTCAGCACAAAACTTTGGAAATAAACGGGAAAACCCACTTGAAAGAAAATTTGACTACCACAGCAATTTGTCAGTTTAATTTTGGTCCATGAGAATTTCTGCATGGACTCTTGAGCTCTGTATACCCACCATGACCTTGGCTATATTACATCTACTAAAATGTCACATTAGATCAAATGCACTGCTAACACTGTTGTGGTAGGGACATGTTAGAAGCAACATCCAGGAGAATGAAGAGTTAACCAGAAGAAACAGGATGTTTGGGAATGCAGAACAAACATTTCCATTGTTTCATTTTATGTGCATTGACGGACTAGGGTTGAGTCCCCCTCTCCCTCTCTCTCTCTCACACACACACACACACACACACACACACACACACACACACCTAGATGCATTTATCTTTGATGATAACGTAGCAATGCTTGCTTGCAGTCTTACTTATTTACTTAATTTATTTTTACCGACTTACCTATTTTATTTGCTGTCCCTCTATTTTCCACTGGCTATGAAGTCCCCCCCCCCCCACCCCGCACTCAGTGTATTTGTTCTTATACAGCACATTATCAGCAGCCAGGGGCACAGGAGAAGAATTAAGTTATGTTTGGGGGGGGGGCAATGTTAACCACAGCTGGATAAGAGGTTAATTGCTCTAAAGGACAATTTTAAGCCTATCCAACAACCTGAGATTAGAATCAAACCCTGCCATAACGGTCAACTGTCCAAATTTTTGCCTCATATTTTTGGTTTGCTTTCTGAAAAAAACACTGAGGCTTGAATTAATTTAATAATGACATACATTTGTGTTTCAGACTTCATGTCCTTCAGAAAATGCATGCTAACACATATTCTGTTATTTTAGCAACTTTCTAAGTTTATAAGAGCAATATTTAAAATCTCAATATTTTTGGGCTTTCATCCTCTAATTATGTTAGGCTTTATCCAAACTTCTTGTGCTAACAGGTTGAGAGGTACGAACCCTGTACCTTGTATACATGAGGAAAAGACCTGAACCATCATGCCCAACCCCACCATATACATCCTCCAGTAGGGAAAAGCCTTGTAACACATCCATTCCTCCTAGGGAGTTGAGCATTGCATGGTACTGTCATACTGCTTGGGGATTTTATTTTTCTTTAAGCAATAACTGGTCTATATATGCATGTCTTTGATGCCCTCATAGCACAACATATAATGGGTGTAATGGAATAGAATGGCTTCCACTTCCATAGGTGTCCTCTTGAAAGGCAAACACATCTGGGTTTCTCTGTTCTTCAAGGATTCTACAGAGTCCACATTCTGGACAGAGAGAGAGAGAGAGATTGAAAAATGAGACAGAAAGAGATGCTAGCAGGGTCTCCTCATCAGTCCACCACAGTCAGCATCTTTAGGTCCTGAATGGCTAATCATAGTCTATTAGGATCATAGTCAAAGCTTTCTGTGGAGGAAAAGTTAGCCACTCCTAACTTGTGTTCACATCCAGTGTCCAGCTATTCTTTGGGAAAAGCTATACATTTTTGCTAGCAACTGTTTGAACCAAAGTCCTGGATTCAACATTTTTTTTTCTGTTTACATAATTGAGATATGCATTCTGTGGAACTCTGCAAAATTGATTGTTTTACATGCCACACAGAAAAGCATACTATAAAATGTATTTAAACTTGTGATTTTACATGCAAATTATGGACACTTGATAGCTATATATTTGTTCAATAAATAAATCAGGAGGGAAAGCAGAGTTTGAAAGTCTCCAAATGATCAGTGTGTGCAGCCATTACACAATAAGGGACCTGAATCAATAAGTGAAAAGGTACCAGTAGCGACACGTTATGCCAAATAACAATGCTTGCATCTGTTTCATGTGATGAGTGGTGAAGAAAGATTTATAATTACCCATGAAATATCTCCTTAAAAATCAACAAAAAATTACAAGAAAAATAAAATGCATAATGACAGACTTCTCATACTTTAAGTAATCTGAATGTTTTCTAACACCTTGAATTGTTCTGTTTAATGTACTTATGCTTGTTAATCAAAGAATATATTTGTAATTTTTGGAGTTTTTCTCCCCGGGCATCTGCTATAAATGGGCTACTAGCCTAGTCAGACTTTCCCGGTAAACAAATGTAAATAAATCAATAAATAAATACTTGTTTAGGAGGTATGCTCTTATTTTCTGGCTTCATTTACTCCTTCACACAATTTTCTGAACCCCCATTATCACATGTGATTTTTGAAGTTGTCTAGTACGTACACGTACACACACACACACATACACACACACACACACATATACACACACACACACACACACACACCAAACAAAACATACTACGTGACCTGCAATATTAGTGGCAATGATAATATAAAGAAAGAGGACTTGCATCTTACATCTCCTTTTCTGAAGCAGAAATATATGGCCTTGCTTAGTAGAATTTTGGAAGACAGTGCATTAAAATCTACAGATGGTATACTGTCTCTTTGATATTGTGCATATATTTTTCCATCATTTTTGATACTGTTTTTTTAATGTGTTTCTGAGTCATATCCCACATTCTTACTGAAAGCAGAAGGTTATGTGCTATTTGGTATTCACATTTTATGCTAATTAGATGTCCAGATTTTTGGCTGGATGTTTTTACTTTTCAAGGGTCTTTGTTCCTTAATTTCAATGTCTGTAGGTGAAGAAGTATGCATAAATACAAGCAGAAAATATATCAGACTCAGAGTAGTAGTGTTACAAAAAGAATATGTAACATAAAATGCTTTCATCTCATTAGAGGAAATGTCATAAGATAAGCAAAATCACATTACCAGTATTTCCCCTACCACCAGGCAGTCGCGTAAAAACCGGTGTCCCCCTACAACCAGGCAGTCATGCAATAAATGGTATCCCCCCTTCCACCAGGCAACCATGAAAACACCACTATCCCTCCTACCACCAGGCAACCATGAAAACACCAGTATCCCCCCTACCACCAAGCAACCAGGAAAACACCAGTATCCCCCTACCACCAGGCAACCAGGAAAACACCAGAATCCCCCCTACCACCAGGCAACCAGGAAAACACCAGTATCCCCCCTACCACCAGGCAACCAGGAAAACACCAGTATCCCCCCTACCATCAGGCAGCCACACAAACACTTGTATGCCCCCTACCACCAGGCAGCCACACAAACACTTGTATGCCCCCTACCACCAGACAGCCACACAAACACTGATATGCTCCCTACCACCAGGCAGCCACATACACACTCTGGTATGCCCCCTATCACCAGGCAGCCACACAAACACTGATATGCTCCCTACCACCAGGCAGCCACACAAACACTGGTATGCTCCCTACCACCAGGCAGCCACGCAAACACTGGTATGGCCCCTACCACCAGGCAGCCACGCAAACACTGGTATGCCCCCTACCACCAGGCAGCCACGCAAACACTGGTATGCCCCCTACCACCAGGTAGCCACGCAAACACTGGTATGCCCCCTACCACCAGGCAGCCATGCAGACACTGGTATGCCCCCTACCACCAGGCAGCCACTCAAAGACTGGTATGCCTCCCTACCACCAGGCAGCCATGCAAACACTGGTATGCCCCCCTACCACCAGGCAGCCACACAAAAATTAATATCCCCCCTACCACCAGGCAGCCACGCAAACACTGGTATCCCCCCTACCACCAGGCAGCCACACAAAGACTGGTATCACCCCTCCCACCAATAAGCCATGTAAACACCGGTATACCCCCTACCACCAGGCAGCTGCGCAAACACTGGTATCCCCCCTATCACCAGGCAGCTGTGCAAACACTGGTATCCCCCCTACCACCAGGCAACACTGGTATCCCCCTACCACCAAGCAGCCATGCAAACACCAGTATCCCCCCAACCACCAGACAGCCATGCAAACACCTATATCCCCCCTACCATCAGGCAGCCAAGCAAACAGCAGTATCCTCCCTACCACCAGGGAGCCATGGAAACAGCAGTGTATCCTCCTACCATCAGACAGCAACACATACTCAATGGAAGAAAACAGTGCCTGAAGAAAATAGTCCTGTCTTCAAAACAGCAGCAGCAGCGACAGCAACAAGAGAGTCATTGTTTTTGAGGGGGGAATCCCTACTTGCAACACACTATGTGGGGGCTGAAACCCCGCAACTTCTTGTTTATTAATCTCCAAACTGCTTAAATATAGGGAAAGGGAAATAGCTAGTACACATGGCTCCTTGTACTGCATACATGGTAAAATCTGCAACAGAGTATCCATTTATAATCTACTTCTTACTGGCAGGTAACTAGATCACCAGCTGTACTTGACAATAAGTTGAATTTGATAATTAGATCAATAACAATGCACCTTGTTTCTACTAGGGCCATCTCTGTAGAGCACAAAAAACATCATACCCTAAACCAGTGTTTGACACAATACCTAAAAGCATATTCTTGCCAGCATATACTTTTAGGTCAACCGAGTCCATAAACTGTGCTATTCTGATACTGGTAGAATGATGAATAGTTTCCCCACACACCTCTTCAAAAAAGAAGTACAAATCTTCTTGTTCCAAATCATTTATGCAAAATTGTATAACCAGATGGTGTTTCCTGTTGCCACACTTAAAGGTGGTGACAACTACACGTTCAGGAAAGTTTCAGTACCTAGGTGAATATGTGTTAATATCAGCTGAAAAAAGTTTTATAGATTCCCAAGCAAAAGCTCTCTGAATAATAGCACCAGCCTTTGACAGTAGTCTCATCAAAACATGTTCATACTGGCAGTCCACTAACAGAGTTGCATGGTCCAGACAAGACATCTGTTTAGAAGCCATAGCTGCAAGATTTTTTGGGAACATCTTATCTCTGCATCATTCTAAGTCTCCTTAACCACAGCCACACATCCATTGCTGGGTTAACTAGCCACCTAGATGTATTCTGTAGGACTTGATGTGGCATGGATCCTAAGGGTGCCCGGGGGTTTGGCCATCAACAACTGCCAGACGGGGTTTCCTTTATGAACTTCCCCACACCTCCCCTGGTTGTGTCTGAGGGGCAGACGTGCAATGGGGATGTGTGGAATTCCACTGTCTCTCTGCAGCAGATAAGACATGCCCCGTCCAATACCCCCACATCTCTCAGTAGTGACATCCACAACCTCCACCAGGGATTATTGCAGGAGACGCCCAGAAAACTTCCCTTCCACCAATGATGGTAACATCCATTCCTGCCTTTCACTTCCATCAGTTACTTGAGCCACTAGTAGAATCCATGTCAGCTGAGCTCTAGTCAGGGCATCATCCCTCTGTGCCACCAGATCAGCTCATGTAACATCCATTCCTGCCTTTCACTCCCATCAATTACTAGAACCACTAATAGAATTCACGTCAGCTGAGCTGTATTCAGGGCATTATCCCTCTGTGCCACTAGATCAGCTCATATAATTCAGAGGGCCTGAAAACTGTAAGACCAGCAGTAAACTGAGCAGGAACAGTACCAACAGAAGGTCCAGCCTTCCATATGAAATCCACAGCAGTGACTTCAGCCTGTGATGCAGCAAATCTTGACTGTCAAGTGAAGTAGCAGAAGGTGGGAGTGGTGTTTCAAGTCAAGTTCTTTCTTATGGACCCAGCTGTTTTCATCATTGGCATGGATGCCTGTAGCATCTAGCATTACCAGTAACCCTGAATCAGTGAGACATCCACTTTGCACCTCAGTAATCTGAATAGACATACAATAATCATGACTATCTCTTCAGTTTTGTCAGTTTTCAAAGCAGAAGCAACCTTAGTGTTCTTTACAATTGCAGTTGAAGTTGGCATAGATTGCAATGAACAGGTGTGAGAGTAAAGTTTTGGGACTAGAGGGTGGTAAACCATTTTTAGAAGTTGTTGGGTTATTAACAGAGGCAACAGACTGAAGTGGCAGTTGAATTGGCTAGCTATGCAGAGATAATTTTGTTTGGGAGGGGGGGGGTTGGTGAGGATCCCATCGGTGGTGTAATGTTTTGAGTAGTTTTATTGTGTCTGGTGGGAGGAGAGATTAGTTGAGTACCCATATCATTTTTGGCATTTGGAGGGTTGTCATTGCCTATGCTTTGTAAATCAATATTCAGGTCCCACGTTATTATAGTTTATTGGATGATGTTTGTTGAAGTCCAAGAAAGATGTTAGTCAACAGTTATATTATTCCCAGGGGGGCGTGTAAACATGTATTATGCAGACTTTTGTATGCATTAATTTTAAGAGAAGATGCAAGTATTTTGGCATTATGAAATGGGGGGGGGGGGGGCTTGGGAGACAGAGTATTATTGTACATTATGCCTACTTCCACCTTTTCTAAAAGTTCTGTCCAGCCTTATTATATTGAATCCTGGTAGTAAAATTTCATAGTCCTTTATGTCTTGAAGGTTAAGTAATAAAAAATATATCTGCATTGTAATATGCTATTCAGGCCAGTTTGCTATGCAAGTCTTCTAAGGCCAACTGAGACAGATGTCTGGTGTCAAAGCCATGGCCTCAAGCTCAATGCCAAAAAGTGCATTGCCATCCCTTTTGGTAAAAACTCTGTACCCATGAACTACCACATAAGGCGGTAGTCTAACACCAAAAGTGTGATAAGAAACCTTGGGACACAGGTGGACATTAGTCTCCCCTTTGATAATCACATCGCCACAGTAGTCAGGAAATTCTTCTACATGGCACACCATCACAAAAGGTTTCTCATCCAGGAAAAAAGAGGTAATTGTTCTCCTCTACGCATCACTCATTAGACCCATTATAGAGTATAACGCCCCTTTTGGTGTATGTACCTCACAAGACATCTACAACAACTGGAAAGGCCACAGAAATACCTCACAAAGAGGATTACTGGTCTCAAACAGATGCCCTACGCAGACCATCTAAAAAAACTCCAGCTTTACTCTGTCACATATCACCTACTCAGAGGCGAACTCTGCCTAACATACAAAGCTATGTCAAACCCAGAGCTGTTGGACATGCTCCACGTAAAGAAATCCCAATCCCTCCGAGCTACATGCTCTAGGGACCTAAACCTTGTCACCACAATAAGCAGAACATGCTGGAGGGATAGATTCCTGTCCCAGAGACTTCCCATACTCTGGAACAAACTACCTATCTATATCAAACAAAGCTCATTAGCACTCTTCAAGAAAAATCTTGATGACTGGATGGGAGATAGGAAATTCACCCCGGGGATCACTTCTGTGGCTCTGCTTAACAGGGGCACAGGAAAATAATTTTCTTGGTTGGCAAAAGCCAGTACCATTTGGCTAGGCTTATATAGGCCCTAGGACCAATAGCCTAGTACCCACCTATGAACTGAGCAAAGATGCAGACCGGAGGACTTTGTTAGAAATGGCTTTGGTGCACAGAGGTAGTGATGTGTAGTGGAGTTGCTGTGTGTCTGTCAGGGAGGTTGTCTGGACCTGGGTTATGGTGGATAAAACCACATGAATTCGGGTGTAGGAAAAAGGTTGATTATATTCCAGCTTGGATCTAATGCTTAGTTTGTAGAATGTAGCATTGTAGTGAAAATAGCTGTTCCTGAAAAGATGAACAGTTGCTGTAATGATATGGTTGGGGATAGTATGAAATAGTGGCAGATGTTAGAGAGTATTCAGGTAGTTAGGAAGAAGATGTTGATAGGATGTTTGGTAGGTAAAAATACAAGGAAAGGTATTATTAGTATCTGAATGTCTAAGAGAAATTATAATTTTAAGGACTAGAGAAAGAATGAAACCAATGTGTAGGACAGTAAAACAATTTTAAATAATTGGATGCATGAAAGAAAGAAAACAAGTGGCAAGGATATAGAAGAGACAGGTTAAGCTAGCTGATAAGAGTGGAATGTAGTAGTATGGAGGTTGAAAGAAAAGTCCAATTCATTGGTGATTGTTTACTAGGTTAATGACCACAAGGGCCATTTTAAGCATATCTATACATCCCAAATCTCTGACAAGTTCAGATATCCTTGGTAAGTGTAAGCAGGTTCTTGGAGATGAAACATTTACAAGCAGGGGCCTGGGAAATTAACCATTTACAGGTTGCCTGTGTCCATTAGAGACATAGATGCCAAACCAGGGATGAACTTCCTGTTCCCTATCCAATTATTCAAGTTGCACTTGATTTGGGTTAGGGAGGATCTCTGTTTCACGTGGATGGAGAGCCTGCTCCATAGATGTCTCTTGGATACATAGCTGTCTCTCCAGCAGGTCCCATTTATATGACAGGGAAGGTTTAAGTCTTTAGAATGGGTAATTCTGGTGCTGTTTGTTTTGTGGATATGCAGGAGATCCACCAGAGTGGGGTCTGACAATGCCCTGTATGCCAGTCATAGGTCTCTTCTTAAAAGTCTATAGGAGACAGAATACAGGGATAGAGCCTTGAGGCAGTCTGCACAGGACATTTTACTTGCACCCTGTATTCTGCCGAATATAGTGGAACAATGACTTCCTTGGATTTAGATGCCATACCTTTGTTTGTAAGTTGTGCAACATAGAATGATTTCCTCACTACTATAGACACTTGATTGTCAAAGGCTAGATTACTATCTATGTGTGTCCCTAAGTCCCTGACTACTGGGTCAACTTTAAGGGGTGTGTTGTCGATATGATAGTTACCAGGGGTGAATGACTTCCGAAAGGATACTATTATTCCTTTCTTGGCATTTAGTTTTAGTCCATGGCTCTGACACCAGTTGCTAATCTGTGTCGGCCCCTCCTGGAGAACATTTGTGTCAGTGTGAGATTCAGGGACAGCTCCTAATTTGCAATCATCTGCAAATTTAGTCATCCAGAGAGTACTGACATTAGCCTTGACTTCTGAGAAGTAAATATTAAAAAAGAGCAGTCCAAAGACTGATCCTTGAGGCACTCCATTTGTGGCTGATTTCTTTGTAGAGGTGGAGTCCCCAATTCTAACTTCCTGGGTCTTGTCTGTGAGCCAGATGGCTATCCACCAGGTGACATATGAGTTTGCATCTAACCTCTTGAGTTTATCAGCAATGCCCGAGTGGGGTAATGTGTGAAATGCCTTGGTCAGGTCAAGATAGGCAGTGAGAACCATTTTGCCCTTATCCACTGTTTTGGTTACCTTCTCAAAGAAGTCCACCAGGTTGAGAAAGCATGATCTGCCCTTGATGAAACCAAACTGGGTTGAGTCCAGTGTTAGGAGGTTTCCTATATCACTACTGATCATTTCCATGATAATTCTTTCCATGGCTTTACATACAAGACTTGTGGGTCTGTAGATGGCCCACCTTTGTGCAGTGAGATGATTGTAGCTGTTCTTCATTCATGAGATATGAAGCCTGCTTGGAGGTTATATATATTGTAAGGATAAGTTGAGATAATGAGGAGTAGTTATAGTGAAAATAATTTTAGTAGATGTGTTAGATTAGTTGGTGTTTATAGCTTCATAGGTACTTAGAAGGCTATCAGTCCATAATGATGTCTAGATGCCTAGCCATATATCATGGAGCTTTTAACCCTTGTATTTTAAGCATGAATAACCCAAAGATGAGCCAAGCATTTGCATCTTGCCTCTATCCATTAGACCAGGGTATAAACTGTGGGTGAGTTTTCAGTTGCCTATCCATTCATTCAGATTACATTCGAATATTGTGAGAGTTTTTTGCTTTGTATGAAGAGGAAGATGTTTCCAAAGAAGTGGTGGTATTTGTGATGCATATTTATCCTTCTGAAATATTTTTATTTATGTTGCACAAAACATTTATATCCATTTAGCAAGTGTTTATGCCCCCACTGGACTTAAAAATGTGTAGTGGGTCTGACAGGAAAAGGTCTCTTGATGCTATGTATGAGCGAGAGCGATTGATGATCCATAGCCTATATGACAACAAAAAGGTCAAAGCTTTCAGATGGTCTGCATAGTTTTTATGATTTATATTTCTGATTTTCTTACTAAGAAAGCACTGTGGGCATTGAAGTTGAATCAAATGTTTGGACTGTACATACCGAAGGGGTAATTATATTCAGTGATTGCTCTGATGAGTGCAGAATACAGTGAATGGTCAAATCACTGGACTTGGATGCTATACCAATAGTGATAAGGTGTGCAATAAAAAGTACTTTCATAAGTAGTGGATATGAGTTATTGAAAGACAGTTAATTTAATAGTTTGACTTATTTGATTTCATAGTGTCCAGTAGATGGGTATATAGAATTTTGGAAGGTTGGCAGAAAGAAAGAATCGGTGGAAGTTGATTAGTTCAATGTAGTTTGAAAGGTGTGTGGGAATAGGGGGTGGGGATATTGTAGAGGAGCGAAGTGATACAGAGCAGAGCAAGGGTAAACGAAAAGGGTATAACCTTGTGAAACACCAAATCTCCAAAAACAATAAATGAAGCCCTGGCTCAGGGACATGAGATCAGAACAGCGTTGGGCTATGTCTGTGAGGAACTATAGTAATTAAGACAGAGGTATAAAGTGAGTGAACTGTTTAATGGGAGCTACCAAAATTAATGCTGTGTGTATAGATTCAAGTCATCCATCAAAACTGAATGTTCTGTTTGCTATAGGACTTTCAAAATATAACTTAGATTAAAAAATACTGTTTTTTTTTTTTTTTTGCTTAAAATGGTACTTCATGAAATTGCACTATTGTTGACTCCGGAAACATGACCGAATGTGTTCAGATGTACACTAGTCTATTATACTCTATGCTAATTGTCTCATGTTGTGGTTAGGAAGCAAGAAACATACTACAACAGGCAAACTTTGTATTTAAAACTGTGCTACATAAAACTGCTGGCTTGGGAAATACGCCATGGTGTTCAGATGCATGGCAGTCTAAACCGGCTGTCTCTGGACAAGCTCTCTCTGAAGTATTTTGCTAAATGGTCCTTATACTATGGAAATTGTACTACAGCAGGGAAAGCATTTTGCGTATCATGTATGCTTTCCATTTGGAAATAGGGTGCCACTATGCTGCCGATCGGGAAGGAAAGGAGTTCCAAAAATGGCACTGAAATCTTCAATACTTGTCTCACTGCAAACATCAGATCAGTTTTGTTGCTTCCTGCTCTGAGTCCTAACTGTTTCTCTCCTATTTTACTTTCTACTATTATGCATATTTATTTGTCACCCTCTCCATTACTGTCATGCAGTATGACAGGAGTTTGACACCTCCACACTGCTCTCAGTTGTGAATATCCCTTTTGTTCTCTTACACTGGCAATAGAGTGCTTATATTCAGTCAACCATGATATACCTTTTTCCTCCATACTGCTATAGGTACCCTTAGGAGCCATTTCTCTTCATCTTGTTTTGTTCTGTTTTTTTAATTCTGTAGGGTGATTTCTTTTTCCTCTGTAATTATAGGCAGTATATGAGGTGCCTAAAAAAAAACTCTATCCAGTGGGCTTAGGTTAGCAAATTTATTTATTTATTTATTTTTTACTTTTTTTTTCACTTTTTTTCAGTCTTTATGGCCATGGTCATATTAACTCATTCACTGGAGCTCAGGAAGTTTGCACTGTAACTTCCAATGGGGAGAGCCTAAGCCTTTTGACAGAATCAAATTTATGCCCTCACATTCCAAACAAATGGTCATATCTCTGGAACCACAGGGGTTATGAAAGAAGTAAAAGTGACAAACCATTCAGTATACACTATTTTACAGTGGTAGTATTATTTAGGTCTAGATCTTAAACTGAATTTTATAATTCACAGTAAACACCGTAGTGAGAGTAGGAATCAGGTTGAGGAGACTCTGGAGAGGTGGAGATATGCTCTAGAGAGCAGAGAAATGAAGGTCAGCAGGGCTAAGACAGAATATATGTGTGTAAATGAGAGGGAGGGTAGAGGAATGGTGAGGATGCAGGGAGTAGAGTTGGTAAAGGTGGACGAGTTTAAGTACTTGGGATCAACAGTTCAGAGTAATAGTGAATGTAGAAGAGAGGTGAAGAAGAGAGTACAGGCAGGGTGGAATGGGTGGAGAAGAGTGTCAGGAGTGATTTGTGACAGACTGGTACCAGTAAGAGTGAAAGGGAAGGTCTACAAGAGGGTAGTGAGACCAGCTATGTTATATATGGGTTGGAGACAGTGGCACTGACAAAAAGGCAGGAGTCAGAGCTGGATGTGGCAGAGTTAAAGATGTTAAGATTTGCACTTGGTGTGACTAGGATGGATAGGATTAGGAATCAGTACATTAGAGGGTCAGCTCATGTTGGACAGTTTGGAGACAAAGCAAGAGACACGAGATTGCATTGGTTTGGAAATGTGCTGAGGAGGGATGATGGGTATATTGGGAAAAAGATGCTAAGGATGGAGCTGCCAGGTAAGAGGAAAAGAGGAAGGCCTAAGATAAGGTTTATGGATGTGGTGAGAGAGGACATGCAGGCGGTTGGTGTGACAGAGCAAGATGCAGAGGATAGGAAGAAATGGAAAGAGATGATCCACTGTGGTGACCCCTAATGGGAAAAGCCGAAAGATGATGATGAGTAAACACCGTAACTATTACATTTGTAATATTTTGTAAACAACTTGCAGTGCCTCAGCAGCCATCAAGTTACACACATATACTGTCAGCAGCATTTTATTCATTGGGCTGAGAGCTTTCATATGAGGCTAAGTAATTATGTCTCTCTTAGTTGTTGAAATATTTAGAAAAATGTGAAAATTATGTCTATATAAATTAATATAATAAAACAACATTTAATAAAGTGAATTACTGCACCAACATACAAGACAAATTTCACAGAAACCCACAAAAATTCTGGTTCTCAATAAATATCCTTAACTCAGGTAAAACAGGCATCCCACCCCCCACCACTTTTAATAATACAGAAAAAACAGCCACTCAATTTAACAAATATTTTACAGAAACCATTCTAGACCTAGCAAGAAAACAAGCTCCAGCAGCTAGCAATTCCCCTCATGTGCTATAACATCTACCTTCTCACTCCAACCAGTCACAACAGATGCCATCAAAAAAAACTCCTAAAAAAACTAAAACCAGCAACACTTGCTGCTGACAACTTACGCTCAGAATACTTAAAACTAACAGCAGATGCCATTGCATACCCTATATCTATATTAATCAACAGATCAATAGCTGAACAACAGGTCCCTCCCATCTGGAAAACAGCCTATATCATTCCTCTCCATAAAGGTGGCCCATCTACAGAAATAAACAACTACTGACCAATAGCAATATTAACACCACCTTCTAAAATTCTAGAAAGAGTGATACACCAAACAATTCTCTATCTATCTGCTAAATAATAAATTCCTAACCAACACCCAGCATGGTTTTAGGCCTTTCCATAGCACAACAACTGCACTAATGCCATTTACTAACATCGTAAATCTCCACAAGAGTAATAAACTATATACCTCTTCCATCTTCCTGGACCTCTCAAAAGCATTTGATACGGTCTCCCATACCTTCTTAAGACCTTCTCTGACCTTCACTTCTGTAACTCCACCTTGGCATGGTTCAAAGATTACCTTACAGGATGGAAACAAGCAGTCTCTTTGCAATAGACCCTATCCCCCTTATTAACTGTTGGTGTGCCTCAAGGCTCCATTTTAGGCCCACTCCTTTTCTCTTTATTTACTAATAATCTTCATCTCGCCACCTATCATGCATGTCTCATTCAATATGCAGACGATTCAACTGTAATCTGTTCTGCACCATCCCTACCTGAACTGCAAACTAACTCAGAAGGCATTTCAAGAAGTTGAGTCCTGGCTAACAAATGCTAAATTAATCTTAAACCCCCAAAAACAAACTATAAGTATTCTCCCCTAACAAATGTCCTCATTTCCCTAACACTTTCCAAATTACCTCCCACAATAACATCTGCATAACCCCTTCACAACACACTAAATTACCAGGAATAGAAACTGATGATAAACTCAGATGTAATATCCACATTGCACAGACAATCAAAAAAGTACACAAAAAACTTGGTACCCTCCACAGAAACAAACACTTCTTCACAAAGAACACTAGAACTGCCATGGCACAAGCCCACCTTCTTTCTACCCTATTATATGCAGCACCCATTCTCATTAACCTTAGGAAAACAGACCTTCAAAAACTTGAAATCTGTTATAAAATAGCAAGATTTGCTACAAATTTACCGGCTAGATTTCATCACTGCATTGCACTCGGGCAACTCAGTTGGTTGGAACTCCCACAATTCCTAAATGACACACAATGATTAATGGCCCACAAAATCTGCACTGAACCTGAAAAAGTACCTGCCTTACAAACCCTTCTACAACCCTATGCCCTTGCCAGACCTCTCCGCTCCGCAAACAGAAACCTCATTCAAACTAACACAACCAAAAATCAAGCTGGTGACTCCCTCTTTTCTAACTTCATAGATAAACACTGGAGTGTTCTACCATCTACTATTACCTCCCTAGCACCCCATTCATTATTCAAACCAGCCCTAAAAGAACATCTACTTAGTAAATGGATATGTCCATGCACAACCCCCGGCTGACAAGTAACTTAGCACCTACTCTTCTCTTCTTACATTCTACTATCCATCTCTCATCTAATCCCTCCTCTACCAGTTTAGAAACTTCCAATTTAATCAAACATTGAAATCATATCACATACTTATAGGCCAAGATGTATATTAACATTATGTCCTTGATTGTAGACTCATATGATTGAATTTTACTGCAAACAGTATGTAAACTTAATCTCTTATTGATCATGCAACTGATTTTTGTATACCTAGATGCATAGTTAGTATTAACTTTATTCTTAGAGTTTCTTGTTTGTATTATCTGTATGAATTTAATTTCTTGTGTGTATGCTATGTTAAAATGGAGCTTTTCTCCCCGGGCCTCCGCTGAAAAAGGACACGTGTCCAGATGGACTTTCCCGGTAAACAAATGTAAAATAAAATAAATAATAAAATCTCTTTACCCGCTCTAGACAGATGTCAAATATTAATGCAGCTGAGTTTGCCATTGTGTAAGCTTTAAGATGAAATCTTTTAAAATCTTGTACATAGCATGGTTTTGGAATTATTGATGCAAATATTAACAAGCAATATTTGATGTTTACAAGTGTCAGTAGGAGTTAACTGCAGATGCACCCGGAGGCATCTCTCTGATGTAATGAGTCAAAAAAGAAAAAGTTCAGCACCCTAACTATAAACTCAGCTTTAAAATATCCAACCTCTGAGTAGTGTGATCTGAGGAGTATAGTTCAAATATCTTTGTCTTAGGAAAAAAATACTTTGTAATGTCATCCAAATCAGAGCCATATAAAAGCAGAAAATATAGAGCTTGAAAATTATTTACTAAGCTAGTAGAATTGGTACAGGCAACCTAAATCATTTTTGCAAGCTAAACCACTAACAGTCCATGCATGTTAATTTTACCACCAGGCCACAGAATATTCTAGGGTGTTAGAATATGCATGTCTCCATTATATATATCAATTTATAAAAGGATATATGCATTTCCACCCCCTGTTAAACATCCTAAGTGTTAGAAGCACCATTACGTTAAGCCGCTTATTATCACCACTATTCATTTGTTATAGTCTCATTACTATACCTGTAAGTACAAAAGGTGGAAAATATATCTCATTGCAAAAAAAAAAAAAAACAGTTAATTGTATGTCACTTTCATCACCTAATCAATGGGTAGGACCATAGAACAATCAGCATAAAATGCTAATAATCCTGTTAAGAATCTGTTACTCAAAATTCTTCCAATATGGAAAAATAAAGTGGGACCTAAACTTAACATACAAGGCTTTAAACACCTCTTCTGTTACAAAATGAGCCAAAGTGACCCAGCCCCCTTTGAGTCATTACAATATTTTACATATTCTCCTTAATGATGATATAAAAACACTTACTGGCTTCATAGCCATGCTCCGTGTTGAAGAAAGATTACTTGGGCATGATTCATAGTTTTGGCCTGAGTAATCAGTGTCTGCTCGTGTATATATATATATATATATATATATATATATATATATATATATATATATATATATATTAGGCGGGATAGAGACTTGTCTGTGTTTCCTTGATCCATTCAGTCACACACAATGGAAGACTACATTTATACTTAATCTGATCCACTGTCATTGTCATCTACTTAAAAAAAAAAAAATTCAGAAATGGACATTTTGCGCTTTTCTCATAAGCCGTATACCAGTGGTGCATAGCCTTTGTGTGGGGAGGGCCACTACACAAATTCTTAATGCATCTGCGGCCCACCTCAAAACATAGTAAGTCGTTACAAGTTAACAATAGGTACAGGTGACTGGCATTTTTACTTAAGACAGCAGTCATGAAATTGCCTGTTTTCTACATCAACTTTGCATTTAACTTTATTCTGGCTTGCATCCATGACTTATTACAACCTCTTCCGGAAAGTTACTACTGTTTGCAGACTGTAAGTTATAAACAACAAAGAATAGTTACTTCCGCAGTTAAAATTAGAGGTGTGTGTAACTGTAGTCAATTAGGTAAGTAAGCAAGTGCTGGAAAGTTTGCATGACTGGAGTAAGGCATAACATTTTTACACTTTTTTTAAACATTTTTGGTTACTCTCTGGGGGCCAGATGGTGTTGCATCGCAGGGCGAATTTGGCCCGTGAGCCAGATGTTGTGCACTACTGCCGTATACTCTTTGCAGTTTTATTATTATTCAATATGGATTCCAATTAATAGTACACCACCAGGGACAAGAATAGTTGAAAATCTATCCAAATCCAGATGACATAGGCCTGAAAGATTTGTTCGTCTGCTGAGGGACAAAGATTTGTATCTTTGTTGAGGTAATCTGTCTGACCTCCTCAACACTTACCCACATGTCTTTAAGAGTCTATTCCCAGAGACGGCCAATGTTTAATCATACCACAGAACAGCAGCAACACATTCTAGAAGACGTCTTGCAATCTACAGCAGCCTAGCTGCCATATTACTATCTGCTACATATTCTCTACACATCTTCAATCTGCCATACTTCCAGCAGTGTACATGTGTACCATGGCACTCACGGCACCCCCATATCCTCTCAGCATCTTGGTCCATATTGAATACATTCTGATTTAAGCTATATTGGAATAGACAACATAGAATATTTCATTCTTGAGAAGAACACTATAGAAGTCAGTAGAGCTTCAATAATACTTAATTGATATTTAAGATTTAATAAGGAACTAGCAATTCTGGTAGAAGCCTTCAATGTTACTAGTCTCGCACATTATGAAACCATGTTATTAAACCAGCTATTAACCTCTTGCAGAGATATTCAGCCAATCAGCACATGGCATCTCATTAAGGATGGAGTACTGTGCTTTTCATGTATCCATTCAGTCACACACAATGGAAGAAAATATTTATACCTAATCTGATCCGTTGTCATTGAGACTTACATGAGAAATCTAAAAAACAAAGTGAAACCCTGAGCATGCAATAGTAATTATTCAATATATAAAGCATGTATATACTTGAAACAACACATCATATTTACAATTTAACCCCTTAGGGTGTAGGAAAATAAATTGTTTCCACTTATTAAAGAAGTTATGTATAATCGAGATGCAATTTCAAGAAAAGCCCAAGGTAGCATGGTCAGAGTCATGGAGCTGTAGACAATTTTCCAGGATTAATAACAAAAAGTTTAGAAATAATGTTGTTGACAACAGAAATTCTTTTGCTAATCCTCCTATTAATTTTGAAAGTGATGAGGTGTTGGTTGAAAGAACTGATGACTCTGCCCTTATGTTATGACAAGGAGTACTCTGAATTAAGGAGGAGGGAAAGAATCAGGAACAAAGTTAATTACAATAGGCAACAATCCCAGGTGGAGTTTCAAGCCATGGGGTTTCAAGGGGTCCGACCCAAGAACAAAAACTGGAGGACATGAGTGTGTTCCAGGGTGATCTATCTGATATTGACACTGCACTTGAATTTGTAACCAGGGGTGTTTTGAAACTGGCTCAGCTTTGGAAATCAGTACTAATAATTATACAGTTGTGTTTAACCAACAAAAGGATTTTGCTGTTTACAACTATTCAAAATTATGTATTGATGAGACTATGGCTGACTTGCACTCGAAAGGAATGCCATTTGTTCTGGCCAGAAAGTTTAATGTTACTGATACTATTATAGATTTTAAAATGTATTTAAGAAAGTTGAATTTAACATTATTGTATGAGAATGAAGTACAGCATGACATTGGTTATATTTTTAGAATTAGTTCCACCTATAACCCCTCCCCCTTGCATCCTAAGCTTGCAATATATGAGAGACTATTCTGAGCTAGACCTTTATAACTTGAATAGGCGTAACAACAAGGCATTTCACATCTTTATGAATATTAACCAAGAACGGAACAGCTTGAAATTTTTACAGAAGCAGGATGGTAAGGGTCATGAAACTAGACAAGGGGAGTGGGGTGTCTTTTATGGATGTTTCCATGTATACTAATAAAATGCAAAGTATTCTAGATACTGAAAATTATAGAGTGGTGTCTCTTAATGAGTTCAACAGGGCATATAAGAAAATTCATGGTCAACTGAATGATACACTTCTGGAAAAGAAAACTGACATTTCTTTATACAACTATTTGAACATCATCCCTCCTAGAATTCCAATATTCTTTGGCATCCTCAAAATCCAGAAGGGTCTTTCTGACCCTCCTATGAGACCTTTAGTGGATGGAAGGGACCCTATAATAGTTGCCTGTGCCGAATATTTAGATTATGAATTAAAGAAAGTATTAAAAATGGAAACTCAGATATGTAAAGATTCCTGGACCTTTCTAGAGCAGATTAATAACATACAGTATGATGTAAATGATTTATTAGTTACCATGGATGTAAGAGATCTGTACACTGTTATCCCACAGACCACAGGTTTAAATTGGGTTAACAAAATGTTATTGGAATACAAAATAGAACAGGAAAAGATAACTCTTATCCTGGAACTGTTGGTGATAGTCCCAACTAATAAATTTTTCTCCTTTAACAATAAATACATTTTGCAAACAACCGGTGTAGCCATGGGGTCAGTTTGTGGAGAGGCATTTGCCAACATGGTCATGGCACAGTGGGAGAGGCAATTTGTATTCCAGTCAGACTACCATCCTAACAAAAATGTATTATAGGTACCAGGATGATATTAGTTTAATATGGAAAGATTCTTTATCAATATTAGAGCAATTTGTAGAATATACTAACACTATGACCACCTTTTTCACGTGGGTTATCAATTTAAATCATATGGACTATTTGGATGTCCACCTGTTTAAAGATGAAACAAATGGGAGATATACTACTACAATTTATAGGAAGGAAAAGTATTCAATCTCTCTTCTGGACTATAGTAGTTCCCACCCTGATCACCAGAAAAGATCACTTGTTAAAGGGCAGTTAGTAAGAGCTGCCCGTATGGTTTCCAGGGAAGAGAATTTCAATTTAGAGTGCACAAATCTGAAAACTATGTTTTTAAAAAGAGTATACCCTGTGGAATTCCTAAATTAATTAATAAGAGGTCACAGAGAAGAGAGAAATAGGTTATTTTGAACCCATTGTCAGAAATCGTTTTCCAGACTGTGACATGTTGAATATTGAATTTACAGTACCAGAGGCGCATAGTGTCACCTTTCTAAAATCTTTGACCATCACTTTCAGTTCTTATTTTCACAGTTTAAAGTGGATTTTTCAGAGAAATTGGGATATCTTAATGGAGGACACTGGAATTAGAACCCACTTAGGTGATAAACCATTACTAACATATAGGAAGGGAAAGAATTTAAAAGACCTCCTTAAGAAAAAGGCATGATCAAAACGTGTCAGGTCATTTGGGCACCTACAAATGTGGAACATGTAATTGGTGCCATAAAATGAAAACTGGAGACATGTTCACTATTAACAATTTAGAATACAGTATTAAAGGGAGATAGAATTGTTCTTCAAAGGTAGTGGTATATGTGGCTATATGCGATCATGTCCAACAGGTAAAACCAAAAGGAAATTTAGCCACAGAATTTACGAACATGAATATGCCATCAAAAAGAACAATTTGAATAACGCTTTAGCTAGCCACATTTATGATAATGCTGATGACAATGTCAGGTTTTTGGCCATAGATCATGTGGATATAAATGACAAAAGGCCTTGGGGGGGTGTTTTTAAAATTAAAAGAACTTAGATGGCAGATTTCATTACATGCCGACAAGTGGCCAGGCATTAATGAAAGGATCTCTATCACCCCTGTGTTAAAATTAAAAGCTCTGGAAAGGAACACACTAGTGGAAACAAGTATGATGATTAAATATAGAATTTATTGCTTTTTCCAATTGTTAAGTTTTCTCTATTTGGATGTATATACAAATAGCAGGGAATGGATGTTCTATTTCTTAGTACCAGTGTTCTAAATGGATTTTCTTTACATTTTTACATATTTTAACTATTTGGGATCCATTATGGAGATTGAAGGGTTAATTTTTCTTGTCCTTTTTAGTAATGTCTTTTGTATTTCTTGCTGTGGTTTATCCAATCAGAATGAGGTGTATATTATTTAAGTGCTTGTTTTACACTATACTATTGTCTGATGACGTTTACACCAGTTAGACGAAAGCACTTATGTGTTTTATTATTTTTATAATAAATATAAAGTTTTTACATTAACATTTGTGTTTTCTGCTCGCTGCGTGGATTTCATCTGCCAATCACTGTTTTGTTTGACTTGTTTGTTGAAGTTTTTTGGTTTCTTTAATAACAAAACTGTTAAGAATGAATTAAATATTTTATAAAACTCTAACCCTAACTTAATCTGTAATTCGTTACAAACTGGTAGTAATTGTCAATTTTCTGCAGTAAAAATCGATGTTTATTTATAGCATGTTTATCCAATAGTGTCCCATAATGGGAAAACTGGACATCCGTTGCAGACAGCAGTAGACTGGTTAAGTACTGGGTTAGGGAGCCTTCACAAAATGTACTAGATCCATTAAGAAAGGGGAACTGCGTTAAGATATTTTAGGAGACTTGTTTAGGAAATTTTCTAAAACAGTGCTACTAAGTTTAATTATAATTCCTGAAACTGTAGAAATTGGCCCAATCTAGTAAAAAGTTAAACATCATCTTTTTTCCTCATTCCTAGTTTTACAATAGTGAAAATCCCTCCCTTTACAATGTCCAGTATTAATGATTTTCTTAAGGGTGGTCTTAAGATGTTCTGTAACCTCTTGTCTGGGACAGTGATTTACAGTTCTCAAAAAATAATAATTAAATTCAATTTTGTGAGTTGAAATCTGGGAATTAAACCTATGATTTTTAAATGGAAGTTCTGATCATTAACATGATTTCATTATATTTTTCTACCGCTTCTATATCTATGGCAATTTAAATCAGATTTGGGGCATAGAATATGCCATGAAGCTACATGTTGGTATTGTAAGTTATAAATACTAGACTAACTACAAATGCTAGTAAATGGGTGCACTGGCTTAAATACAAATTCCATCAAAACTCATACAGGTTAAACTCAAGATTCATTAGTAGCTTTTTTTTTCCAGAAAAATGGAAATCTGTGAATCTGCCTTTTGGTTTGCCGCATTGTTTTCAAGGTAATATGAACCACTCATTAGGCCAAAAGTATGATAAATAGACATGAAAACTTAATTATATTTATTATTACAAAGGTTTTTGCATGACCTGTTTGTTACAAGAATCTTATCTGACTACGCTTGGGAGGGGGGTTGCTAGGCCCCCCCCACCACCACCACCACCATAGCCATAAATTCCTCTAAGTCTTCTGCAACTTCCTCCCAGTTGACATTTAGAGTATTTATTCATAAATAATACTGTTTATATATATATCCCATTTCAAATCAGTAACTATGTCTAAAACCTCTGAATAGATGAAGCTGGACCACTGGCATTTTTAGGTGTTTTTATTTGAGACTCTGACATCTGCACAAAATCACTAAAAGCTTGGATGTCCAGAAGACCAAAATTTGCTTGTATTAGTAGAACACCGTCTGCATAAACAAAATCTTCTCCCTCCAGCACAAATAGAGCCTGACACAATAGACTGGGTTAGTGGTTTAGTAAAGTACAAACAGCAATGGAGAAGTAAAAGATACATCCATCATGGAAGAATAATATATCCAGCACTTCCTATGTAAAATCCCAGCACACCTTGAAAAAGATTTTTGCTGAGGTGCTAGACGGAAGAAATATACTATGGGTTTTGGAAATGTTATACTTCCTCATGACTGAACATATTAACTAAATTACCCACAGCATCCAATGCATGTTGCCCTGAGTTAAAATCCCACTGAACTAAAAATGGCAGAATGTTTGTTGTTCTCTAACAGTCACAACAAGCTTATAGTTTATAACTGAAATTAGTTGATACCAATCTAGAATCTTCCGTATAGCACTTAAACCATTAGTGCATAATCCTACGATGGGAGCACAGTTTACCTGTAAAATCTCATTACAGTGACTACATTAATCAGTAGCGCTAACATCACAGGAGCAGAATTGTTATATTGGTTTACCACCAACCCTTATTACCTGGAAACTTCACATTCTTACATGCATTGTTATGCTATGATGAATTCTTCCTCTGGAATGGTAATTGTGTGCTCTTACTGTTATATTACATGCAGCATATCTGCTATGTCACAGATGGGCACATAAGTCTTATAGTCAGAAGGCAGCATGAGGCAAGTTTAACTCCTGGATGTCCACACTGATGATTGCCAGGATATATCTAGGGTCATATGTGACATTGTGAAGACCAAGGCACATGTACTGCACTTGTGCCCAGCCCACTTGCCTAGCCTAGCCTTACCTCATACATTATTTTGGTCACTAAGCCGATGGCCTAGGATGCAATGATCTCAAGAAAAAGATACTCTTAAGTGCTTGCTTATTTACAATAGCCTGAACCCAATGTTTCAACTGCAGGATCTCTGCCCTCATATCCAGACTTCTGGGAAAAGGCTCCAACAGCAGCAGAGCTGGATATACCACTATGCAACTTAGGCAGTTGTCTAGGGCCCACTGGCTGGGTGGGGGTTACCACAATATTTAATTTAAACAAACAAAAAATACATTTGTTTTTTAAGGATGCATTCTGTGTGATATTTCTTCTTTAAGAACGCACACTGCATGCATCCTTAGTAACAACTATGCAACTTAGGCAGTTGTCTAGGGCCCACTGGCTGGGTGGGGGTTGCCACAATATTTAATTTAAACAAACAAAAAATATATTTGTTCTTTAAGGATGCACTCTGTGTGCTATTTTGTCTTTAAGGACACACACTGCATGCATCCTTAGTAGCAACTGTGCATGCATTGTCATAATGCAGATTTATACATTGGAGCTGTCATACCTTTGAGTGGGATTTTAAACATGGAGCACTAATCTTGCTGCCTCGAGAGAAACGAGCAATAAGCTCAGGCTGGGTGACCAGTTTCTTAACTGGTTCAGGCTCAAATCCTGCACTTTGGAAGGTGATGCAGAGAATTCAGGCTTTTATCTCCTGTTGTTGCCTCACAGCAAGAGGTTCTCCCATTCGATTCTCGGCTGGAGTGCAGGAATTGCCTTCTGTGTGGAGTTTGCATGTCCTCCTCGCATGTCCAGTGGTGTTCCGAAAGACATGCGTAGAATGGGCGTGCCTTCGTTGAAAGTTGGGCGTCAAGCTGGCAACTCGACACCATGAAAAATCGACTGCCAATCATTAGCAGACTGGAGTTCTGCTGTGGTGACCCCTAAACAGAAAAAGCTGAAAGACAACAACAACATCTCCTGTAATCAGTCTGTCAACAGGGGTGCATTTTCAAGGAATTGAGAGTTTCAAGGGAAGAGAAGTTTACTGTTGCTCATGCCAAGTTTTTCAATGTGCAACTGTTTTGTTTAGCAAATGGCGATCATCAGTGTTTATGCTATAGAATTTGAAAGTGGTGTTAGTAGCACAACAAATAGCATACTCGCCTTTGGGGCAGAAATCTCTGGGATCACAGTAAGATATACAGAAGATAATAAGTTACAAATATTCACTCATAGTGTCTTAAAACCTGCTGAAAAATGTACATTGCACTTTTGCAATGATCACAACGTTCTTTGTCATCTCCAGCAGTGTCTGATAAAAGCACTCGAATGATAATCTACTGTCTGAGAACTTCTAAGTCTTTACTTTCTCTAAATGCATCTTGAGTATACATATCTTCCCTCCATATATGGCTCAGTATTATTTCACAGATTTATGATGTCCTGTATCCAAACAGGACATTGATGACCAGGCATTTATAAGCTACCTCTGTCTATAAGGAACATGGGTGCCAGGCCTGGTGTAAATTTCCTATACCCCATCCAGTGGTCTAGGTCTCTCTTAAACTGGGTAATTGATGAGCTCAGCTTCACATGGATGGGAAGCCTGTTCCATAGGAGGGGCGGTACTCTTTCACTTATGAATATGCAGGAGATTCATAAGTATGGGGTTTGTGGATGCCTTGTAAGCCAGAAATGGATCAAGGCTCAGCGATTTATAGGAGACTGAATATTGGGAAAGGGCTTTAAGGCAGTCTGCAAAAGGCAGGTTTGTTGCATCTTGTATTCTTTTTGTGAGGAACCTCCTGAGGTCACTTTAGTTAATCCTTATGCCTGGTCAGGTACATGCTGAAGGGAGCATTGCACTCTATGGTTTGGCTGATAAGTACAGTGAGATAATGACCTGTTTGGACCTAGATGCCATGTCCTTATATGTTGCAGAACAGGAAATGATTTCCTCACCACTGTGGCCACATGATGGTTGAAGGTAAGGCTACATTGTATGTGCTTACGCAGATCCCTTAAAAGGCAGCATTGTCTGGACCATAAAAGTTCAGAAAAATACTTGAAAATATATTTGACTGTAAAACCATTTTATCAAAAACTGTAGCAGTCTATAAATTTAGTTTGTTCTCATCATGGGAGTGCCTAGGGACATAATTTAGAAGACTGTGTCATGTTGTACCCCTGGATTTTTAGATGCTTGTGTTTGGATACCAGCACTGATTCACTGTGCGTGTAATTTTTTTTTTATTTTCCATGAGTGTGTGACCATGGATTTAGCATATGTAATTAAGGAGGGTGCGGTGGTGGGGTGGGGGCTTGCCATCAGCAAAAAGATGTTTATGGTATAGAGTGTTTTTGATGAAGTGGCTTTTCAGTCAAATGCACTTTTGGTCACTTCTACCAAATGTTTTTCTTTCAGTCAAAGCTACTTTCTAAAAGATATACAGTACCATACACACACACACACACACACACACATTATATATATATATATATATATATATATATATATATATATATATATATATATATATATATATATATATATATATATATATATACACACACAGACACACACACACACACACACACACACACACACACACACACACACACACACACACACACACACACACCAGTTCAAAATCATGTGGCTTGCAATTCCTCACTTATGACCTTCACTCTCAAAAATGGACTTTATTTCAGGAAGATATCACATACCAGGAAGTATTATCTCAGTTCTGACCACTTTTAATATATTTTGTTTCTTTCTTCGCATGTTATTTACTGCTAAGCTCCTATATGAAACATTTGCAATGGTAAACTTAAACTAGCCATTATAAAAATCACATACAAATCTTTCTTGAAACACAGCAGTGGTCAGAAATAGAGTAACATTTTATGTCTAACACAAAATACACACCTACAGTCATGGAGGCTCTCAATAAAAATCTGCCCAAACAACAGAGACCTCCAAAGCTGAAACCCAAGCAACCACCACCCCCCAACACTATCCAAATGACACATAGCCCACAAAATCAGTGTGCCACTCAACCTCAGCCCATAAGGCAAAACAATGTACCCAACACACCAGTCATTGGTGACTCTATAGTCAGGCACACTGATGTCCCACTCACCAGGCTAAACAAGGAGAAAGTTACTGTCAGCTGCCTGTCGGGTGCCAGGATTCCACATAACGCAATCACTCAGGTCACTCCACAAGAAGTACTAATATGACTCTGTCATTGTCCATGTTGGTGTGAATGACCTGAGACATACCTCCCTAGACTACATGAAAAGAGATGTGAAGGAGTTTTCGGATCATGTAGCCCAGCCAGGTATGACCCTAGCCCTGAGTATCATCCTGCCATTCTCCAGAATGATAGCACAATACAAGGACAAAATGATTGACTTCAAAAATTGGCTAAGTATCTGGTGTCATTCTAAGGGGATCCAGTGTCTGTCTGCCTGGGACGACATGATCAACAGACCACAATGCTTTGCCAGAGATGGCCTGCATCTGTCATCCCTGGGCTTCCGGATATTGGCAAAGGCTGCTGCCACCCATATAGTGTCTTTTTAAGCAAGGTTCAAATGACAAACTCACTACCATAGCAGGTATAAGCAATCAAAATCTGAGGATAATGCTACTCAATGCTAGAAGTCTAAACCTCAAAATGCACTCACTCGAGGCACTCCTTAAAATGGAGAACATCAACATCTGTGCAGTGATGGAAACCTAGTTCAAGGATCCAGAGAGCACCCCTGCATTACCAGGCTATAACTCATACCACACCTTTCGTCCACTGAACCCAGACCAAAACACTAGAGGAGGCATGTCCATATTCATTAAGGATAGCCACACCTCCAGGCTAGTTGCTCAACATAATGCATCCGAAATTACCCAAGTGCAACTAACACTGGGCAAGACTGCAGTCCAGGTTGTAGCTTTTTACAGATCCCCCACCATTCCCCAGGATGTCCAGTCCATGTTTCTTGATATACTGGGTAATATTAAGTTACAGCCCAATACCCTAATAATGGGTGATTTCAACTACACCACCCTCAACTACTAACTCGTTTGCTCAACGCTTTCTGGAATTTATAAATTCCAATGCCCTGGATCAGCTTGTCCATGCCCCCACCAGGGGCAGCAATATCTTGGACCTGGTCATTACCAATATGGGCAACCGATGTTCCACACCAGAGGTCAAATCCTCACTGGTCAGATCCGACCACAAGCTAATCACTCTAGACATCAATATCCCGCCCCACCCCTTATTAAGGAAACTACCATAAAAACCTTTTCCAAAGCCAACTTCATACTTTTTAAGACAGAAGTGGCAAGCTTCATGACACCCATACAGATGGAAAATAGAGGTACGACTGCTGAATCCTATACAAATGCACTGTATAAGCACATACATGAGTGCATGGATTATGCCATCCCCAACAGAACCAAGATGCTATCCTCCAAAGAAAGGAAGCCAATCTGGTTGTCCCCTGCCATAAACAAACTTGACAACAGAAGGAAGAAGCTGTTGCAAAAAAGAGTAAAATACCCTGATTGCAGGAACTCCCCTGGTCAGCCTCAATAAGAAGCTGAGATCCCTCATAAAATCCTCCAAAGCTAGTTACGAAAATAAAATTGCCGCTGATGCTAAAGACAACCACAAAGCATTCTACAGCTATGTCAAGAATCTCAGTAGTGACACTCAGATCTGCTCTGCGCTACAGCATAATGGTACTAGATACACAGAACCAACTGATATTGCCAACATCCTGGCAGATAGGTTCAGTGCAAACTTCACCCCTCCCCCCAAGGGCCCATCACTATACCGGAAGAATGCAAAGCCCCTGTAATCATGGCTGCCCAAGTAAAGACTACACTCTCCAAAGCCAAGAACACAGCATCCATGGGACCTGACAATATCCCAGGCTGCATTCTTCATGAACTACAGAATGAACTGGCACCCCACCTAAGTACCATGTTCAGTCATAACATCACTTCAGGCTTTGCGCCTACTGAATGGCACACAGTGAAGGTAATCGCACTCCACAAAGGGGGCACCACCACGGACGCTGTGAACTACCACCCCATTAGCCTGACTAGCCTTGTCTGCAAGGCCATGGAATGTATCATATTGGATCTTATAAACAAGGACATAGGTAACCTCCAAACTCTGAACCTCACTCAGTTTGGGTTTGTAAAAGGTAGGTCATGTATCCTAAACCTGATTGACTTCTTTGAAGCAGTCACCAGAGCCTTGGATGAGAGTAAGGTGGTGCACACAGCCTATCTTGACCTCGTCAAGGCTTTTGACACCAACCCCCACTCTGGAATTATAGATAAAATCACTAGACTGGGCATAAATCACTATGCCACAAGATGGGTGGCCAATTGGCTCACTGACAGAACCCACACAGTGAAAGTAGCTGACTCCAAATCCAACTTCAGATCAGTGACAATTGAGTACCACAGGGCTCAGTTCTGGGTCCTCTCCTGTTTGGCATCTACTTGTTAGAAGTCCAGGCTAATACAGCAGTTCTTTGGCTAATGAAGTTCTCAGACGACTGCAAACTAGCTGCCATAATAGAATCACCTAATGATGTGGACATTCTACAAAGGGGCCTCGTTGAGACTGATCCTTGGTGTCAGAGTCATGGCCTCAAGCTCAGTGCCAAGAAGTGCATTGTCATCCTCTTTGGGAAAAACACTGTACCCATGAACTACCTCATAGGTGGTAGCCTACTAAACACTGAAAGTGTGATGAGACCTTGGGACACAGGTGGACAGTAGTCTCTCCTTTGATAATCACATCACCACAGCAGTCAGGAAATCCTTCTACATGACACACCACATCACAAAAGGGTTGACCTCCAGAAAAAAAGAGCTCATTGCTCCCCTCTACTCATTCCTCATCAGACCCATTATAGAGTACAGCGCCCTGTTTGGCATGCACCTTGCAAGGCATCTACAACAACTAGGAAGGCCACAGAAATACCTCACTAAGAGGATTAACAGCCTCAAACAGATGACATACGCAGACCGTCTCAAAAAACTCCAGCTCTACTATGTCACGTATCGCCTACTCAGAGGCGACCTCTGCCTAACATACAAAGCCATCTCAAATCCAGATCTGTTGGACATGCTGCACTTAAAGAAACCTCAATCCCTCCAAGCAACATGCTCCAGGGACCTAAACCTTGCCACGACAATAAATAGAACATGCTGGAGGGATAGAATCATGTCCCAGAGACTTCCCATGCTCTGGAACAGAGTACACATTCATGTCAAGCAAAGCTCCTCATTAGCCCTATTTATGAAAAATCTCGACAATTGGATGAGAAATAGGAAATTCTCCCCGGGGATCACTTCTATGGCTCTGCTAGACAGGGGCACAGGAAAATAACTTTCTTGGGTGGCGAAAGACAGGGAACTTTTTTGGCTAGGCTTATATAGGGCCCAGGGCTGATAGCCTAGTTACCTACCTACGAACCTATTTATTTAATTTATTTATTTGACATTTGTTTACTGGGGCAGTCTGGCTGGGTCTACAGAACCAATTTTCAGCAGAGGCCCGGCGAGAAAAGCTCTACATGCAGTGCAATACAAATACATTACAGTCCAAAAACAATACAAGTGACAGGAATACTATACAGAAATAAGCTGACTTGAACGTAAACTAGGTTGCAAGATATACTGCACATCTGGACAATTCTATTGAGTTATCGTTATAGACAATTTTAGGCATTCTAACAACATATACATAGCCTATGAGTAGATAGTGTACAAAAGTAGTATGGCACCTGCCTGTATCTATTTTTGAGGGACATACCTATTTTTTGGCTTGATTTACTACTTTGTATGATTTTCTGTACCCCTCTCCCCATCATACACGATTCTGAAGCTGTGAAGTACGCTGCCAGGGAACCAGACTTCATACCCAGCAAAATGGTGGCATCAATAATTTAAATAGAAGATTCATTTGTTTCGCCTTTTTTAGTACCAAAAATTGCTTTGTGAGGTAGATTTTTGCAATACCATGCAATTACATCTACAGGTTATAATTTTGAGAATGTGCTTATATTTGTTTTATTTTTGCCATACTATTTTATAAGTTGCGTATTTTTTGTAGTTTCCCCACAATCTTACTAGAAGTGGAATGATTTACAAGCTTTTTTTTTTGGTATGCTAATCCTGTCAAGATTTGTGGCTGCAGGTTGAGAGGTATCAGAAATCATGGAGAAAATGTCCTTTCACTTTGGGACCACAAAAGTTCCTGGAACTACCAACATGACATATTTCTAGTTAGCCACACCTTAGCATACTAAAGAAGAAGGGCATGAGAGGCAGACACAAATGTATCACACTTGATTCAGCTTATCCATATTTAAACCTAATGTTGAGAGTAAGTGCATATTTCTAGATAACTTAACATATGGCATGCATGGTATTAATAACCCCATTGTTTAGCTTTAGACCAAAAACTCACTAGTTCAATTTGAAAATAATCCACTCCCAAGCTCTGTGTTGAAGATATGTTTATTACTGAGGTTTCATGAATTTAGTCATCACCACCCACTACTTCATGTCACATCAAATAACATTCTTAAAGCCAGCTTTTATTTCACTAAAATCCAGAGATAAGGCCTAGAAAATCTGGAAAACTGACAATACCTCTAGCTCTAGGCAGCACTATCAGCAGCTTAGAAATAAAGCCAAGGCTGAATCCAAAATAAACAAAACTATTTTCTTAGTGCCCAAAGCAAATATTCAAAGAATCCACAAAAATTCTGGCATGCCATTAACTCCTTACTAAAGTTAGGCAAAACCACTACTCCAGCACCCAACTCTACAGACAATACCCTAGACATAGCTACTCAATTTAATAACCATTTTACTAAGTCCATCTTAGCCCTGTCCAGTCAAATAACCAAAAATAGCCTACCTCAATTGCAAACCAACCTATCCCACAGCAACCCCTCTTTCAGCCTATCACCTGTCACCAGTTCAACTATCAAAAAACTCCTCCTAAAACTCACACCAACCATAGTGGCAGCTGATAACATACCTGCTGCATACCTAAAAATGGCTAGTGACTCCCTATCATATCCTGTTTCCATCCTAATCATCTGCTCCATACAAGAATCCTACATACCCAAACTCTGGAAAGTATGTCACATCATTCCTCTCCATAAAGGAGGTATCTCCTACATCTTCTCCAACTACTGACCTACTGCCATCCTATGCCCCCTATCTAAGATTCTTGAGAAATGCATCCACTTGCAAGTGATGACATTTCTTAACACACATAATCTCCTATCTACCACACAACATGGTTTCCGTCCATATCACAGCACTACCACCGCCCTTCTGTCCTTCTCTAATCATATCAACCAGGATCACAGGAATGATAGCAAATACAGTATGTATCAGCCATTTTCCTAGACCTCTCAAAGGCATTTGACATGTTCTCCCACTCCATCCTACTAGACTCACTAGCATCACTATCCTTCACCTCCTCTACAATAGCCTGGTTCAGAAGCTACTTGTCTGACAGGCAACAATCTGTCCAGTGGAAAGGAACTCTGTCTACACAACTTCCAGCCACCATAGGAGTCCCACAGGGCTCTATACTGGGCCCACTACTATTTTTTGTATTCACAAATAACCTCAATAGCTCAACACAGCATGCCACACTCATTCAATATGCAGATCATTCAACCCTGATCTGCTCCGCCTCATCTCCCGCCACTCTATAAACACTCACTCAGGTTACCTTTAACGCTGTAGAAAAATGGATCTCAGGTATCCACCTAATTCTAAATCCCAAGAAGACAAAATTGCTACTATTTTCCCCTAATAAATCAACCCCCTCCTTTACTATAACATCTAAAGACGGCACCACCATCTCCCCTTCTAACCACACCAAACTTCTGGACATTGAAATTGACAATAATCTTCACTTTGATGTTCACATCTCACATACCATAAAACTAGTACACAAAAAGCTAGGCTCCCTATACAGGCATAAGTCCTTTCTCTCACAAAAAGCTAGAGTCACTCTTGCACAAAGTCATCTCCTCTCAACTCTATTATACGCAGCACCAATCTTCACCCAAATCAGAAAGTGTGACCTAGACAAGCTAGAACCATGCTGCAATAAAATAGCCAAGTTTGCTACAAACTCAACCTATAGTACCCATCACTGTACTGCACTAAAAGAGCTAAAACGGTTTGAGCTACCACACCTACTTAACTATCACCAGCTGGTTATAGCCTATGATATTCTCAAATACCCTAACCCCCCCCACCACCACTATCCAATCTACTTACTATCTATACTGCACCTTAGCTCTAGTGAAAAATCTCTCCTCTCCGTCACCAAGGCTAATAATAATGCAGGGAAAGCACTGTACTCCCACACCATTGCCAGAAATTGGAACTCTCTTCCCCATTCGGTGTCCACTGCCCCTTCCAACTCTATATTCAAAAACTCCCTCAAGTCACATCTCCCTAGTACCTGGTTATGCCCTTGTATCACATAAACATACCCACACTGCTATTAACTCCCCATATTGCTCTCTGATCACCTGCATTCTTTATTCATTTGAAAAGTTGAACTTTTATCTGTTGAATTACTTGATATATTTCTTCTCTTTCCAATGTATAACCGATATTGTCATTCTACTTATTTTCCATATTGTTTATTTGGAGTGTTTTATTAATTTCTTGTTGTATTATTCTGTTAATCATACATGTAATCTGTTTAGTACATCTTATTTGTGTATTATAGTTGCTTTACTGATTTTGTATAACTAAATACCGGAGCTTTTCTCCCCTGGTCTCCGCTGAAAATGGACCTGGTCCAGTTGGAATTTCCCAGTTAACAAATGTAAATAAATAAATAAAATAATTGCTGGTTGCATTTTCTGACACTGCAAAAACCTTTGCAAGCAACTGATCACAACAATGAAGTATTACGTGAAATGCAATTCCCTTTATAGTTATTTGAGATTTCCAAATTCCCATGAGGAAGTATCATGGCATAAATAAAACTCTGGCTGTCAGGCCCAAGCCTAACAAGTTAAAAAGCAAACAATGATCTAGAATATCTGTATTTGAATTCCTGAAAATAGAAAAAAATAACAGCTCTGTCAGGGATGAGTGAAAACAGACACACTTCAAGCTACTGGTGTTATCTACTTCTGACCACAAAGCATGTGCTCAGCCTTTCTAATGACATTTTTTCAACCATTATGATAAAAAAGTCCCCACATTAACATCTGTGCCAGTTCACTGACTAGCCAAAGTGCAGTGGTCACAGAAGAAAGGACCAGGAGCTGAACAATGCTGCCAAGATGTAGGCACCAAACATCTTGCACAGAGATCTGTCGTAATGGAGTTAGCTTGCTTTAGCCTCAGGGAGTGCACTGATGAGTATTGGGGCAAGATACCACCACAAAAGGACAACTCAAATCATCCATGAAAATTTACGTAACGACTCCTCCAGATCCTGGAACAAACTTGCTTTATCTGCTATTTGTGGTTTGGTGACATAGTGGTCATATTCAATAGATTTTTTGACAGTGGCTTTTTCTCTCTGGACACCTAAGTAATTACAAGGAAATTCATTTTTCACATCCAACAGATCTTCTTTCTGTTTCATACTTTACAGTCCCATGTGCATTACTAACATAATGTTATTATCTAATGTGTCCAGCTAATCTGAAACATTGTTAAGTAATGACACTTAGGTTTATAACAGTGCAAATGAGAAATGAACACAAACAAATTTACTATATATGTACATTTCTCAGCTTTGATTTCTCAAACACATAATGATTTGGTTATGACTGGAGAGTTGATAATGTTTTGTAATACACAGGAAGTTTTAGTTGCCCCTGTGGGGTACCAGGCTTGTTTGCGTAATGCAAGTAAAGAACAATTTTATATGTGTAGACTGGTGAGCAACTACTAGCTTTTGACCCAGAAGATTGAGATTGTGGTATCCTGGGGATTTCTCCCTTCATCGAGCTGCAGTGAACTCACAGTTAGTGTATATAAACTGTGCAAGTGTGGATGATGCAGCCATCTGTATTGGAAGCATTGGGGGGGGGGGGGGCCTTGACTCCTTCAGAAACATTTCTTTACTTTTTATTCATTTGCAAATGATTTTCACATTTGAATGACAGAGCACTTTTTTGTGAGCACTGTTATACGAGCTTGATTACACAAGTGCTGATAGTCTGTCATGTGATACTATCAAGGTATGTCAACAGCTTTTGAAGCTTGTAGTTTTCTGATGTTGATGCTGTGTGTCTGCCATTTGTGGTAGCATGTCTGCATGTCTTTTAGCAGCGGGTTTCTTTCATTACAACCTGGCTATAACACGGTACATATTATGGCACATTTAATATTTCTAGTTTTAAGGACATAATCAAGGCACTCCATGTACTATATCTTATTAGAGGGCATGCAGCTTGCTGAAGCCTGTGGTCTGCACCAAGAATTGATTACTGAAGAAGAGTCTGGCTACTTTCTAGACCATATCACACTCAGGATGGATTTCTTTTTCCCATAAGAGTTAAACATTTGAGGCTGTCTGGAACTTGGGTGTATGTATGCTATTCTTAAGCTGCAGAAGACATCTTATCCAAGCACAGGACTGTGGAAAAACATAGCCTAGTAATCTCCTATGATCTTATTGGCCTGGAGGTAATTTTAAGCCTAGCCATTTCAACCCAAGAGGGTTGTGGGCACTATCCCCGGTAAGAATTTAATGTGCCCCATTCACTCATCCAGGTTCCTCTTGAACAGTGTCATAGAGGTGATCTGTTTCACATGAATTTGGTAGTCTATTCCAAAGATGTGGCAGTCACTGGGAGATAAATCTGTCCCTCCAGCATGTCCTATTTAAGTTCCTGGAATGGGTAGCCCTCGACCCATTTGATTTATGGATATGCAGTAAGTTCATTAGGTTTGGGTCTTGGGTTGCTCTGTAGGCCAGGCATAAGCAAGGTGACAAACGGTCCCAGTTTTTCCAGGACAGTCCCAGTTTAAAAGTTTCTGTCCCCGGAATCCCAAACATTGTCTTTGGGACACAGAAATGTCCCAGTTTAGACTCCTCAGTCTGAATGGTGTCTTGGCTTCCTAGGGTGGCCATTCCCCCTGCTTTCCCATCCTAAGCAGCTCTGGGGACTTTGCAATTTTTCGGGGATGCCATTGGATATGGTTTAAGGTTGGATGCCTTCACCCTGGCAGGAACCTTCCAGGCTCTGCTGCCATCAGTCAGTCACTCCCTCAAAGACATCCATCATGGAGGGGTTTTGCTTGACACCACCTTTGCAGCAGGAGCTCTCCAGGCCCTACACCCATCTGCCTGATGCTCCCGTACTGACTGCTGTCAGGGCCAAACCCTACAGTCCTCCTCCCCTTTGACCTGGCCAAGAGACCTTCCCCCAGCCACCCCATGTCAGGGGACTCCGTTGCCTGCATGTCTCCTGTAGGCTGCCAAATTGTGTCAGATCACTCATGCCCTTGGACCCTCTTAGGGGAGCTTCCCTCTGATCCTGTCCCCTCCTCTGGAACTCCTCTCAGCCACTGAGGGGCAGATCCTCTCTCATGAAGGCTTCAGAGTCTCCCTGCTTTCCCATCCAGAGCAGCTCTGGGACTTTTATATTTTTCAAGGATGCTGTCAGTTATGGGGTGAATTTGGATGCCTTTGCCCTAGCAGGAGCCATCCAGGTCCCTCTGCTGTCCACCCTGGTGCTTCCTCAAGGACTTTCATCATGGGGAGCTCTGCCTGACCCCACTCGCACAGGCAGGAGCTCTCCAGGCCCCACCACTGTCTGCCAGTTGCTCCCTTAAGGATTTCCATCAGGGGGGCTCTGCCTGACCCCGCTCACCCAGTCAGGAGCGCTTCAGGCCCCACTGCTGTCCACCCTAGCACTCCCTTAAGGATTTCCATTATGTGGATCTCTGCCTTGACCCCCTCACCCAGGCAGGGTCTCGCCCAGCACTGCCACTATCTGACTCTCTCCCCCTTCCAGACTTCCATCCCAAAGGGGGCATGGCCCGTACTCCCTCACTCAGGCAAGAGCTGTCCTGTACCAGTCACTTTCCACCTCTCTCTCCCTCCTGTTCTTCCATCGGGACTGACCCCCTCTGGGTTCTACTTCTACACAGGAGAGAGAGCTCTTTCCCAGGGTTACATATCTCTTAACTGCTGCCAAATCATGCAGTGTCATGCATTCTCTTGGAGCCTCTCAGGGGATCTTTACAGCCTCATGGAACTCTGCTCGGCCACAATGCCTCAGTTAGTCAGTCCCTCATCCAGACTTCCATGACACCAGTTGTCCACTTTGCCTTGCACCTAGGGTTTTCAAACTCACAGAGGAGATGGTCCTGTGTCCCCCCATCTCTGCACTTTGTGGCACACCTCAGTCTCTCACCCCCATGGTGCCAGGCACTGACAAATGTGCATCACTTCTAGCCCCCTGGCATGTGTCCTCTTGCCTCCTGGGTGGTGCTATTCACAGAGTGGCATCCCCACAGTGCCTAGTGAAGGGTGGGAGGCCAACCTGCCTGCCCTGGTGCAAGATGACATGGCTGCCCTATCTCCACTCCCATGGGGGCTGGAAGAATGGGATTGCAGACCTGGCTTCTCGGGGTGGCCCTCAAGTGTCCCAGTTTAGGTCCTGTAACAAAATGGTCACCTTGGGCATACTTCTTCCTTAAGAAGTCTATAAGATATGGAGTATAGTGACAGGGACTTAAGTTGGTCATTGTAAGGCATATACTAGAGGCCCTTAATCATCTTTGTTAGAAACCTCTGTAGATGCTTAGTAAGGTACATACCGAATGAAGAGTTGTACGCAATTATGGACTGGATAACTGCAGAGTACAGGGGTTATAACTTCTTTTGCTCTCAAGGCTATACCTTTACTAATCAAGTGAGCTATGTGGAAAGCTTTCCTTATAATGGTAGACATGTGGTGGTTGAAGTTAAGGTTGCGGTCAACCTGTGATCCCAGGACCCTTACCACTTCATGGATACTTGGGGCATTGTAATTAATTTGATAGTGTGAAGGGACACTGTTTGTACTGAAGGGAATGATGATGCATTTCTTTGCATTCAGTTTGAGACTATGACTAATTCACCAGTCTCTTGTCTGTGTGAAACCATCCTTGCATATACTAACATCATTTGGGGATTCAATGATTGTACCTAGTTTGCAGTTGACTGCAAACTTGGCCAGCCACAACTCTAGTTTTGACCTGAACTTCTGAGAAGTATATAACAACCAGCACTGACCCCTGCCTCACCCCACTGGTAACAGGTCTGCTGGTTGATGTGGAGTCACCCACTTTGATATTATGTGTCTGGTTTGTGAGCCAGTTTGGTAATCCATCTTACAATGAAGGGGTTTACATTCAGTTTGCTAAGTTTATTAGTAATGCCTGAATGTGGGATTGTGTTGAAAGCCTTTGCCGAGATGAGGTATGCTGTGTGCATAGATTTGCCCCTCATCAATGGCCTTGGTCACACTTTCAAAGAAATACACCAGATTTAACAGACAGGATCTGCCCTTCACATAGCTGAATTGAGTAGGGTCCAGGGTTTAGAGGTCAGCTATGTCCTTATATATGAGGTCCATAATGATACATTCTATGGCCTTACAGATGAGGCTGGTCAGGCTTTATTGGTCTGTAATTCCCTGCATTTGTTGCTAGTGACCTTTGTGGAGAGGAATAATTGTAGCCGTTCTCCATTCTGCAGGAACAAACCCTGTGGTTATACTATGATTGAAAAGGGTACTTAGTGATGCTAGTTCATGTTTTAGCCTGTTTAGAAGACAGCCTGGGATGCCATCTGGTCTCATAGAGTCCGTGTTCTTTGCCTTGGACAGGGCTTTGAGAACCTGCTCCTCAGATACGCAAGGTGGGTGGGAAGTTTGGTGGAGGGGTTGTTATAAGTTAGGAGGGGATAAGGAAGTGAAATTTTCATCAAAACTATCCACTAGCAGGTTTGCTATCTCTGTGGCATCAGTGTGTGTGATACCATTGGCTACCAGTTCTGCACATGCTTGGCTCCTACCGTTTAGGTTACGTTTAGGTTATGTATATAGCTATAAAAAGCCTTATGATTATCCTTGGCAGTACTTGCTAGCTTTCTCTCAAAGGAGCTCTTGAACGATTTGACAAGTTGTATTATTTGCTTGTTAAGGTTGAGGAGGGTGCTTTTCAATTGCTGAACCATTGTCTTTGTTTTCTTGGACAGCAAATTTTTGCTTTTATTGTACAATTTGTTGATGCTCTAAGTCCACCATGGCAGCTCGATTTTACTTGGAACTCTGGCTTTGATTCTATTTGGTACAGATGGTTTATACACTTATGCAAGTGATTGTATAGGACTTTAGTGTAAGCTTTGGCTTAGTTACCACTTTCAACTTGGGGTGGGGCTTGGAATGCATTTATACCCTCACCTAGGTGGGTATAGTTTGCGTTGGTGAAGTTTCTTAGTCTTATTTCACCCTTTGTGAGTTCTGGTATTAGTTTCATTTTGAAGGTGACTGATTTGTGGTCATTTTTAACTAATGAGGGTCCAGCAGTTTCAGCAGTGCACCTGTTTGATATGTTGGTGAGGACTAGCTCTAGAATGTTTGTTGCTCTTGATGGGGTATAGACAATTTGTTCTAAGGCAATTGAATGCACAGTCAAGGAACTTTTGTGCTAGTGAGTTTGAACTAGAGTCTGTTTCCCAGTTGATGGTGGGATAGTTGAAATTCCTCATAACCAGTGTTAACAGTAAAAATTGGATTGTCTTCAGTTTGGTTAAGTAGGCTTCATGGATGTCATGACCCATGGAGGGGGTTCTATAACTGGCTAGGACTTGAATGTGGGTCTTACCCACTGTAACCAGGACCTGGAGAAACTCCTTGGAGTTCTCCAGTCTAACTAGACATGAGGTGAATTTATCTCTAATATAGATTGAAACACCACCTCCTTTAGTTTTCACATGTTCCTTTTGTGGTTCAAGGGTGTGGAAGGCATTGTAGCCTTAAATCAGGTTTCTGTAACTGCACAGACATCTACATCTTCTAGTGACAGAAGTGCTACCAGGGAGTGCGGCTTTGGGTATAAGCTCCTAGCATTTAGCAGCATGAACCTTATTTTGGTTAATTTCACATTGGTTAGTTGATTGAGACCTTGACTATAAAAGGCACTATGGGGGAGGCAAGATCCTTTGCCAGCAGGCGGAAGCCTAGGGGTTCCAGGTGCAAACCATCTCTGGCAAAACAGTGAGGTTTATCGACCATGGCTTCCCAGCCAGGCAGGAAATGGGTCCCCTTGGAATGACACCAAAAACTATGGCAATTATTGAAATCAGTCATTTTTTGTTTATATTGTGGCATCATTCTAGGTGAGGGTAGTATGCTGCTCAAGAATAGGGTGATACCTGCCCTGGACACATTCAGAGAGCTTGACCACGTCTCTCTTCATATAGTCCAGTGAGGTACACCTCAGCTCATTCACATCAGCATAAACTATGATAGAGTCAGAATGGTACTTGCTGCTGAGAGACCTGAGTGCATGCATGATTTGGTGAAACCTGACACTGGACAGTCAGCTGACTGTTGAGGCGTTATCAGCCATGCTTTTGTCCAGGTGTGTGTCATCTGTAGAATGGATAGTTCTGATTAAGAAACATTGACTCTTCGAAATACATATATACTGATACTCCTTCACTCCCACTTCTCATCTGTACTTAACTGCACTGTGAGTAAAGTTAAATTCAGACGACCTGGGAGCACATCACCTGTGGACAGGAAAGGCATATCATGTATGTTGTCCTGTCCACTAGGAGAATTTCAGCATGACCTAATTAGGTTGACCAACTGACAAAAAGTGCATTTGTTAACCAGGTAGCTGCTCAGGTTCAAAGACTATTTTTAGCCATGGCCTGGCCAGAAGGCCAATGAAATACATTTCTTTGCATCTTAGTTTCAACCTTTTGTAATGTAAAGCTGCATTAATGCACAACAGATTGAGATCAAAGATCAATTACTGGCTAACCATGCTAGTGACTCATTATTTACAAAAAAAAAAAAATATGAATACACACACACACACACACACATGATTATATATATAGTTTTATAACTATATATTTATGTATATATATATATATATATATATATATATATATATATATATATATATATATACGTGTGTGCGGGTGTGTGTGTATGTATGTGTGTATATATATATATATATATATATATATATATATATATATATATATGTATAGTTATATGTATAGTTATACATGTATGTATATATGTTTATACATATATAAACGTGTGTGTATATGTGTTTATATATGTACATGCATACATCTATAACTATACACACACACACACACACACACACACACACACACATATATATATATATATATATATATATATATATATATATATAAAATGAAATGCCATACATAGTTCTTATACCTTTAGTAATCTGGGGATTATATTCAAGATTAATATGCAACAAAAATAAGCAGCATTAGGTAGAATAAGTGTGTGCATAGGCTTCTGTAAATATGGCGGAATCTCTATCTAGGCTGACTATATAAGTAAGCATTTAAATGACACCATAAAACAAATGTATTCAGCAGATACTGCAAAGGGAATTGTATCAAAACTAAATTTAAAATATAAATATGTAGAATAAAAGCAAAAAAGACAATGATTTCCAATAACTGATTCCATGATTAGATATTAATCAACTCCTCAGGTGCATGAGGGAATATTATGATCCAAAAACATATCAGAATACATGGAATGCAACCATGAAACAAAAGGCAAACGAGACTAATTCTAAAGAAACAGGATGGTATATGCCAAATTATACCATGATTGCAGGTTTTAATACTGATTGGCTATAAATAGAGTTATACTAATGGAAAAAGTCGCCCGGACTTTTTCCAGTTAAACCCATTAAAAAAAGCAATGGAGATCTTGCTTTCTCCGTTTTTTTGCCCCACCTCTGATGTACTGCGCGGGCGCGCGGTACATCAGATGCCAGACATCTGCGGAAGGGCAGTAAACAGGCATTATACTATGCCATTATTTAAGAAAAGTAATAGTTTCTTTTCTTAAATAGGGGACCAAACCCGCGGGTAATTTATATACACCCACCCAGGCGTGGGTTATTGCTATATTATTTGATGTGTATTGTGTATACTACACAGAGGATAAAGACACAAAACAGAGGAAAAGATTACTGGGCTTTTATATATATATATATATATATATATATATATATATATATATATATATATATATATATATATATTTATAGAACTTTAATTTTAATAAAAATATCAGGATAGAGGTAGTTGGAATGTTCAGGTTAAAATATGAAAATTTCCTGCTGCAAAATGGTGTAATTGTGACAACAATAGTAAGGGGGAAAGCTAGACAGACTCCACGGGAAAAGTGCAAAAAGATGAAAAAAGCAACAGGGAAACATTTATGCAAATTCATTAGAAATAAACGAGACAAGATGGGGAAAATGAATAACTATTATTAAGAGAAGAGGAGTAAAAACAGATATATAATGTACTAAAACTGAATTATATTTGGGACCAAATGCACAACTTGTATAGGTTCATAGGCGTGTACTAGGCTAACGGCCCTGGAGCCTTTACAAGCCTAGCCCATAGGATTACCCTGACATCGTACCACCCATCCTTAGTTCCCAGTGCCTCTGTCGAGTAGAGCCACTGGAGTGATCTCCGGCGTGAATTTTGTATTTCCCATCCACTCATCAAGATTTTTCTTGATGAGGGCCAGTGACGTGCTCTGTTTGACATGTATGGGAAGTCTGTGCCATAGCATGGGCAGTCTCAGGGTTACGAACCTGTCCCTCCAGCATGTTTTGTTGATTGTGGTAATGAGGTTGAGGTCTCTGGAGTATGTGATGTGGAGGGATTGGGATTTCTTTAGATGTAGAATTTCTAACAGAGCTGGGGCAGACATGGCTTTATAAGTCAAGCAGAGATCGCTTCTAAGTAGGCTATATGAGACAGAGAATAGTTGGAGTTTGAGTCTGTCCATGTAGGACAATTGTTTAAGGCCTATAATCTTCTTTGTGAGGTACTTTTGTGCCCTCTCCAGTTGCTGCAGGTGTCTAGTGAGGTACATGCTAAATGGGGCATTGTACTCGATGATTAGCCTAATGTGGGAAGAGTAAAGGGAGACAATGACCTCTTTCTTCCTGGATGCGAAACCCTTAGTAATGAGATGTGCCACATAGAAGGACTTTCTGACCAAAGTGGCAGTGTGGTGGTCAAAAGAGAGGTTGCTGTCAACCTGTGTTCCCACATCTCTTATAATGCCTTCTATGTTCATTGGACTACCATTGATGTGGTAGTTCATGGGAACTGGATTTTCCCCAAAGGGGATGACGACACATTTTTTGGCACTGAGCTTAAGGCCATGGTTCTGACACCAGTTACTGGTCTCAGTGAGGCCTTTCTGTAGGATGTCAACATCACTTGGGGAGTTAATAATGGCTCCCAGCTTGCAAGCATCTGCGAACTTTGTCAGCCAGAGTCCCTTCGTGTTGGACTGGACTTCTCAGAAGTAGATACCGAACAAGAGAGGAGCCAGGACCGATCCCTGTGGGACTCCACTCGTGACTGGTCTGGTTGGCAGTCTGACTTGGAGTCAGTTACTTTCACACTGTAGGTTCTGTCTATGAACCAGTTTGCAACCCACCTAGTGATATAGAGTTGATGTCTAGCTTAGTGAGTTTTTCTATGATTCCTGAGTGGGGAATGGTATCAAAGGCCTTGGCCAGATCAAGGTAGGCTGTATGAACCACCTTGCTTTGATCCACAGCTCTGGTGACTGACTCAAAGAAGTCGACCAAGTTGAGCAGGCATGATCTACCCTTCACAAAACCAAACTGTGTGGGATCCAGAGTTTGTAGATTCCCTATATCCTTGTTTATTAGATCCATGATGACATGTTCCATTGTTTTGCATATCAGACTTATCAGGCTAATGAGGCTATGGCTTCCAGGATCTGTAGTCACTCCTCCTTTGTGGAGATGGATGACTTATTAGCAGTGCACCATTTGGTAAGGACAAAGCCTGAGGTAAGGCTGTTATTGAACAGGACACACAGGTGAGGTGCCAGTTCGCTCTGTAGTTCATGTAGAACACAGCCAGGGATGTTGTCAGGTCCCATAGAAGCTGTATTCTTGGCATCGGACAGTGCTGTTTGTATCTGTACAGCAGTAATACTGGGTGCCTGGCAGTCTACTGTTATTGTGATTGGTCCTTTGGGGGGGGGGGAGTTGTCACTGAATCTGTCGGCCAGTATATTGGCAATATCTTTTGGCTCAGTATTGGCAGTACTATTGTGCAGTAGCTCAGAGCAAATCTGGGTATTGCCATGGAGGTTCTTTACATAATTATAGAAGGCCTTGTGGTTATCTTTACTATCTGCTGCAATTCTGTTTTCATAGCTAGCTTTAGAGGACTTGATGAGGGATCTCAACTTTTTGTTGAGGCTGATAAGGGAATTTTTCCAGTCTTGGGACTTCACCTTATTCGGCATCAGTTTCCTCCTCCTGTTGTAGAGTTTGTTTATGGCAGGGGACCACCAGATTTGCTTCCTTTTTTGGAGGAGAGCATCTTGGTTGTATTGGGTATGGCGAGATCCATTCATTTGTGTATGTTTTCGTACAGTGCATTGATGTATGATTCGGCGGTCATGCAACTATTCATTTGCATGGGTGCCATGAAATTAGCCACCTCTGTTCTTAGGAGCCCAGAGTTAGCTTCGGAGAAGTTTTCCATGGTGGTTACCTTTGTGGGGGGTGGGTGGGAGGGATGTGGATTTCCAAGGTGATTAGTTTGTGGTCAGATCTAACCAGGGAGGAGTTGACTATCAGTGTAGAGCAATGGTCGCCCATGTTAGTAATGACCAGGTCAAGGATGTTGCTACCTCTAGTGGGGGTAAGAATGAGCTGGTCCAGGGCATTGGAATTAATGAATTCTAGGAAACGTTGGCCAAGTGTATTGGTACACGAGTACTTTTCCCAGTTAATTGAGGGGTAGTTGAAGTCACCCAGTATTAATCTGTTAGGTTGGACTCTAATATTCTCTGGGGTGCTTAGGAACGTGGATTGTGTGTCTTGGGATATGGTTGGGGACCTATAACAGGCTGCGACCTGAATTGCTGTCTTACCCCCACTGTTAGCTGCACCTGAAGTATCTCTGATGCATTATGTTGGGTTACCAGTCTGGAGGTGTGTGCATCCTTTATGAATATGGAAACACCACCACCTTTGGAGCTTAGGTCCAAGTTCTGGGGCTCATAGCTGATGAATGATTTTTACTAAGCTAATGGAAGGACATGAAATGATATCAATATGGAGAATCAGAAACTAATTTATAATGCATTTTCAGCTATAACACAAAAATATATTTGGGAAATGTCTGCATAGTGTAGAACAAGATATTTCAAAAGGAAATGTAAAGGAGCAAAAAGGATTTGGGACAATTCTAACTTGAGCTATTTTTGTTAAACAGTTGAGATGAATGTAGAGTAAAAGGAAAGTGATGTTAGCAATGAAGTACTTAGAAAAGAATAATTAAAATGTATAATTTAGAAGGAAAGCTACATAGACTGACATATAAGGTATCCAATACTATGAACTAAAAGATAACCCTGTATAAGGTATGAATCTGTAACTATGGAGAATGTTTAGGGAAGAAAGTAAAAGGCATACGTTGCCTCTTTTTTTTTTTGCTAATTTATACTATTTACTGCACTTTATTGCATGCCACCTACTTTTATACTGTGTTTATTTGCTGTGTACTAAACTACACTGTTATACTACAATTGCCTGCTACACTGTGCCTGTAAATCAAATGTTATTGCTGTTTTCACTGTTTAACAAGCTGTTTTGTTGTTTTCACTGCTTAAGTATTTACTGGTATTTTTTCACTGTTTTAAAGTGATCTGTTCTTCCTGTTCTGGTTTTCCTGCCACTCAGTACTCAATTAACTGATCTGTTAACTGTTTAAATTATTCTTTAGAGCCTCCTGGATAATTTTAAATTATTCTTTAGTGCCTCCTGGATAATTTTCTGCTGTTTTAAATGCTTTTTTTTCAGTGCCTTGCTGTTGTTTTTATTCTGTGTTAAATATTCTGTAGTGTTTCTGTTTGAAACTAGGGTAGCTAGTAGCTATAGCATAGTCCAGATCCGGGTCTGCTGCTTCTGGAACTGTTTGTAGTGGATTGCTTGTTCTGAACATGTTTTCCAGGCCATCTTGGGATTGGAAGGGGCTTAACCGCACTTTTGTGAGAGAATTGTGTTTCGTTGGCACCTGACTGGTAAAGGGAGGCTGCTCTACGGCTTGGAATAAGCATATCCTCACTGGTCCTTTTCAATTTTGTTAGAGTTTTTTTACGTTTTAGATGCTGGTATTTAGGCCCTGCATCTGAGCAGGTTTCGGCTTGTTTGCATGCCAAACAGCACCACACACTACCCCTCAGTTGTGCACCAAAGCCGAACAGTTCAACAAATTTTCCCTTAAAACCCAGGCAGAAATATCCATTCGCTGAGCTCCTCCATGATCATTTCTGAAAATCCATCCCTAGTGACAAGAGTCTTCAACCTAGCATTATGGACAGTTGGACAACCCCTGTTTCTTCTGCCAACCTTGTTGACTTGCGTCTCTTGAGGCAGTGTAGCAATTGCCTCATGTACACAGACAATCCTCTACTAATAACAGTGTAGTACAGAATGCCAGAGATGTATTTACACCAAGAATCTAGACTCTATGCTCTCTCTCACTCAAAACAGTAACATGGAGAAAGTTGTCAACTCACCCACCACTCCATATTCACATATTACCACTACTCATACACATAGTATACATTAAACAGGGAAATTCACATATGTGGAGGTTCTCTTGAAAAACTTGCTAAAACACCAGAGACTTGTAAAACACAAGTCTTCTACAGCTAACACAATCTCCACAGCACCCATGACACATAGCAACACCAGTGTCTCACTCACCAAGCCAATAAGGCGTAACACTCAAAAAACAAGTTTTCTTGTCATTGGAGACTCAATAGAGAGAGACACTGATGTCCCACTCACCAGGCTGGACAAGGAGAAAGGCACGGTCAGCTGCCTGTCTGGTGCCAGGATTTGCAAAATCATGCATGCACTCAGGTCTCTCAGCAACAAGTACCGTTATGACTCTGTCATAGTTCGTGCTGATGTGAATGACATGAGATGTACCTCACTGGACTATATGAAGAGATAATTGGTAGCTCAATGAGTGTGTGTCCCAGGCAGCTTGTGCAGCATACTACCTTCTCCTAGAATGATGCCACAGTATAAACATAAAATGATCGATTTCAGTAATTGACTTAGTTTTTGGTGTTATTCCAAGGGGATCCACTTCCTGTCTGCCTTGGAAGACATGGTCGACAAACCTCGCTGCTTTGCCAGAGATGGTTTGCACCTGGCACCTCTAGGCTTTCTGCTGCTGGCAAAGGCTCTTGCCTCCCCCATAGTGCTTTTTTTAGGCAAGGTCTCAAAAAATCATTAGTGATGTCAAATTAACCAATCAGAACAAAATAAGGGTCATGCTGCTAAATGCTAGAAGCTTAAACCAAAAACTGCACTCTCTGGAAGCACTTGTATCACTAGGAGATGTAGATGTCTGTGCAGTCACAGAAACCTAGTTTAAGGCCTCTGAGAAAGCCCTGGCCCTGCAAGGCTACACTGCCTTTCATACCTTTAGACCACAAAATTAATGCATGAAAACCAAAGGAGATGGCATTGCAATCTGTATTAAAGATAAATTCATGTCACATCTAGCTAGACTGGACAATTCCATGGAGTTACGTCAGGATCAGATTATGGTGGGTAAGACCCCCGTTCAAGTCCTAGCCAGTTATGGATCCTCCTTCATGGGTCACAACACCCATGAAGGCTACTTAACCCAACTGAAGACAATCCGAATTTTACTGAACACGCTGGTTATGGGAAATTTCAATTATTTCACCATCAACTGGGAAACCTACTCTATCCCAAACTATCTAGCACAAAAGTTCCTTGACTTTGTGATTTTAAATGCCCTGCAGCAAATTGTCCATATCCTGATGAGGAAGAAATGTTCTAGATCTGGTCCTCACTGACATGTCAAACAGGTACACTGCTGTTACTGTTGGACCCTCATTAGTTAAAACTGACCCCAAATCAGTCACCTTCAAACTGACAACACCAGAACTCACAAAGGGTGAAATCAGACTAAAAAATTTCACCAAGGCAGACTATAACTTCCTAGGTGAAGGTATAAATGTATTCCAAGCCCCACCCCAAGCTGAAACTGATAACTACACCAAAGCTTGCGCTAAAACTCTGTACAATCACTTGCATAAGTGTATGAACTCGGCTGTACCAGATAGAATCACAGCCAGAGCCCCAATTAAAATCAAGCTGCCATGGTGGACATCCAGCATCAACAAACTACAATAAATGCAAAAAGTTGCTGTCCAAGAAAACAAAAACATGGACCCAACAATGGAAAAGCACCCTCCTCAGCCTTAACAATCAAATAAGACAACTTGTAAATTCCTCCAAGAGCTCCTTTGGGAGAAAACTATCAAGTACTGCCAAAGATAACTATAAGGCCTTTTACAGCTATGTACATAACCTAAAGGGTAGGACCCAAGCAGGTGCAGAACTGGTGGCCAGCAATGTAACACACACTGACCTCACAGAGATAGTGAACTTGATATCGGATAGGTTTGGCAAAGATTTCACTTCCTTATCCTCTCCTAACTTACAAAAAACCCTCCCCCAATCCCTCCCTTTACATATCTGAAGATTAGATCCTCAAAGCCCTGTCCAAGGCAAAGAACATGGCCTCAATGGGGCTGCCTTCTTAAAACGCTAAAACATGAACTAGCATCACCACAAAGTACCCTTTTCAATCATAGCTTAACCACGCGCTTTGTTCCTGCAGAATGGAGAACAGCTAAAGTTATTTCCCCTCCACAAAGGTGGCCTAGCAACAGACCCAGGGAATTACAGATCCACAAGCCTGACCAGCCTAATCTGTAAGGCCATGGAACGTACCATTATGGACCTCATAAATAAAGACACAGGTGACCTCCAAACCCTGGATCCTACCCAATTTGGTTTAGTGAAGGGCAGATCCTGACTGTTAAATCTCGTGGATTTCTTTGAATGTGTGACCAAGGCCATTAATGAGGGCAAATCTGTGCATGCAGAATACCTTGACTTGGCAAAGGTTTTTTACAGAATCCAAGATCTGGCATGATCGATAAACTTAGGAAACTGAATGTAAACCCATTTGTTGTAAGATGGATTGCCAACTGGATCACAAACCAGACACACACTTTCAAAGTGGGTGACTCCACATCAACCAGCAGACCTGTTACCATGTCAGTGCTGGGCTCCCTACAGTTTGGTATGCACTTCTCAGAATTTCAGATCAAAACTACAGGGTTGTGGCTGACCAAGTTTGTAGACAACTGCAAACTAGGTGCACTCATTGAATTTCCAAATGATGTCAGTATACTCCAGGAGGGTCTCACATAGACCAATGACTGGTGTATTAGTCAGTCTCAAAATGAATGCAAAGAAATGCATCATCATTCCCTTCAGCACAAACTATGTCCCTTCACATTATCAAATCAACAACAAGACCCTAAGTACCCATGAAGTGGTAAGATCTCAGTGGGTTCTAACAAAGATCATCAAGGGCCTTCAGCATGTGCCTTACATGGACTGACAAAAGTCTTTGTCACTATACTCCGTATCATATTGACTTATTAGGGGAGACTTATGCCTGGCCTTCGGAGTAATCCAAGACCCAAAACTAATGAATTTACTGCATATCCATAAATCAAATGGGTCTAGGGTTACCCATTCCAGGGACTTAGATATGGCCTGTGACTAAAATTGGACATGCTAGAGGGACATTTATCTCCCAGTGACTGCACGTCTTTGGAATAGGCTGCCAATTCATGTGAAACAGATCACCTCTATGACACTGTTAGGAGGAACCTGGATGAGTGAATGGGGCACTGTAAATTCTTACCAGGAATAGTGCCCACAACCATCCTGGATATGGGCAGTCATCACTAAATGCAGTCTTTGGTATTGACTAGTACTTCTACAGTATTACATTGGGTTGAAACGGCTAGGCTTAAAATAACCTCTGGGTCGATAGCCAGTAATCTCCTATGATCCTATTTTGCAATTGTGCCTACATGGTGTATATTATCTATTTTAAATGGAAATAGAATGGAGTACGTGATTATATAATATGTATACTGCTGTTGAAGTAACAAATATGAAAAGAGTTTAAAACAGTGCAAATTATGAAAGTAAATGTATTGAGTTCATTATTTTATTTCTGTATTCAAAATTTTAATAAAATGTAAATAAAATGTATTATTCTAATGCACAAATTGCTGTCAGGAGATGTTGGAGTGTTTATCTTACAAACTGTGTGGCACTCAATATTCGTAATGTTCAAATAATACTATTACCTGCCAGACTTAAATTAGATACAAAGTTTTATATGGATTTCACAAAAATGTGTGCAGCACTAATTTAAAAAAACATGATTAATAAAAAGTTGTATATTTTGAGCAGTAAATACTTTAGTAAGAGAGAAAAGCAAAAAATATTTGGCAAATGTACGTTATTACTCATATATGTATACCATGGTTAGAAATGCATTAACCAAACAAGTATAAATTCTGGTTAATTGCTTAAAACGGATGCATTCATCAGAAATGCTTCCATAACATGTAATGCATTTAAAGATAAATAAATAAATATAACAATGCATGAGGAAAGTGAAGATGATTGTAAAGTGTCTACCTTGGCAATGTCATTTCTCTGAAAGTGCCATTTTAGTTTTCTTTCTGACATATAATTAAGTACACATGGAGACGGGAACATAGTTTCATAGTATAGTACTAGGCTATCTGCCCTGGGGCATTTGTAAGCCTAGCCATAGTGATATGGCTTTTGCCACCCCATGAAATGGTACAAAAATGTACAGAATAAATCTAGAATACTGTGCCTCTGTCTAGTAGATGACACAATGAAGGTCCCCTTATATAATTGAGTTAGTTTACTGTGCCCCTGTCTAGCAGTGACACAGATGTGACCCCTGGGGTAAACTTACGATCTCCCATCCACTCATCAAGATTTCTCTTGAAGAGAGTCAGTGAGGGGCTCTGCCTAATACAAACTGGGATCCTGTTCCAAAGCATGGGAAGCCTCTGGGTTATGAATCTATCCCTCCAGCATGTCCTATTCATACTTGTGCCGAGGTTTAAGTCTTTAGCTCTCGTGGTCCTGATGGATTTGGATTTTTTGAGGTGGAGCATGTCCATCAGATCCTGATTGGACATGGCCTTGTACATCAGGCAGAGATCACCTCTGAGCAGGAGGTATGCTACTGAATAGAGCTGAAGTTTCTTTAGTCTGACAGAATAAGACATATGTTGGAGACCCTTGATCCTTTTGGTGAGGTACTTTTGTGGTCTCTCCAGCTGTTGCAAATGCCGGGTGAGGTACATACCAAATGGGGCATTGTACTCAATCATGGGTCTGATAAGGGAGGAATATAGGGGTACAATGACATCCTTGGATCTGGATGTGAATCCCTTCATGATGAGGTGTGCAAGGTAGAATGTTTTTCTAACCACTTTGGCAACGTGGGTGTCAAATGAGAGGTCGCTGTCTACTTGGGTCCCTAGGTCTCTGATTACTTTTTCTGTACTAAGTGGGTTGCTGTCTATGTGATAATTTGTGAGTACTTTGTTTTTTCCAAAAGAGATGACTATACATTTTTTTGGCATTTAGTTTAAGGCCGTGACTACGGCACCAGTTGTCCGTTTCAGTGAGGCCTTTTTGTAGGATGTGTGTGTGCTGGTGTATCGACTATGGCGCCTAGTTTGCAGTCATCTGCGAACTTTGTCAGCCACAGCCCTCCCATGTTTGCTTTAACATCTGAGAAATAAATGCCGAACAAGAGGGGTCCCAGGACAGATCCCTGTGGGACGCCACTTGTGACTGGCTTTGAGTCTGACATTGCTCCAGTGATTTTAACTTTATGGGTTCTGTCCTTTAGCCAGTTTGCAACCCATCTAGTGACATAAGGGTTTACTTTTAAGCTGTTTAGCTTATCTATGATGCCTGAGTGGGGTATTGTGTCGAAGGCCTTAGCCAAGTCCAGGTATGCTGTATGGACTGCTTTGCCCTCATCAATGGCTCTAGTGACTGTTTCAAAAAAGTCAACCAGGTTTAAAAGGCAGGATCTGCCCTTTACAAAGCCGAACTGGGTGGGGTCAAGTGTCTGTAGGTCCCCTATGTCTCTGTTTATGAGTTCCATAATGATTCTTTCCATAGCTTTGCAGACCAGGCTAGTTAAGCTTATGGGGCGGTAGTTTCCAGGGTCTGTAGAGGCACCCCCCTTGTGGAGTTGGACCACTGTTGCTGTACGCCAGTGTTCAGGTACATATCCCAAAGTAAGGCTAAGGTTAAATAGCATTTTTATGTGTGGGTTTAGCTCCTCTTGGAGTTCACGTAACACGCACCCCGGGATACCGTCATGTCCCATTGATGCTGTGTTTTTTGCTTTGTTTAGGGCGGTTCTCACTTGGACATCTGAGATGACAGGGAGATTACATTCAGCTGGGATAAGTATTTCTTCTTTTGGGGGTGAAAGAGGGGAGAAATTTGCACTGAACCTGTCAGCCAGAATGTTACCAATATCTGTGGGTTCAGTGTATTTTTTGTTGTTGGGAACCAACTCTGAGCATATCTGAGGGTTTCCGCCCAGGTTTCTAACATAGCTGAAGAAGGCTTTGTGGTTATCTTTAGTGTCCTTAGCGATTTTTCTCTCAAAGTTTGCCTTGGATGTTTTTATGAGAGAACGTAGTTTTCTGCTAATGTTGATCAGAGATGTCTTCCCTTCATGGGATTTCGCTCTGACGTGCAGTAGCGACCTTCTTTTGTTATACAATTTGTTTATGGCTGAGGTCCACCACACAGGACGCTTGCATTTGGTGGAGAGGGACTTGGATTTGTTTGGGATTGCATGATCCATGCATTCTTGGAGATGTCCATAGAAAGCATTTGTGAAGGATTCGGCATTGTGGGATGTGGTATCCACTGGCACAGTGGGCTTAAAGGATACCATCTCAGTTTTAAGAAGAGTGAAGTCTGCTTTTGAGAAGTTTTTCACTGTGGTCTTTTGTGCTGGGGGTGGAGGTGGGATATGTATATCCAGGGTGATTAGTTTGTGGTCAGATCTCACTAGTGAGGGGTATACTTCCGGTGTGGAGCATTTTGTCCCCATGTTTGTGATGATCATGTCTAGTATATTATCTCCCCTAGTGGGAGAGGTGACTAGTTGTTCCAGTGCATTTGAATTTATGAATTCCAGAAACCTTTGGGCTAGGGTATTAGGGCTAGAATAATGTACCCAATCTATGTTTGGGTAGTTGAAGTCTCCCAGTACGATGGTATTTTGTGATACATTCATACCCTCCAATGTCTTCAGGAAGGCTGAGTGGGGTTCTTGAGATTGGGAGGGTGGTCTGTAACATGCTACCAGTTGTATAGCAGTTTTGCCTATGGTTAGTTGCACCTGTATGGTCTCTGATGCTTCATGTGTTGCTACTAACCTGGAGGTGTGGGTGTCCTTTATGAATATGGACACTCCCCCTCCCTTTGTGGTTCGGCCCAGGTTTTGGGGCCGAAAACATGATACGAGGTATAGTCTGTTAGTGCTGGGGTGCTCTCAGGAGCCTTGAACCAGGTTTCAGTTACTGCACAGACGTCGATGTTCTCCATGCTGAGGAGTGCATCAAGTGCCTGCATCTTGAGATTTAGACTTCTGGCGTTGAGCAGCATTACCCTTAGTTTTTTTCCATTTTTGTTTTCTAAGGAGGTGGGTTTGTCTTTTGAGCCTTGCCTAAAAAAGGCACTATGGGGGTGGCAAGAGCCTTAGCCAATATCTGGAAGCCCAGTGGTGACAGGTGTAAGCCATCCCTTGCGAAGCAGCATGGCTTGTCAAACATATCATCCCAGGCAGACAGACATTGGATCCCCTTAGAATGACACCAGTACTTGAGCCGATTGTTAAAGCTGATCATCTTGTCTTTGTATTGTGGTATCATTCTTGGTGAGGGCAAGATGCTGCTCAGGGTCAGGGTCATACCAGCCTGGGCTACATAATCGGAGAGCTCCTCTATGTCTCTCTTCATGTAGTCCAGGGAGGTACGTCTCAGGTCATTCACACCAGCATGGACAATGACGGAGTCATATTTGTACTTGCTTTGGAGTGACCTGAGTGCGTGTGTTATGTGGCAGATCCTAGCTCCCGATAGACAGCTCACAGTCACCTTCTCCTTGTTCAGCCTGGTCAGTGGGACATCAGTGTGTCTGACTATGGAGTCCCCTATTACTAGTGTATCAGGCAAGGTGTTTGGTCTTAAGGGCTGCGATTGGTCGACACACTGATTTATTGAAGTATGTGTTGCATGTGTTTTGTTTTGAGGTGGTGGATCTTTCGATGTCTCCTTTGGGAGCCTCTGTTGTTTTTGCAAGTTTTTTATTAGAGCCTCCGAGTATGTCTTTGTGTTTTTATGTGTTTGGTTTGCAGTTGTGGTAGGTCTATGTGGGACTGGGATTGTTGTGTGTGTGGTTGACATCTCCTCCTGTCTGGTCATGCCAGCCCTGAGTTGAGAGAGTTCAGCCTCCAGTTTGGCTATATAGTTGCATCTCTCACATGTATTTGTGTTTGTTGGGAGGAGGAGAGGGTTGTCTGTGTACATGAGACAATTGTAGCATTGTCTCAAGATACCCAGATTGACCAGCTGAACTGGAGACGACGCCAGTAATCTACCACTCGACACGCTAGAACAGTATAAGGGAGTGGTATACCTTTAAGGGAAGTGGATATTCACAGGGGTGGTAAGTAGATGTAGTACTTTACTTAGTGCGAGAGTGCTTACTTAGTAGAGAAGTATTGAGAACAAGTGCTAGGCTTATAATACAGTGAGTAGTCTGGTTATACTAAGAGTAGAGCTTCCTTAAGGGAAAATTTGAAGAGCAGACTTGGCGGAGCCAGAAAAAGTTTAACCTTGTTTAACCGCTAAGCTATAAAGCTGTGCAAACGCGGATTTTAAACAGTGAACTAAAAAAGAGCTAGAAATGGTCCAAAACAACCAATTACTACAGCTTCTTGTGCTGAGGTCACTTCCCCCAAGGACAGGTAGGCTGCTCAAGGTTCCCCACTCCCACTGGTGAGCAAAGAAACTTCCTTCTATCCAAGTAAGGTAATGGACGACACAGGAACTACACCACAGCCCAGAATACAGCAATGCCTGTAAACTGGTCTAAACTAGTCGAGGAAGGGGGGAAAACAAGGATTATTTTTTTGTTTTTTTTGTTTTTTTGGTAGAAACACACAGAAAATGGAGAAACAGTGATAAATTAGTTACACAGGCTAGCACACTTTAGTGGGCAGCCTCCACAGTTAAATTAAACAAACAAACAAGCAAACTTTCGATCAAATTCGACTAAAATGTAACTTTAAGTGCAGATTTTAAAATAATGCAGCAATCAGTTAAAAAACAGTTCAGGCAAGTTCAAGGTAAGCTACAGAAGCTATTTCAAGTGAGAAAAAAGCAAATATACTTAAATCCAGAATGTAGTCGCTTTTCTGAGTTCCCTGCTGCTAGGACCACTCTGTAAACCCACGTGGAGCTTGTCTGAGCAGTATAACCAGAAACAAAAATGCCCAGAGGCGGATTTTAAACAGTGAACTACAAAAGAGCTAGAAATGGTCCAAAACAACCAATTACTACAGCTTCTTGTGCTGAGGTCACTTCCCCCAAGGACAGGTAGGCTGCTCAAGGCTCCCCACTCCCACTGGTGAGCAAAGAAACTTCCTTCTATCCAAGTAAGGTAATGGACAACACAGGAACTACACCATAGCCCAGAATACAGCAATGCCTGTAAACTGGTCTAAACTAGTCGAGGAAGGCGGGAAAACAAGAATTCTTTTTGTTTTTGGTAGAAACACACAGAAAATGCAGAAACAGTGATAAATTAGTTACACAGGTTAGCACACTTTAGTGGGCAGCCTCCACAGTTAAATTAAACAAACAAGCAAACTTTCGATCAAATTCGACTAAAATGTAACTTTAAGTGCAGATTTTAAAATAATGCAGCAATCAGTTAAAAAACAGTTCAGGCTAGTTCAAGGTAAGCTACAGAAGCTATTTCAAGTGAAAAAAAAGCAAAGATACTTAAATCCAGAAGGTAGTCGCTTTTCTGAGTTCCCTGCTGCTAGGACCACTCTGTAAACCCACGTGGAGCTTGTCTGAGCAGTATAGCCAGAAAAAAATGCCCAGAGGCGGATTTTAAACAGTGAACTACAAAAGAGCTAGAAATGGTCCAAAACAACCAATTACTACAGCTTCTTGTGCTGAGGTCACTTCCCCCAAGGACAGGTAGGCTGCTCAAGGCTCCCCACTCCCACTGGTGAGCAAAGAAACTTCCTTCTATCCAAGTAAGGTAATGGACAACACAGGAACTACACCATAGCCCAGAATACAGCAATGCCTGTAAACTGGTCTAAACTAGTCGAGGAAGGCGGGAAAACAAGGATTATTTTTTTGTTTTTTTGGTAGAAACACACAGAAAATGCAGAAACAGTGATAAATTAGTTACACAGGCTAGCACACTTTAGTGGGCAGCCTCCACAGTTAAATTAAACAAACAAACAAACTTTCGATCAAATTCGACTAAAATGTAACTTTAAGTGCAGATTTTAAAATAATGCAGCAATCAGTTAAAAAACAGTTCAGGCTAGTTCAAGGAGTTAAAAAAACAGTTCAGGCTAGTTCTGGAGGCCTATAACTTCATATGTACTTACTAGACTACTGATTTTTGAGGATCTTAAGAAGCCCAGGCTTACATTCCCATGGCATTTTTTTATAAGAAACATATTCTTATTTATTCACCAAAAATTAGATAGCAATACTGTGCAACCCACACATGGCATACGGGTCATTAGCACTTCCCTCTTGATGTCGATAAATGCTTGTAGTATTAAACAAAACTAATGTCATTGAAAACATTATTGTAAATAGGGAAATGCTTAGAATAAAAAGAAAAAGGGGTATGTTTCCAATCAATCAAATACTGTTAACTGATATAAATAACTTATTTTAACCTAACTCATCTATCGCCATCATTTATGCAATGGTAGCAGAAGAGGTCCTCTCTAAAATGTAGTACTCATTTTTCTTAAGATTTTAGCACTACATTTAACTTTTAACAATTGCCCATATTGACATATTCAACCAATATATATAGCCATCTTTGAAATCACTGCATTACAGCAAAATAAAACATTTTTTGGTTTTGTGGTGATCTTGCAGTTAAACGCTGTACAGTGGAAAGCCTGTCTATCTTTCATTGGAAATCTTTTTGCATAGAAAGTTACAGAACATATTTAATGCATTGTCTACCATATTGCAATTGTCACTTAACTGTATTTAAAAAAGTTTATAAAATTGAAAATCAGGGAATATTAACTCAAAGCACTACATTGTTCCATCACTATTTTACGTTTTTGACATGCTTGCATATTGTAGAAATAAATTGTGGGACCCAGGCATGAGATAAAGCATTTAGGAGCTGATATTCTCCTTGTTTTAACCTATTAATCTATATATATCCAGTGGGATTAATTAACAGACAATCCAACTGCAGATGCCACAAAAACTGTGAGGATACAGTCCTGTCTGGGCTGGATTCTAAATAAATGGACCTGAAAGTCCTCTGCAGGTAAACAGAATTGTGGCACCTTGGGTTCAGTGTAGATGATCACAGGGTTCTGCATTTTAGGGGATGCTAACTGGGCTATAATTTATGAGGAACAGACTTCATAGATATGGAGTTTATGGATTCATACTTACTCACTGAAGATAGTTTCAGTGAAAAGTAGAAGTTATTTACATTCAGCAAACATAGGATGAAATATTTTTTGGGGGGTGGGACCCCTTGCACCCACCTTGTGCTAGGATGCCACCACACACTGCAAATTTATATATACAAACTCCAAGGTTGCATAACAGTGGAAAAAGAGGAAAACTTCACTGCTGGCAAAAGTAGTTTAAGTGAATAGTATTCAAATATTTCATGTTCGCTGAAACTAATTTATCCAGTTTGATATGATCCTGGAGTTTATAATTCCATTCTTTTGCAAGTGTACATTACTGTGTGCAGTTCTCAATATTCTTAAATGGCAGGGATATGAGACAACTGGAAAGCCTGTATTGGAAGATTACAAGGGTATGGAGGGAAAGCAGTGTGCAGAACTGACACACTTTTATTCAATACACAATATGCGAGAAAGGAAAAATGGCATAAGTGCGTAAGATGCTACATGGGAAAACAGCAGTGCAAGAAGAGAGAAGAGGAGAGAGGGAGACCTTCAGATGAAGTTAGTACTTAGTTTTAACCTATGAAAGTTTTTTTTTTTTTTTTCAGTAAGGGAGTTGTGGACCCTGGAGTAGAATGTTTGAATTAGTGGTGGATTGTAACTGCATACGGGCCTTCAGGAGGTCATATGACAACCAGAAGGTGGTGGAAAACCCAAGGTGAGAGGAGGCAGCAGCTGAATATAAAATATGCCAAAACGAACAGGCTAGATAGAAAAATTACACAATTCTGATGTCACAATGTTTAATATAATCTAGTATTCTTCTCGACACAAAGCAACTAGAAATACTACAACTAGTTTTGCACTTCCTATTTCTGCAAGGTTAAGCTGCAGCCTGAATTTAGCAAGTTTATGCCTCCTCTCCAATCCCCAAAAAGCTTTGAATTCAGATCATGTTTGAATGATAACTGCTGTGTGCAATGCTAACTGACTAAGGAAAAAAAAAACTCGAGACATTTCAAGAAATGTATTCCCCAAAAATACAAAGTGGTACAAAAATAAATAAAATAAAAATTAAAAAAAAAAGCCTGCCTTTAAAATTCACTTAACATTTTCTGACTTACATCATCTGAATCCAGATGTTGCCCAATAGCTGATTTGTTCCTTCCTCTAATGTGTCAGCATGCTTTTTTTAAAAGGTTGTTTTTTTAAAGTTCTCTGGGCGGCCGCGGTAGTGCAGCAGCTAGCGTTGCCACCTCACAGCAAGAGGCTCTCTGGTTTGATCCTCGGCTGGGGTGCCTTCTGTGTGGAGTCTGCATGCCTCCCTGTGGTCATGTGGGTTTTCTCTGGGTGCTCCGGTTTCCTTTCACAGCCCAAAGACATGCTGTAAGTGGAGTGGACATTCTAAATTGGCCCTAGGCGTGAATGTGTGTGTGTGTGCCTTCGGTGGAAGGTTGGGCGCCGGGCTGGCAACTCAACACCATAAAAACTCCAGTGCCAATCATGAGCAGACCGGTGATCAGCTGTGGTGACCCCTAACTGGGAAAAGCCGGAAGAAGGCTTTTTAAAGTTCTCTCTTCCTATGTATTCCTCCAAATAGATTTCTAGGAAATTCTCTGCAGGTATGCCTCAATATTTTGCAAGGAACTTTCTTACTGTGTGATTATCTTCAGAATGAAGCTTAGGAAATTAAGCCTAGGCAACCATTATAAAAATTACTGGCAGTTCAACAACAGAACTCATTCCTGCTTTTAATGCGTTAGTTATATCCCAAAAATACATTTTACAAATTAAACTATCCATGATGTACTTCTGACACCCTCTAGTCAAAATAGAGCACTGATAGTTCATTCAGTCTGCTAAAAAAAAAAAAAAAAAAAAAATCACCAGCCCATGTGATATGGATGTGTCTATATGCAGCCGGCACTGGTTTTCATGTATGGTCTGAAATACTAAAAATCATGGTAAACAAAGGAAACTTAACTTTTGACTACAATTTTTTTAGCCCAAAAGTGGACAGAGTCACCTAAGTTTTTGCAGAGTACTCTGGAATATCTGGTTAAAGCCATAGGGAAATTTCTTTTGACAAAAAGTGCAAGACGACAAAAGTTGATATTTTCCCTGCCATGATTTAGCACTGTGACTTCCCCTTTGGACATTTCTAAATGCAATAAGTTCATATCCTTCCTGTTACTATATTGTGCAAGGATATTATGTTTTCAGCATTCATGTGTGTGTCTGTTTTCATATGTAAATACCAGTGACCCACTCACTGTAAAGCAAACAACATACTGTTCTCACTGTGGGAGTTGCACAAAGGTACATTACATATTCCATCTTATCTATCATAGTTACAATTAAAAAGAATAAAGAAAAGCAGTTAAACATATGCATGTGAGAGAGGTAGGAATAATAACTCTAGTGAACAGGTTTTAAACATAAAGATATGACATAGGATTCAATGTGTGATATTGGTTAGCTAGTAATATACATAAACAAAAGTGTTTATATCAGTAGTGGCCATTATTTAACAAATAACTTACAAATCTGCTGGAGTTGTTGTTCCTCACAGTCTTGGCATTTCCAAAAGCTTCTAGCAGAGGGTTAGACTGGAGAATAATGTCCTTCACGTGCTACAAAACACAATGGGAAAAATCACAATTAAAGGTCTTTAAAAACTGGTAATGTGATAAACTAAATTTGTTTGTAATTCGCTATCACACTGAATCAGTACTATATACTTTTGACCTGTTTTGCATCTTAGCTTGGAATATTTCTCTAACTTTGTCCAATTAATGTAAAACGCACCAGTTTACTAAACTGAAAAATAAGTTGTAATATATATATATACAGAATACAGATGTAACTTCATCTTCATTTTTTAATGTTTTTATAAATCTAAGGACAAAAACAAGAAAAAAAAAGATGTATCATCCCCAGGTATTAAATAGCAATAAAGAAATAAATGTAATAATATTACCAAACTGAGTGATCAAATAAAGGCAATTAATGAGCTCCAAAAAAATGAATCTATAAAAACCTGTGCAAGTTAGTAATGAGCTAAAATATTCATGTAGATGAAGTGAATACATGTACCAGTCACCTCTGGTTAAGTGAAACATAACTCATCACAGTATAAAGCAAATGTGACAACCAATCCTGTAATGTTATGGATAGCTAACCTCCATAAGCACAAATGTTGCAAAAATAATCTTAAGTGTTAAAATTAGACAAACATCATCCAGGGGAGATAAATGCTTATTGCAGTATACAGTTCTCCCAACCAATCAGCCAGTCTTCAGATTTGGAGCACAGGCAGCAAAATATATCCTGTAGCTGAGAAATCATGACTGGTGGGGATAAATCAAAGCCGACATAAAGTATTTAAATAAAACAATATCTCCAAACTGCTTAAGTGCATCTATAGAGACAGATTGTCAAACATGCTGGAAACCAATGAAAAGATCCAAACATCAAAGAGAAGTTCCTGAACAAGGCCCAGTACAGAGATTGCCAATGAAAATCAAGCCACTGTAGCAAACACAAACATATACTGCACATAGTATGAGTGATGAAATATCTCATACCTGGCGTACACACATCTCCAGAAGCAGAAAGACAAGAGACCACTACATAAACATAAAAGGATACAGCGGTGAAAGTGTATCCAAGTCCAGAATTACATGAAAAAGCACATTCAGTGCCTCATCAGATCCGGGGAGAAAAAAACAACACTTTTTAGGGATTTGAATATGCTCTATTAATGCAAAGGGATTCAGAAGAATCAGTCAAACTGAGTTGTTAGACTGCTAATCCCAAACTCTAATAGTCTGCCTGAAGGCAAAGGTAAATAACATAAGAGAACTTAAATGCAAAGAGAAAAACAAAGAAAAAAAGGCAGAAAAAATAAGGATCAGGATCATCAAATAAATCCTACAAATTCTGAACAAAATGTTAGCAAAGAAGCAAAACTAAAATAAATTAAAAAATGAAGACAGATGAATGGACCAGGCAGACATCACTTACATCTCGCTTGTAGAACCTCTGAATGGAATATATTTGTGTCTGTGTATATGTATATCTAAATATATGCATGTATAATGGGTCAATGTTACTTTATCAAATTGCCAAAACATTGAATGGCTAAACGTAGAGCTGCAAATATTAAACATTAGGACATTGAATACTTAGAAATGAAGGAGAAATAACAGGCCATTTGGTATAATGGTTAAGGTCTTTGCCTCCCATGTGCAAGGTACAAGGTTAGATCCTGACCTCCACCCAATGCCTGTTTGGAATTTGCATGTTCTCATTATGTCTTTGTAGATTCCTCCCACCTCCAAAAAACATGCTGTGTGTTCACATCTCAGTCTCACAAATGAATGGGTAGCAGTGCAGACTCTATATGGTGCCTTATAGGGGGAAGAGTTGCATAGACAGTTTCAGGCACCACAATAGATGTGAGCAAGAATTTCAGCAAAACATAGGGGAATGGAATGCAAAACTGAAGGCACGTGGGATAAAGCTAATTACAGATAAGACAGTGCTAATGGCAGCAATTTGGGGAAACAAAAGAAGCTGAGAATTGAGGTAGAAGCAAAGATAGTGAAACAGGTTAATAGCTTCAAGTATCTGGGAGGGGTGGTTAAGGAGAAGGGAAGTCTGAATGAAGAGGTCAAAGCCAGAATCAAAAGGGCTGCAGTCAACTGGCACAGTGTGTCAGGTGGTGGTGTGTATGACAAATGAATGCCAAAGAAACTGAAAAGTAAGGTGAAGAAATGAGTGGTGAGACCAGTACTACTGTATGGTACAGAAACCTCAGCAGTAAAGGCAGAGCAGATGAGGAAACTAGATGTGATGGAAATAAAGTAAGGAGAACAGTAGGATGCACACTGTGGGACAGCTGAACAAATGAGGACGTAAGAGCAGATGTTAAATAGCCCCAGTTGGGGAAAAGATCAAAAAGAAGAGATTTACAATGGTTTGGGCACGTGTGCAGAAAAGCTTAAGACCTATCTGGCGAAGGTTTGGGACAGACAGGAAGAAGGAAGAGTCGTCAAGGAGGAGATCCAGCAAAGAGTTGGATGGGAGTGTGTGAAAGAAGATCTGCAACAACAGTGAGGCATGAGTGTTGAAGAATGCAGGAGTGTTGGCGACAGTTAACACGATACCCCGATTTTTTTTTTTATGGCACAATTTTTAGCTATCTGATGATTTGGTAATCTGTTGAACAGGCATGTTTATATATATATATGTATCAGTGTCATTTTGGCAAAAATCCATTTAGCCGAAAATTTCTGACATAGGGTTCATTTCGCCGAAAATAGTACTGACAGTGTATATGCCCTTTTCCCTACTGTAGTGTGATCTCGGAGTGAGAATATTAAAGTAGAGGGGGTGGGGGGGCACAACCCCCCCACCCAGTACAGTTTAATATGGTCTAGTATTGTTTTATATTGTCCAGTCCCTATTAAAAGGATAAGTAAGTAGTTTATAACCTGAGTAGGTGGGGGGGGCTACACCCCCCTACATTAATATTCTCATGCTGAGATCACACAATACAGTGGAGGAAAAGGGCATATACACTGTCAGTACTATTTTTGGTGAAATGGATTTTCGGCGATTTGGACCCTCTGTCAGAAATTTTTGGCCAAATGGATTTTCGGCAAGATGTCCTAGACCCATACACACACACACACACACACACACACACACACACACACACATGTATAGCTATGAATACCTGTCTATATATATATATATATATATATATATATGTATATGTATATGTATATATAGGTTCATACTAGGCTATCTGCCCTAGGGCATTTATAAGCCTAGCCAGAGTGTGTTTGGCTTTCACCACCCATTTGAAATTCATTTTGCTATGCCCTTTTTCGAGGTTAGTATACTGTGTCTCTGTCTAACAGTGACACAGAAGTGATACCCGGGGTAAACCTACGATCTCCCATCCACTCATCAAGATTCCTCTTGAAGAGAGTCAATGAGGGACACTGCCTAACCTGGACTGGGATTTTATTCCAGAGTGAAGGGAGCCTCTGGGTTATGAATCTGTCCCTCCAGCATGTCATATTTATTTCAGTGCTGAGGTTCAAGTCTCTCGAGCGTGTAGCTCGATGGGATTTGGATTTTCTGAGGTACAGCATGTCCATTAATTCCAGGTTGGACATGGCTTTATATGTCAGGCACAGATCGCCTCTGAGCAGGCAGTATGCCACTGAGTAGAGCTGGAGTTTCTTTAACCAGGCAGCATATGGCATCTGTTTGTACCCTATGATCCTCTTGGTGAGGTACTTTTAGGGTCTTTCCATTTGCTGCAATTGTCTGGTAAGGTACATCCCGAAAGGGGCATTGTATTCAATTATGGGCCTGATGAGGGATGAGTAAAGAGGCACGATGACCTCCCCTGATCTAGATGTGAATCCCTTCATGATTAGGTGGGCTATATAAAATGTTTTTTAACCACTTTGGCCACGTGGTTGTCAAATGAGAGATTGCTATCAACTTGGGTCCCCAGGTCCCTAATTACTTCTTCTGTACTTAATGGATTACCACCTATGTGGTAATTTGTGGGCACTTTGTTTTTGCCAAAGG
>NC_056747.1:215523466-215755966 GCF_019279795.1 Protopterus annectens | reverse complement strand
TGCCTGGACAAAGCCAATAATGGGAGAATACAACCCCCAAACATATTCAGTGAATTTGGTTCTCACCATTGCTCTCAACCTCTTAGCACAAAAAACCTGGACAAAGCAAATAATGGGGGAAATACAGCTCCCAAAACAGGGACAAATATTGATCTTATAAACTTAGAAAATCGCTAGAATAAAAAGTTTTGTGTTACCAATACCATGTATTTTCTGTAGAATATGAAGTCTGAAATTCAAATGCCTGTCATTATTTAATGAATTCAGTCTTTACTGATTTGCCACATAAATCCAGAAAATCACAGATTTTATTAGGAACAGAACAAAAATATGAGGCAAACATCTGGACAGTTTTCACAAGGGGTGGTAGGTAGGGAATTTAGGCTCTTGCTACCTGTACCCAAGGTACAGGGTTTGAGTCTGAGTACCTCTCTAGCCAGAAGGTATATTTTCCTGGGGCATTTCACACATAGAGACACACACACAACCAATAATTGAAATATAAATGCACATACAAGACCCGCTAAGCTAGTAATTGAAATATAAATGCACATACAAGACCCGCTAAGCTAGAAATTCAAATATAAACACTTGTGGAAGCTAGTGCTTACATCTCATGGAAGCTCAGTACAGAACTATATCATGAAATATAAATGCTTGTGGAATTGCTTGTGGAGTGGAAGCTGGTGCTTAAGTTAAATAAACTCTTGCAGAAGAGAACTACTTAAGCTACTAAAATTGCTCTTGTGTTGTTCTTACCTGGAGCAGTGGCTGGCCAGAATGTACATTGAATCCTTCGAGCCGAACCCTCAACCAGTGCTAGCAGGGGTGTTCATGGAGCTGACATCATCGCATACACCTCTGCATGTGATGTCAGCCCAAAAAAAGGTGAAAAAAAAAAAAAGCCGGTGAATTCAGAAATTAAGGGGTGCCACTTGGGAATCATGGCACCCCATTATTTGGACCATAAAACTGGTAAAAAATGAGAAATTCGGTACAGTTGAGAGGTATGTGCAGAACAACAGAACTGGATACAAACAGGCTTCTTTTACTTTGAACCTTGGTTGATTAACTCTTACTACACAATACTTCAAAAACAAAATGGAGTCTGCTTTATAGAAATAAAACTAGACAGGACTTCTCAGAATTCTTTAATGTAAAGGGATCCTATATTGAAACAAGCAATCTTAACAAGTAGTTTTGTGCCTTATATTGCAATGAACTCAAATGCTATTCTTACTTTGAGATGGTTATAAAGAAAAACATTGAACCCCTTTGGTCAGCTGTAGTGAGTGAAAAACTATCCTAGTGACGATTCCAGGCTTAAAGTATATAAGGCAATGTTATTACCAAAGCTATTCTGTCCATTAGTTCTAGATAACCTTAATCAATTTAATTCAGTTATATCATAGTACTTAAAATATGTAGTCTACAAGCTAATATACATGAGAGTAATGACGTATTCATTATTTTATTCAGTTTCATTGCACACTTTATCCTTTTGTGATTGCAGATAATCAAAGCCTGTCCCAGCAGGTAATGGATGTGAGGCAGTAAATCAGTCTTGGACAGGATGACAAACACACACACACACACACACACACACACACACACACACACACACACACACACACCTCTTAAATGTCCAGATTTTGGAAGGATATCCTTAAACCTTTGCTTCATCCCCCTAGAAACTGAAAATTATTTTGAAAAGCTGTAAGGTAATAGTTTTCAGGATTTAAAATACACCCCTAATTTGGGTACTTTTCTGTAATTGTTTTTTCTTTATCAGTAAATCTGGTAAAAATTGAGAGGAATGGGAGAAGCCTATTTGGAGCCACCACCAGTTCATCTATTCACATAACCTGACAAAAAGCCGTATGCAGGATGGAAATGCAAACTTTAATGCAAAGACACCACATCGGAGACCTGAACATTGAAAGGTAAGCACTGTGAGACAACAACACATTCCACTGCACCAGTGTGTCCCCAAGACATAAACATACAAGTTAAAGTTGTAGTAAATACAGTACTGGCTTTTGGCATCATATCTGCCATGGGGCAGCATTGCACTTTTCTTTCACGGCAGCTTTTCTTCCATAATTCCGTAAAAATGTATTAATAACATATCTTTCTTCTTTCTAACCATTTCTCAGTCTTCATTGCCTTTGGTAGCCTCCCACCAGCATACCTATTAACTTTGCTCAATGTGTGTTTTTAAATATTAGTATAATAAACTTGAAAAGTTAAATCAGCAGGTTTTGCATCAGTATGCAATTACTGAACAGTAAGAAGTATAAAACTCTCTCTGGAATTACAGATTAACAGCAGTCTTCGGTGATTTACCTGAAAAGCCAAAAAAAAAATTTGATGGAAACTCAAAAACAGAAATACTACCAGAAACTGCTGGAATGAATGAAACAGAATCTTTCTTTACATTCCAGCAGTAGGCCTGATTCCATACTGACTGAGGTTCCAGTTGTGAGATAATTTTGTGGAGTTACCCATAGTTCCACTTTTAACCCCTGTCTTACATATATAAAATTATTTCACTCATTCTTCATTTTACTGCATCTCTGCTTGATTAATCTCAGTCAGGTCATGTTACATACCCTCACCTTTTTCTCGTTACCATCTTTCTTCTTTTTGTGTCCTATAAGTGCTCTTTAAGTGGTCCTATTCCCCTTCCATTATCCTTTCCAAAATCTGTATATTACTGTTATATCTTCCCCTTATTTTTAGCACAGGCATGGTGATCTTATACAGTGCTGCAGTGATCAGATGTCTTCCCTCCAGATCATTTGGATATTGTATATGTCTTTCTTGCCCTTTATTGATCTAGATTTATTTGTAGGTAATATAAAAGGGTTTGTGGCTAAGATTTCACAGTCTTTGTTTTTGTATCATAGTCAGAAATTCTTTATTATACTTTCTACTCATTGGGGGAGGTCTAAGAAATTATTGTTAAGGATATGTCACTGCTTCAGAGTTAAAATTTATATAAATTTGTCCAGGGAAGTGATTTTTATCAACAGATTATACTTGCCCCCTTCCCAAACTTAGTCTCATGAAAAGGTACACAGTATACAATAATAAACGTGTGTGTGTGTGTGTGTGTGTGTGTGTGTGTGTGTGTGTATTCACATCTAAAATTGCCATCAAAGTGCATGCTTGCCTAAGATAAACATCTGGACTTTTCTGAAATGTTTAAAATTTCAACTTTCAACAATCTGCAACTCAGATTGAAGTTAATGCCAACACTCCTTGCGGATGGCCTATGTTTCTTCTATTTGGTCCAAAGCAGGTATATTCATTTGTCATTTTGTTTTCATTTTGAAGTATATCTCTGAAGTCATACTAACAACGTGAAGACAACAAAAATTTAGATAAAGGCCCTTTAAAAATAGGAACAGCTGGAAAAAATCTGGATAACAAGTTAGCATGACGTTTGTGTATATAATGGTATAATCAATCATTCCATGCTTATCACAACTGTGGGATATTACACTGAGAAACACGGGTTTAAAAAACTCAAGGGACAAAAAGAAACAAAATGTAAATAGAACAATCATGCTATTGATGCAGAATGCAACACATACCTAGTATGCTGTGTACCATAACACAGCACAACTGGCTACATCTACAAACAGTACAAATTGGTGACAATGACACATTTAGTGCCCATGGCTTCTCTTCTTATAAGGGAGTGCAAATGAAATAATAGACATGCTACCTCTTGACTAAATACAAAAGTAAACTGTAGAAAAAATAATGTCAATATTGCATTAAAAATGGCTGAAGAGTAACAATCTAAGTGAAACTAAGATTGGGGTTAGTGGGAGAGCAATGCAAAAGGACTGTTGATTTGATAGGCATGTAAAAATAAAGCAACTAATCGTCATAGCGAATGATGTTCACATGCTGCTGTATTTTACTGTTATTGCAGTACATATTTTGCTTATTGTAAACATAGTTTGAAGAAAGGAGTAATGCAGTATAACAGAAAATCAGTATAGCATATTATTCATTACTGCTACAGTTTGTATTGTTTAACTTTCCGGACCAATTGTAAACAGACTGCATAGAAATATACCTTTCTTCATACAGCTAAGCACACAACCTACACTTCAGTCAACTTATGACATACTTCAGAATCTTACAGATTACAAATTCAGAACCAGAAACTACAGAGCCTTGCAATTTAAATAAATTCTGAGCGTGGGGCAAACATATTATTTATTCAACTGTTAAACTTCCTTTCTGCATCAGTTACATCATCTTTAATTGACTAACAGAGTTACAAGGCAGTCTTGAATATTGTTGAATGTTTACTAATTAGAAGATGCACTTCTTTCAGTTATTTGCAGTATGGTATGGTGCTGTAGAAATCTGTACAAGCTTATTCATCCTAAAACTTTAACTTTCCCATCAGCATGTAATCCTTCAAGAGAGAAGAGACTCAAAATCACTGTACCTAAATAATTGTTTTGGTTTAAACATATGTTTTCCAACAGGCATTCTTAATGAAAGATGTAGTCAAAAGGTAGGCCTGACTCGCACACAAACCAAAAGTGTGGTTAAAGCTCTAGTGACAATTGTGGACAGAAGGTTGATGTGGTAGCATGACTGGCAAACTAAATCAAAATTTAAATGTGCTGCACATTATTTTGTGGCTGCATGTTATTTTAATCATAAATTTGGTATTTTTTGAGAAATATGGGACAGCTGAGAGAATGTCTAGAGCATATTCTTAGTGTTGTTGTTGTTGTGTCTTTCAGCCTTTCCTGGTTAGGGGTCGCCACAGCGGAACTCCGGTCCGCTAATGATTGGTAGTTGATTTTTACGTGCCGAGTTACCAGCCCTGATGCACAACCTTCCGAGAAGGTACGCCCATTCACGCATGTCTCTACGCAGAATACGCTCTAGCTGAGAATCGAACCGGACAGCGTCTTACTGTGAGGCGACAACGCTACCGCAGCACCACCATGGGTTAGAGCATATCCTTAGTGTGTTTCTACAAAATCGAACTTTAAATTATATGTCTGCGGAAAATATTTCTCTCATCTTAAATGTTGAAACAAACAAAAAAATTGTTTTGATAAATGCAGAGTGCCACCCACATATTTGAAATGCTGTTATAAATTTACTTTTACTGCTGTTGTGTGTGTTTTGTCTTGGACATTTTACAATATACTGAAGTATTCCAAATGCATTTACAATTATAAGTAGGGTCATATTTAGGTCCGATTAACTATCAAAAATTTAACTGCAACATCTGACACCTTGAACCCATTTGCAAAAATGGGAAAAAAAGAGTTGTGGATGGATGGATCTGCAGACAAATCACTTTGTAATAGCAGTGAAGCTGTCAGTTTTTTAGTCTATCAAATATAAAAACTTTAGAACAAAAGCATAAATACACAGAATTTGGGTAGAAAAGAAAACTTAGTTATGTATAAAGTGTTGCTTATGACAAAAAATGGCATTAAATTATTTTTCTCAGAGTAAAATGCTCATCAATTGAATGAACATTAATAACTTATCTACTCACATAACTGATCTTTTCCAAACTTTGCAAGAGTATAAAACCTATTTTTAGACTTTAAAATATTTGATATCCTGATATATATATTTTTCAGTGCATAAGAAAGACACTGTGCACTTTATATTTGAGAAAGTGTGTAACAGCAAATGACGGGGTGTTCTGGATATATCGATGGCATACTGCTCTACCAGAATCACATTAATCTACCACAAGCATTATTTTCTGAACATGCCTCAGCAGTCAACTATTTGCCAAAAACCCATTTCAGCAAGTCCCTCTGCATCTTTTCATGTGAGGGGGAGAACCAAACACCCAGTAGTTAATATATAGCAAATATTAAGTTACATAGCAGTGGGAAAAATGCAAACTCGATGATTATTTGAAGTTTTTTAGCTATTACTATTCGACTGCATAGCATTCAGAAAGAAAACATTCAACAGGTTGATAGGCTTCCACTATTGTAAACACATTCCACTGCACTTTTTTTTTTGAAAGTTGAAATTTTTTGTTAGTATGACTTCAGAGATATACTTCAAAATGAAAACAAAATGACAAATGAATATACCTGCTTTGGACCAAATAGAAGAAACATAGGCCATCCACAAGGAGTGTTGGCATTATCTTCAATCTGAGTTGCAGATTTGTGAAAGTTGAAATTTTAAACATTTCAGAAAAGTCCAGATGTTTATCTTAGGCAAGCATGCACTTTGATGGCAATTTTAGATGTGCGCGCACACACACACACACACACACACACACACACACACGCACACACATTTTGTGCTTCTGGAAGGAAGATTTCCTAACAAATGACATGTAAAGTCATACTTTCTTATTATATTGGGCCATATTTTTATATTAGGGAGAATGTCTAGTGAAGGTAATTCATTCTCTTATAACCTATTTGAATATTACACAGATTTTTCTTGAAATTACTTGTAGAAGGAATTTTTCTAGTATCACATATTTGGAAATTGTTGTTCATAAAGATGACAGTAATGGAAATGCGTACACCCCGAATCACTTATAAAAGTGCAGAAAAGCCAAGTCACTTTGCATTCTAACAATATGCACCTTCTCCCTTTTAAACAGAATATTGTCAAAAGTCAATGTGTTCAGATTAATATATCAACAGAAGATTGTTTCCCTTCAAAGGGTGACCCGTTTTATAAATCAGGTTTGGTTTTAGTGCAAGCAGTAAGAATGCCACTAAAGAGAATGAAGTCAGGTAAAGCACCCGGCTCAGATGAGTCACAGCAGATATGATCAAGCTGTTGGGTGCGATAGTAGAGAAATGGTTCTTGAGGGTACTCATAGCAGTATGGAAAGAATGGTGTATACAGTTGTGTGTTGAATAAGCATTCTAGTGCCAGTGTACAAGAACAAAGGGAATATTGACAAGTATGGGCAGTGCCGTAGTGTCAGGCTCCTGTCACAGTGCATGAAAGTGCTAACAAACCTTTACCTAAAGGTAGATTGGGACAAAAGGGCATTATTAACAGCAGTAATTGAATTACTAATGCAAGTATTCCTAAAAATCAGAGAAAGTGGTTTCTGCCCATAATTATGTGTTTTTGTGTTTAGCCTTGGATTCCCCATGGCTTTTGCAGGTCAGAGAGACTAGCAAGCTGTAACAGCGAAACAGTGAGGTTTATGCCACAACAAGAGACCCTGAATTGTCCAATATGGAATACAGTATACAGAGAAGACAGAAAAGGCAGGGGAAGAGGAAGAGCTTGGAGAAGAGAGAGGCATATTACATCTGTTAGAATTATCTATTATCAGGGAATGTGATGGTATATTACTCACAGTGATTTTAAGATTTTTAGTTAGTCACCTAGAAGTAACTAATGTACAATTTTCCTTATTTGGAAAAGGTTTTACATTTATTCCTACCAAGTCTTAAGATAAAGTTGGCTATTCTGCTTCATGGCATTAAGTCCAATAGGAATGCCTAGCAGGAAAATTTTGCAAGAAAAGTACTTTTATTCCTAATATGAATCTATTAGTACAAAGCCACAGTGGTGCAGCGGTTAGCATTGCTGCCTCACAGTAAGAGGTTCTCCCATTCAGTCCTTGGCTTAGGTGCCTTCTGTGCGGAGTCTGCATGTCCTCCCTGTGGTCGCATGGGTTTCCTCCGGGTGCTCCTGTTTCTTCCCACAGCCCAAAGACATGCTGTAGGTGGATTGGACACTCTAAATTGGCCCTGGGTATGAGTGCATGTGTGTGTGTGTGCCTTCTGTGGAAGTTGGGTGCTGGGCTGGCAACGTGACACAGTAAAACTCCACTGCCAATCATGAGCGGACAGGTGATCCACTGTGGCAACCCCTAACTGGGAAAAGCCAAAAGAAGAAGAAGATGATGAATCTATTAGTACAAACCTCTAGTGCAGATTGTGAAAAAAATTTCTATATTTTTTTTTACTTTTGGTCTTACTAAAATACATCTTTTCAATCTTACTAAAGAGGAAAAATTGCTTTTACATTTAATTGATGAAAAATTACTTTTACATTTAATTGATGAAAAAAAAACTACGGTTTATGAAACCCCAACAAAGGAGAGGGGTATTGTCCAGCATGATGTAATTAATTAGGGTCCTATACACACGGAAAATGTTTACACTATTACACAATGACAATGCCTATTCTGTAGTTTTCAGGAATAAGATGAATACAGCCTACCATAGAATAGATCTGCATTTGGAAGAATGTTTAACTCAAGGTTACATTACACCCATATCTTACAATTTCCTGAGGAAAACTTCTCATGTTATCCCAGCAGGTTTTGATATTCCCAAAGTTCATAAGAAATTGCGAAATCCTCCCTTTAGACCGATAGTGGTAGCCCAGGGCTCAAAAATCTACCCTTTTGCAGTGATCATGGACAGGCTTTTAAACCTATTTTTGAATGTGATGCTCAGATGTTAAAAGGTTCCAGGGCTTTTTAGGGAGATTGAAACCCATACTTTGGGACAAAAACATGTGATTTTTAACAATTAATATGGTTGATTTATTCACCAGTATTCTATCGGAACATGGTTTGGAATTTTTCTAAAAGCCCTTTTGGAGAACAAGTTCTTTCAGAAAACCAGATTAAGCAGATTATGGAATTTAGGGAAATTGTTTTGACTAATAACTACATCTATTCTGAGGTTGAATTCTTTCAACAAGTAAGTGGGGTTCCATGTGGGTGGCCTTTGCCCCAGTATTTGCTAATCTGGTTATGTTAACCTGGGAAAGGAAATGTATGATTAATTCAAGATTATTTTTTAAGTATTGTACGCTATATTTGTGACTCCTGGATTATATCTTTGTTTTGTGAGATGGTCCTGAGTGTGAAATAGTCTGATTGGAATTTATGAATAATACCACTGATTTTCTTCAGTTTATGTACCAATACGTAAATGAAATTAGTCAATAGTCATTTTACCATTTTTAACACTAGTATATAGGGTTTGCTTCCATCATTTAAAGGAAGCCCACATTTTATAATATACTACTATATACATTTTAGTAGCTATTACCATTTTACGCAAAAGAAGAGCCTGTTAAAAGGACAGTTTGTAAGGTTAACGCTTATGGTGTCTGATAGAAATAATTTCTTAGAAGTGTGAAATAAGATAGAACTGATATTCCATAATAGAGGCTGTTTTGTAATGAATATTCATGTCAGTGCTTTAGCTACCATCATGAATATTCAGTGGGATGTTTTGGATTTGCTGTTATTGGTTGGTGGGCGGAGTGTGGTTTTAGTTAGGTTTATTGGTTGGGTTTTATCGGAGTAGTTTACTGTTTCTGTAGTGTTGATGATTAATATAGTGTTTGCATTTTCTGTAAGTCCTGTATGTTTTTAATTTTTTGGGGTATGTAGTAGAAGGATTTGACATTGTAGGGTAATATTTGTAGGAAATGTGTTCATGGTTTCTGTAGTGTTTTGTATTGGAGGTCAGCCGTTTTTTTGTAATTTTGCGTATGTGACAGTCTGGCATTTCACATTTCAGGATTTTGACAGGTTTTTTTTGGTCTCAGTTTTGAGTTTTGATTAAGTGGTAGTTCGGCCTTGTGTAGTAGGCCCATATATATGTATAAGCCCTTGTTAGGGACTAAGTTTGTAAAACAGTCCCATTCATGAAATTTTGGGTTAGATGGTGCCACTTATACAATAAAATGTGGGTTCTCAGATGATTAGAAATATTTGGAATATTTTAGGAATAATGACACAGTATATAATACAGTAGGGACAGAGCCCTACTTTGTTTTTAAAAAAATCTAACAGCATTAAGAACTTGGTTGAGAAAACCTTGAGAAAGGGTATACGTTTTTGCCACAAGCTTGCAACTAGGAAGTGCGGTTCTTGTAACCGGTATAAATATATATTAGATGTCAAGAGTCTTACATTGGATAATTCCATGAATTCAGTAATTAGCTTATACAAGGGAAATTGTAGTATTAAGGGGATTATTTATAGAGCAAAATGTAATCCATTTATGTCTTTCTATGGTGACGAGACTGGACGGTCTCCCAAAAAATGTATTTTATGAGGACTGTTACAACTTATGTAGCAGTAATACTAATAATGCCTATAATGCCCTGCAGGGGCATTCAACAATGTGCATTTCATTTAATGGTTTCCCTTTTTCTATACTTAAATGCATACCTGTCAATCTTAGTGGTGACATATGGGAAACAATTGAGTATAGCAATTTGTTTTGGCAACTCAAAAATTGAATGCTAAAAATCCTCCCCAAGGCTTAAATGACTACACATCCATTTTACCTGTGTTAAAACTGCGGGCTGAGGAATTATATTGTTTGTCAAGAATGGTGTTGAATTTACTCCTGTAGGGTAGTTACATTTGTGAGTTTACTTTTATGTTCAAATTATTTTAACATTTTCATGTTTTCACTTGTTTAGGTAGAGGATATTAAAGCCTTATAATTTTACTGAATATATTTGTGGCATTTCACTTTGGTCTAATGTGTTTCTGTTGTTGACAGTGTTGAAGTTAATTTGTTTTTGATGGTTCTTTGATTCATACTGATACACATTTTTGTCTTCAACCAGTGAACTTCATTGATTTTTTTTTTGAGTTAATGTATATTCACACGACTGTGATGTAATCTTTGCTTTGATAAAGTCCCATGGTTGTTAATGTGGATGAAAGCTATTTGTTCAATTATTTGGATTACCTGTATATATTCTAGTCCTTTGGGCTTGCATTTTACTTTATTAAATTTTATTTTATTAACCTAAGCTACTAGTCATTCATCTCCCTAGTGTCACAATTCTGGTGAATTTTCTTTGGTTATTGGCCAGCTTGTGCACCGACATGCTCTTTTGTTTTCATTTGTAATATCAACATCTTCCAGTGTGCTTCACTAGGCTGTGAAGATTGTGGCTGCCATAATGCCCAAGAATCACAGTAGAGGATCAGCTATTTCATTATGCAAAGCAAACTACCTGTCCCACAAGATAAGCACACCACTAGAAGACAGCATTTACATATGTGAAATTAGAAAAAAATCCACATGACTTTTAACCAACCCACATTTGCAGATTTTCTGCAGTCATCAAAATATCCAATAAGATTGTGGAGAAGAACCAAGGAAGGGGGGCATGGCCAACATGGCTGGCAAGCTGAAAGCAGCAAAGAATTTCTGCTTTGCTTCATTCATTTACTGTTGATAGGATTTCTTTGTCATTTCCACCAATTTTCATTTAGAAGTTCTGGATTGCAAAACGGGAAGTCTTAAGGATTATTTTAGTGCAAAATTCAAGTGCCGTTTACGATACATTCCTGTCAAATTTTAAGGAAAAAGAATTAATGAAAATATATCTCACATAAGATGAACCATACCAAAACTGTGCATCAAGACAATACCATGAATAAAGATATACAATCCTATAGTTTCTGCTGTTCAGGACATTGTGACAAAAATAGATGCATTTGATCTTAAAGTTTATAAGAGCAAAGAGAACTATATAAAAATAGAACTGATAAATGATGTTCTTAAACAACAAAAGATGCAGACAACAGCTATAGAAGAGTCTGTTTCTGATATTGATTCCAGACTGACAGATGGTGAGAATAATACTGAACTTTTACTGCAGCAAAACAAGAAACTGATTGAAAAAAAAAAATGATGGCTTAGAAAACACAGTCTGGAGGAACAATATTAGAATTTATGGAGTGCCAGAGCAGATGGAGGGTAAAAATATGGTGAGTTTCCTGACATCCTGGATCCCAAAAATTTTAAATCTGCCAGCAGCTTTGTCCTTTGGTATTGAAAGGGCTCACAGGTCTCTAGCTACCATTCCATCTAATAAGAAACACGTACTATGAAGAATTATTATTGTAAAATTTTTTCAAGTCAAGAAAAATATTTGGTCCAGAGAACTGCATGGTCCATTGCTCCTTTGAAAATAGGGGACTTAAACATCAGATTTGATAATGGATGTTCATCTATCATGGTTTCTAAAAGAAAGGCTGTCATTCTCCTTTTAAAGTCATTAAAGAAAGCTGGCATCAAGACGCACCTGGTTTTCCCAGAAAAACTGAGGCTATTTCTATCAGAAGAAACAAGAGCTTTTGAATGTATAGAATAGGCTACATCCTTTGTCCAAAGAAAAAACTTACTAAATCAAACTGAAGACATGGATTCCAGTTTTACACTAAAGAGACAAGCAACTAAAAGTGACTGGACTGTCAAAGGGAAAAACCTAGAGACAAATAACATTCAATTAATTGCATTTCCTTTTAAAATAGGAGCTTTTTACAAGTCTATTATGATATTTCATCAAAGGTTATACCTTTCATTTATTGCAGCTGCTACTTACCATTACTTGCAGCCCAGCATTTATTATTAATTCAAATAATAATTAAAAAAGGAAGCACAGTTTAGAATATATAATGCTATAGTTATATAGTGATTAGTTTCCCCCATACAGTCTTTTTTAGCTATGCTTAATCATTTCAACATAATAACATTAGTAATTTACTAGGTCTGCTGTTTTGAAATGAATATGACTTCTACTTGTGTTGTTTTTGTGGTCATATTAATGGTGCTGTTTTATTTCTTTATTACAGTTAATTTTTATTTAAGATTTGGTGGCTTTCTGGGGATGTTTTGTTAGAAACTGTGATAGAAATATTTGGTGATGTTTTTACACGTTTTATGATTTTTCACAAGCTTACAAGGATAAATAATGTTAAAAATGGCTTTTCTTCTATGTGTGGCTGTTTCATACATCAGAGATCTAATTATGACTAAAAGTTTTTTCCTTACTGTTTAAATTCTTGCCGTTCTTCCTTGGAAGCTATTTTTGTCCATTTTGAAGCCAGCTCAAGCTCCTGACTGCTGTGCAAGTCCATATCTTTGTGGAGAACTGTTTGCAGTGGAAAACAGAAAATGAATAGTGATCTTTGATCTTTAATCTTTGTTTTCAACTCTGTGGACCAATCATGATCAAAAACAGACTTTTTAACTGCTGGCACTTATTTTAATTATTTTTTTTGAAATTAAAACTGGTTTATAAAGTTTATGTTTAAATATTTTATATTAATGAATGTTTTTTCCTGCATTTTAAATGGCTTTGCTTACAGGTCCTTTTGTTTCAATGGGAAAGAAGTGTGCTAAAATGCACAGTCATATTTATACCACTGTTAAAATAGTTTTATTTAAACTGTTTCTTTTTCAGCAAGTGTAAGCAGCCTATGCTATATATTGTTTACATTTTTTAGAGCTTAGCTGTCATTTGTTTTTCCTTAATGTACTGTTTTAACAGCAATAGTAGAAATATGCAACTAGATGTCATGTGAGAGCTAGTTTGGGGCTTATATGGTACTCATAATAAGCCTGGAATACTTTATTCCATGGGTTGGTTTTTAACATTTTGGTATTCAGCATTTTCTTGCTATATGTTGATTTCTGTTCATAACAATGCAATTATAACCTTTACTAGTATTGTCATAGCAAAACAATTTAAGGCTTAAAACACAATGTTCTATAAAAAATGCCTTTATACAAGTGCGTATCTTTGAATGTTAATGGGTTGAACAATCCTATTAAGAAAAGTAGCTTAAACAAATATTTTCCCTGCTAAAAGCTGATATCGTTACTCATCAAGAAACCCACATTATATAAAGACGTTTATAGAATAATTTTGAAAGGCTACTCAATTTTAGTTGGTTCTCATTTTAAGAATAAAAGAAGAGGTATTCTTACTTTGTGGAGATAATCATTGGGATTACCTAAGACAATAAGGTCTTTTTCAGATAAAGATGGTATGCTTGGTATAGTTGCTATAAAAGTGGGAAAAAGTTTTTACACTTTATAAATACATACTGGATACCTAGTATTGGTACAAAAGCAATAAAGAAACTTCTTGATCTTATGAGTCTACATTCAAGAGGGGAAATTTTGTTAGCAGCTGATTTTAATTGTATTCGATCACAAACTGATATCTCACATGCTAGACTGTTTAGAAGTACTTCCACAGCTAAACATCTGAAGAATTATATAATACACAACATATGAAAGATGTATTTGATACACTACTACCAACTTTCTTAAGATTTACACATTACTAATGCAGATTTGGTACACAGGCAAATATTGACAAAGTCCTGGTAACTATTTTCTTAATTTCAAAAATAAATGATGTAATGATTGTTTCCGGTAGCCTTTTAGATCATAATTCTATCACTTTTAAAATCATTTTTAGCCATGGAAATCTAAATTCTTGTCTTAGAATTCCTGCTTACATGATGACTGTAAAAGGCTTTCAAGACTGGGTCTTGAAGGAAATTAATCAATTCATGGAACATAACAATGGAGAAGTTTCAGATATGATATCATGGGATACATTAAAGGTAGTTTTATATAGTAAAGTTAAACATGGATACATATCTAAAAGAAAGGAATGTGATAAGAAGTTATTAGATTTGCACGCTGAAACTGATAAATTAAAATCTAACCTTACACCTAACGATAAAGCAACAATCACTAATATTAAGTTAGAGTATCAAAGCATATTACACCATGAGATATCTATTAACTTAGAACAAATCAAATTACACTCATATTCATTACATCCAAAAAGCTACACAAAATAGTTATATCAAAAATACATGAAAAAGAAAAATCACATTAAAGACATTTATAAAGACAAAGTAAAATAACTATGGCAGTAGTTCTAACGAGTATATTAAACTGTTTCAGAAAGTACTGTGAAGAGATTAATAATTCAAATTTTAGTATATATAACACACTGTTGATAGCTTTTTAAAAGAAAACATTCAAAGGAGATTATGCAAGCAACATGTTGCTACAATAGACAAATCCTTTACTTTTAAGGAACTAAAAGACCAGATTAAAATCTAAACATGAATAAAACTCCAGGTTTAGATGGGTTAATACCAGAATTCTATTATATATTACCTGATTATATTTTAAAAATCCTTTTAAACATTTTTCAGGAAATTAAAACATTATCTACCCTTCCACCTTCATGGAAGTATTCTCTTTTTTCTTCTAAATTAAAATCAGAAGAGGAACCCTCTTCATTCTCATCCTGTAGAACAATTTCCATTCTTAATATAGAGTATAAGTTATTCATGTCTATTTTGGCAAAAAGACTAAACACTGTAATCCCTGAACTAATAAAAGATGACCAAACTGGATTTATAATTAAAGGTAGAAAACAACATAGACTATTTTCCTTAATAGATGTTGCTAACAAAAAGAAAGATGAACTTTCTATAAGTGTAGATATTGATACAGCATTTGGCACATTGAATTGGTTTTATCTTTTCAAAGCACTATATGACTATAACTTTTCCTCTGACTTTGTGAGCCTAGTCAAAAACTTACATGGAAATTCCATTGCTTTTGTCAAAATAGGTGATTTTATTTCTAATTCATTTAAAGTAACAAAAGGTATTAAACAAGGATGTCCCTTATCACTTATATTTGCCGTAGCCATAGAACCTTTAGCCTAATAATCTAAGAAACAGCATAACTGTAGTAGGCTATAAATTGAATGACAAAATGTCTCCCAAAATTCAACTCTTTGCAGATGATTTGTTAATAACGTGGTGATATTGATGCTTGGTTGGAAAATTTTGTTAAAGCTTTTGATACTTTTGAAAAGTGTCAGGATTAAAATTCAATCATAATAAAACTAAAACACTTTTGATTAATAAAATGTTATCATCTAAACTAAATTCTTGCAATACATTTAACTGAAATATGAGATTTAAAAGGTGGTAGGACCTAAATGATCTATGTAATGTTTGAGTGAGAAAAACTGAGTAGGTTATAAGTGATGTATAATGTTTGCAAATGGGAGTGCCTAAGTATGGTTTGTGATGTAAAATGCATGCAACTAGGATTGTGTTGGTATGTTTTTTTTTTCATTTATATAAATGTATTATTGCCTATGTAGTAAGTAATGGTTTAATAAAGATGTTTCATGTTGGAAAAAAAAAGCAGGAATTGAATAATTTGTTATATTGCTTAGGTTATATGATATATAGCAATATATGTGAAGTATAATGTTTGTTCTGTTAATATAGTTTGATTACCTTTATATAAATGTAAATTTGCCTATGTCACACGTGGTAATTCACTCAAGGTGTTTGAAAAAAAAACACTCATATTAAATATCTAGGAATTACATTTGAAGCCACAAACAAAAGAACGTTATTAATTATTAACATCTCTTAAACACAATATCAAATTTAATTGTAAGCTGGAATAAGCTATATTTTATTTTTGAAGACAGATTAACTTTAATTGAAAATATCTTTATTTTTAAGTCCATCTTTAATTATCCCACCAGCCCAAAAAAAAAAAAAAAATCATTAAGAAAATAAGAGTTTACTCAATTTTTATGGTATCCAAAGAAATCTAGAATATCTTTGCACTGGCATTTAACAAGTTGGGAAGAGAGAGAAACAGTGTTTCGTAATATTTACCATTATATAAATTGAATCATAATTAACACAATATTTTATGGATTAACCCATCATACTCTTCTTATTGGAAAACATAACATGGAAATTGGTTATTAGATTCTAATAAAACAACATTTGATCCTCTCATTAAAATAGTAATGCTTTATGTGGATTTTAAAAACATACACTTAATGTAAACATAATCTCACATTATTTCCTTTCTTAAATCAGTTATTGTTAAATTATAAAAGACTTATTAATAGATTATTTATGTGATTTGAGAATATAACAGTATCTCCAATAGCCTTTACTAGTGGATGTTTGATCTCCTTTGATTAAAAAAAATATTGAGTTTAAGTATAATAACTTGTACTAGAACCAGTTTGTTTGGTAAAACAAAATTCTTATTAGCCAAATTTAGTTGACATAACTGTAATTGGTTAGATATTCAAACATGTAAAGTATTTATCTATAACAAAACTAAGTTAACTTTAGATTCATCTAACAATACTATGCCTAACATTTTAGAGTTCACATCCATCATTATTAGTATTTCCATAATGAACACCTCATTTATCTCAAAAATATATAAAACTGTTAGAAGTTATTTTAGACCTGTAGATGATACTTGTGGAATTACTCAACCTGGATTAATAAAGAAGAATTTACTTGTAATAATAAAAATCTTTGTTTAAAATCACCAGGAAAAACAACATATTATCCTTGTTGGGGAATTTACACTTGGAAATATTTATATAGGTGTTTTTAATGTCATGTAAAGTTTTAATATATAAAAAAAGATGATATTAAAGTGTTGGAGATGTGATTTAACATCTGTAGCTGACTGGTTTCACATGGTCATTAACTGCAAGATGACTACGAAAATACTTAAAATCAAACCAAAATTATTTAAAGTGTTGTGGAATGATAAGTTTATTATATCTGATTCTCTCATATTGTTCACTGTACCAATTCCCCATGTTATTCCTGTTCATCAAATACCTCTTTTGTGGGCAATCTTAACTATAGTAAGGATTGTTATAACAGTACACTGGAAAATTAAGGCTACTATCTTTTTTCATTGTGATTTCATTCAGTTAGCTAACTCTGTAATAAAGAAAGATGTAAGATTAAAATGAGAACAAATAACACAACTCATCAGTTAACTGCATGGCAAAAATTACATAATTTACTAGAAAATATTGAAATATTGATTGTTTATCATTGTATTTATTGTTATAGACATTGTATATAGTTGATTTTGTTGCTGTTGCTCATAGGTTCATAGGTTCATACTAGGCTATCTGCCCTAGGGCATTTATAAGCCTAGCCAGAGTGTGTTTGGCTTTCTCCACCTATTTTAAATTAATTTTGCTATGCCCTTTTTCAAAGTTAGTATACTGTGCCTCTGTCTAACAGTGACACAGAAGTGATATCTGGGGTAAACCTACGATCTCCCATCCACTCATCAAGATTCCTCTTGAAGAGAGTCAATGAGGGACTCTTCCTAACCTGGACTGGGATTTTATTCCAGAGTGAAGGGAGCCTCTGGGTTATGAATCTGTCCCTCCAGCATGTCCTATTTATTTCAGTGCTGAGGTTCCTATTTATTTCAGTGCTGAGGTTCAAGTCTCTCGAGCACGTAGCTCGATGTTATTTGGATTTTCTGAGGTGCAGCATGTCCATTAATTCCTGGTTGGACATGGCTTTATATGTCAGGCACAAATCACCTATGAGCAGGCGGTATGCCACTGAGTAGAGCTGGAGTTTCTTTAACTGGGCAGCATATGGCATCTGTTTGAGCCCTTTGATCCTCTTGGTGAGGTACTTTTGGGGTCTTTCCAGTTGCTGCAGGTGTCTGGTAAGGTACATCCCAAAAGGGGCATTGTACTCAATTATGGGCCTGATGAGGGATGAGTAAAGAGGCACGATGACCTCCCCTGATCTAGATGTGAATCCCTTCATGATTAGGTGGGCTATATAAAATGTTTTTCTAACCACTTTGGTCACGTGGTTGTCAAATGAGAGATTGCTATCAACTTGGGTCCCCAGGTCCCTAATTACTTCTTCTGTACTTAATGGATTACCACCTATGTGGTAATTTGTAGGCACTTTGTTTTTGCCAAAGGGGATGACTATACACTTTTTGGCGTTTAGCTTGAGGCCATGGCTCTGGCACCAGTTGTCTGTTTCTATGAGGCCCTTTTGGAGGATGCGTGTGTCGGCTGGAGAGTCGATTATGGTGCCCAGTTTGCAGTCATCTGCTAACTTGGTCAGCCACAGTCCTTCCGTGTTGGTTTGTACCTCTGAGAAATATATATCGAACAAGAGAGGTCCCAGGACTGAGCCTTGTGGGACACCACTTGTAACTAGTTTGGAGTCTGACATGGCTCCAGCAATTCTAACCATCTGGGTTCTGTCCTTGAGCCAGTTTGCAACCCATCTAGTAACATAGGGGTTTATATTTAAGCTGGTGAGCTTATCTATAATGCCCGAGTGGAGTATTGTATCGAAGGCTTTTGCAAGGTCCAGGTAGGCTGTGTGGACCACCTTCCCCTCGTCAATGGCCTTGGTGACCGTTTCAAAGAAATCAACCAGGTTTAAGAGGCAGGATCTGCCCTTAACAAAGCCGAACTGGGTAGGATCCAGTGTCTGTAGCTCCCCAATATCTTTATTTATGAGGTCCATGATATGATCCTTTCCATAGCTTTGCAGACCAAGCTAGTCAGGCTTATGGGGCAATAGTTTCCAGGATCCGTTGAGGCACTAGCTTTGTGGAGAGGGACCACTGTTTCTGTACGCCACTCTTTGGGTGCATATCCTGTAGTAAGGCTGAGACTGAACAGTAGTTTTATGTTTGGGTTTAGCTCTTCTTGGAGTTCATGTACAACGCAGCCCGGGACACCGTCTGGTCCTATTGATGCTGTGTTTTTTGCTTTGGAAAGGGCGGCTCTTACCTGAGCATCTGAGATGTCAGGGGGGCAGCACTCTGCTGGGATAGATATTTGCCCTTTTAGTGGGGGAGGGAGAGAAGTTTGCGCTGAACCTGTCAGTTAGGATGTTGGCAATGTCTGTGGGTTCGGTGTATTTTTTGTCATTTTGGACTAATTCTGAGCATATCTGGGAATTCCCACCCAGGTTCCTAACATAACTAAAGAAAGCCTTGTGATTATCCTTAGTGTCCTGTGCAATTTTTCTCTCGAAGCTGGCCTTAGACGATTTTATGAGTGCCCGTAGTTTTTTGCTAATACTGATCAGAGATGCCTTCCCTTTTTGGGATTTTGCTCTATCATGTAGTAGCTTCCTCCTTCTATTGTATAGTTTGTTTATGGACAGGACGTCTGCCTTTGGAGGATTGGGTCTTGGTTTTATCTGGGATTGCATGATCCATGCATTCCTGAAGGTGTTCATAGAATGCATTTATAAAGGATTCTGTGGTCTGGGCCATATTTTCCACAGGCCCAGGGGCTTTGAAGGATTCTACCTCGGTTTTTAGGAGTGTGAAATTTGCTTTAGAGAAGTTTTTCACTGTGGTTTTCTGGGCAGGGGGTGGGTTCGGGATGTGAATATCCAGTGAGATTAGTTTATGGTCTGATCTTACCAGTGAGGGATACACTTCTGGTCTGGAGCATAGAGTCCCCATGTTGGTGATGATCAGGTCCAGTATGTTTTCCCCTCTTGTGGGAGTGGTAACAAGTTGTTCCATAGCATTTGAGTTTATAAATTCTAGGAACCTTTAGGCTAGGGTGTTGGAGCTAGAGTAATGCTCCCAGTCTATGTTTGGGTAGTTGAAGTCGCCCAATATAATGGTGTTTGGAGAGACTTTCATATTTTCCAGTGTTCTCAGGAAGGCCGAGTGGGGTTCCTGGGTTTGGGAGGGTGGTCTGTAGCAGGCTATAAGCTGGAAGGCAGTTTTACCCACTGTTAGTTGCACATGGATAGTCTCTGATGCTGTGCCACCAACCTGGAGGTGTGGGTATCTTTGACGAATATTGATACTCCCCCTCATTTTGTGGTTCGGTTCAAGTTTTGGGGCCGAAAAGCATGCTATGAGGTATAACCTGGTAGTGCTGGGGTGCTCTCGGGAGCCTTGAACCAGGTTTCTGTTGCTGCACAGATATCGATGTTCTCCATGCTAAGGAGAGTTTCGAGTGCGTGCATCTTGAGGTTTAGACTTCTGGCGTTGAGTAGCATTACTCTTAGTTTCTTATCCCTTGTGATACCTATGGAGGTGGGTTTGTCTTTTGAGCCTTGCCTAAAAAAGGCACTATGGGGGTAGCAAGAGCCTTTGCCAATATCTGAAAGCCCAGGGGTGACAGGTGCAAGCCATCCCTAGTGAAGCATCATGCCTTGTCGAGCTTGTCATCCCAGGCTGACAGGCATTGGATCCCCTTTGAATGACACCAATACTTAAGCCAATTGTTGAAATTGATCATCTTGTCTTCATATTGTGGCATCATTCTTGGTGAGGGTAAGATGCTACTCAAGGTCAGGGTCATACTGGCCTGGGCTACATGCTCAGAGACCTCCTCTATGTCTCTTTTCATGTAGTCCAGGGAGGTACGTCTCGGGTCATTCACACCAGCGTGGACAATGACTGAGTCATATTTGTACTTGCCTTGGAGTGACCTGAGTGCTGGTGTTATGTGGCGGATCCTAGCACCCGACAGGCAGCTCACCGTGACCTTCTCATTGTTCAGCCTGGTGAGCGGGACGTCAGTGTGCCTGATGATAGTCACCTATTATAAGTGTATCAGGTGTGTTGTTTAGCCTTAAGGGCTGTGACTGTTCGACACACTGGCTTTGTGAGCTATGTGTTGCACGAGTTTTGTTTTGGGGTAGCGGTTGCTTGGGTGTCTACTTTGGAGGTCTCTGCTGTTTAGGCAGATTTTTATTTAGAGTCTCCAAGTATGTTTTTGTGTGTTTGTGTTTGGTTTGCTGTCGTGGTGGGTCTATGTGAGACTGGAATTGTAGTGAGTGTGGTTTCCTTCTCCTCCTGACTGGTTACACCAGTAATGAGGTGAGAGAGCTTAGCCTCCAGTTTGGCTATATGGTTGCATCTCTCACATGTGTTGGAATTTGTTGGGAGGAGGAGAAGGTTGTCTGTGTACATGAGGCAGTTTTAACATTGCCTCAAGATTCCCAGATTCACCAGCTGGACCGGAGAGGAGATTGACAACTGACCTTTGGACATGCTAGAATAGTATTGGGAATTCCTTTATAATTGAAAAAAAAGGGCCAATGGGGAGCAAGGTACTCAAGGGGAGTTTGTGAGAGTGTAGTGCTTTTAGTTTTTTAGTGCTGACTTATATAATTGCTTTAGTGAGCAAGTGCCAGGTAACTTAAATGCAATGTGTTACAGGTAACTTAAATACAAAAACGACAAACAGTAACTTCCGTTCAAGTGAAACAAGGAAATAAGTACAGTAAACAATCCAGATATCACTAGGGATCCACAGATGCTCTGCAAAGCCGCATTTTAGGTGGAATTAGCATTTCAGGGAAATAACAAGCAAACAAACAACAAGCATACAAACAAAGCTATATTCATCAAACCTGGATCTAGTCTATGCTACAGCAAACAAGGTGTACCAATTTCAGTAAGAAACAGTTCAAATATGCAGGCACTATATAAGCCTTTAATCAGAAATTCCCAGCTCAGAAGGGCAGAGTCCAGTCTCTCCTCCCACAAGAGTGCAGACCACGAACCTTCTTAATGTAAAATAACTGTCCTGAAGCCCAAGTGCTTAAACCAGAATTAATACACTTTTAGAATAACAGACACTGAGCCCTCAATCAGCAGTTCCCAACTTAGAAGGATGTAAGCTACCTGTCCTGCCACCACAGTGCAGGCCACAAACCTTCCTAATGTAAAACAACTGGTCTGAAGCCCAAGTGCTTAAACTAAAAGGCTTAGAATGAGTTATACCAAGCAGTAATAAGTACAATTGAGTACTTTTAAGATGATGCAAAAGCAAAATAAAGTAGGAAGAAACACAAATACAGTAAAAGCAGATAAAATTTTTTTTTTTTTTTTTTTTTGTAAATACATTGTTGGTTTCATTTATGTAAAATCAAAAGAATGTTTTTCTGAAAAAAAAAAAAAAAGAAGAACCAAGGAACTTGAACAGCTTGGATAACGTACATAAAAATGCTGAGCCCTGTAATAGCAGCAGGTGTCACAGATTACAAACTATAGTTGCTTGGCAGTATCTCAGTTATGGCTCCTTAAGATTTTAAGTGCCTTTTCTTGCAAAGAAAGGTCAGAGAAAAAGTCTTTAATCAGATTGTGGCAAGGCTCAAAGCTACAAAGAACAGAGGAAAGCAATACATTGTACAATGTCCAAAATTAAAAAGAAGTGCCATAGATAACACTAATGATCGCAATGCACAGAAGTCTGTAACATATGAAATTACTCATATCTGTTGCGTTTGACTTATTGATACCTCAAGAGAGAAAATAAGTTTATAAGTTTGTTTTTTTACAGTGTTTGGGTCTGAAGATCATTAAGAAACACTAATTCCAAGACACCTGGATCATAAACCATATCCTGACCCATCTACCTAATGTCTGTTTAACCATATTTTTACATTTCCTAATCATAAGTTCATAGTAATTAGTAGGCTAATGACCCTAAAGGGCCTTTTTAAGCCTGTCTTTGCTACTGCACCAATGTAGTGGACTGATTTGGATTCCATAGTTTTTTGCGAGAGGTATACATAACTTGAGCATGGGTGGCTGAGCATTTACAGGCTCCCTCTTTTTAATAGGGACATAACTGCCAAGCCAGGGGTAAATTTATAAATCCCTATCCAGTGATCTAGGCTCCACTTGAATAATTATAGGAAGAACTTTGCTTCACATGAATGGAAGCCTTTCCAGAGAAGGCTCAGTCCCTGTGAGAGACATACCAGTATCCATCACATCCTATTTATGTTGAAAGCCAGGTTGAGGGCCATAGACTGATTGTAAATTATGTTATATGTTTTGCAAATGTGCAAAATGTCCATTAAGGCTGGATCAGAAGTTGCTTTGTAGACCAGTCATAGATTGCCTCTTAGGAGTCTGTAGGAGACCGATTGTAAGTTTTTGAGGTGGTCCACAAAGGGCATGTTGACTACCCTATGTATTCTTTTTGTGAGGAATCCCTGTAAATGCTCCAGTTGTTGCATATACCTGGTCAGGTACATACCAAAGGGGACATTGTACTTAATGATTGGTCTAATGAGAGCTGAGTACAATAAAATAATGACATTTTTGGGTTTGGATGCCATATGCTGCACAGCATAGAGTGACTTCCTTATGTTAGACACATGGTGGTCAAAGGCTAAGTCTCACTTACTACATGTGTTCCCAAATCCCTGACCACTGGGTCTGCCCTTAGAGGTATAGTATCAGTGTAATAATTTGTAAAGGTGGATATCTTTCTAAAAGACTCTATTATGCATTTCTTGGCATTGAATTATAGATGGTGACTGGCACCAGTTATTAGTGTTTGCTTACAGTCATCTGTTGACTTAGGGGCTTTTGATGTTAGCCTTGACTTCAGAAAGTAGATGCTAAAGAACAGCAACCCCCAGCACTAAGATCTGAGGGTCTCTGCTAGTGACCTATCAATTAGTGGAGGTAGATTCTCTTATCCTGACTTCAGCCGGCTATCTAGCAGGTGACATAGGGATATAAACCAAATTTCTTGAGCTTTTCTATAATGGCTGACAGTGTTATATTAAATGCCTTGGCCAGGATGAGGTAGACAGTGCGTCATTTTGCCCTCACCCATTGCTTTAGTGACTTTCTCGAAAAAGTTGACCTGCACTTTTAATGAATCCAAACTGTGGTGGATTCAATGTCTGAAGGTTACCTATGGCATTATTTATCATATTCATGATTATTCTTTCCATGTCTTTACATATGAGACTAGTCCGTTTTATGGGTCTATAGTTTCCAGGGTCCATGGAAGTCCACCTTTATGCAGAAGAAAAACAGTTGCAGTACTCCATTCATTCAGCACAATGCCTGTTTGGAAGCTCTGGTTGAATAGTGCTGTTAAGAAGGTATCCTAGGATATTATCAGGTCCCATGGATGCAGTGGTTTTGGCCATGGAAAGCACTTTTAGGGCTTTCCCATAGATCTCAGCTATCCAGATTTTGCCTTATATTTTTTTGTCTGTTTCTCATACAAATTTAGGTTTTCTGGCAAATGCCTGGTAAATTATTGATAATTGAATTCAGAAAATAATGGTAGACATTTGAGTTTCAGACTTCATCCCCATCAGAAAATGCATGCTAATGCAAAACATTTCATTTTATCAACTTTCTAAGTTTGTAAGAAAAATACTTAAAATGTGTACCTATTTTTAGGCCTTTGTCCGCTCATTTTTATGGCTTCATCCTCCTGACAGTGATTGATATTATCACTGCAACAGTCTAATCAACAAAAAAGGTCTGTTGCCATGGATATGAACTTTCCTACTGTCTCCATTACCATCTTGTTGAATATGGGCATCCTGAGGCAATGTAGAAATTGCCTCATGTTTACTGACAACCAGTTAATTCTCAAGCAAACTGATATGGAATGTGACAGATGTATTTACACAATGTCACTGGAGGCAATGCTCTCACATAAAAGTACTCCTAATGTCAATAAGGTTGTCAGTAGTACACATGCTGCACCCATCACGCACAATTCAAAGCAGACATTTAGACCCACATATACTGAGGCACTTAAATGTAACCTTCCTAAACCACAAAGACCTCCTAGACAAAGTACATATAAGAAATACCCTCAGGAGCCCCAAATGCACTCTTTCAAAACAACACCCACATCATCACATAGAGCTACACCTCATGGAGGCTCTACCTCTAAGCTCATAAGGCAAGTCACAACACAATCCAACATATTCTAGTCATTGGAGACTCCATTGTGAGACACACTGATGTCCCTCTCACCAGGCTGAGTAAGGAGAAAGTTACGGTCAGTTGCTTATCAAGGGCTAGGATTCGCCACATTACGCATGCACTCAGGTCATTGGATGACAATTACCAATATGACTCAGTCATAGTCCATGTGGGAGTAAATTACCTGAGACGTACCTCCCTAGACTATATGAAGAGATACATCATAAAACTTTCGGAATATATATCTCAGGCTTGTATGAGCCTAACATTGAGCAGCATTTTACCTTCTCCAGGGATGATGCCACAATATGAACAAAAGATGATTGTGTTTAATAACTGGCTTAGTTTCTGGTGTCATTCTAAGGAGGTGCAATATTTGTCAGCATGGAAGGAGATGGTCAACAGATCACCCTGCTTTGCCAGGGATGGTTTGCACTTCTCTCATCTAGGCTTTTGAATATTAGCTAAAACATTGTCTTCTCCCATAGTGCCTTTTTTGGGCAATGCCAAACTGAAAATACTTCCGACATAGTAAATCAAAACCAAGAAAATCTAAAGGTTCTCAGTGCTAGGAGCCTAAACAAAAAAAACACCACTGCCTGGAAGCTCTCTCTACCCTAGAGTATGCTGATGTCTGTGCGGTCTCAGAGACATGGTTTAAAGCTGCGGAGAGCACACCAACAGTATAGGGTTATAATGCCTTCCACACATTTTGTCCAGCTACTTCCCAGGCAGGGACTAAAGGTGAAGGTATCTCTATTTACATCAAAGATAAATATACTTTAATGGCTGGTCAAACAGGACAATGCACTTGAGCTGCTCCATGTTTAGATCACCATAGGTAAAATCCAATGCCACTTCCTTGCAAGCTATATAGGTCCCCTCTATGACCCAAGAAACCCATACCATGTATTTAAACTTATTAGAAACCCTAACCAACCAACCCAATACCATATTCATGAGTGACTTTAATTACCCCACTATTAACTAGGAATCCTATATGACATCAAACGTACATGCACAGAGATTCCTGGATTTTGTAAACACAGTCAGTACAACAGCTAGGGGTGCAGCCATACTGGATCTGGTCCTCACTAATATGGTATAGTGCTGCACACCCCCTACTGCAATGCCTTCACTGGTAAGCTCAGACCACAAAATGGTCTCTTTTGAAGTAAACATAAAACCTGGGCCCCCAGCTAAACCGGGAATATTCAGGAAGTATTATAAGGCTAACCTTCTGCTATTAAGTGAGAACCTGGCAAAAGTTCAAGCCTATAAACCCCGAGAACTTTTTTGCCTATGTAGAACTGTTCATGGAAACCCTGTACAAGCATGTTAATAGCTGTATAGATGCAGCTGTACCCACCAGGAAGAAGTACAGAACTAACTAAAAAAACAAGCCAATCTGCTGGAATCACAAAATCAGTCGGATGTACAACAGGAGGAAGAAAATCATGGCAAAAATTAGGAGCTGCAGCACCCAGCAGGATAAAAGCACTGTCATTAAACTAAACAAACAAATCACAGGACAAATAAAGTCTACCAAACCCAAATCTGAGATAAGTTTGGCCTCCCAGGCCAAAGACAACCAGAAAGCATTCTTTAGCTATGTCTGCAACCTCAAAGGCAATACACAATTGTGTGCAGAGCTCATTGTAAATGGAGCCACCTATACTGAGCTAGAAGATACAGCAAACCTCCTGGCTGATAAATTCAGCTCCAGCTTTACTCCTCTTTCCCCCTCAACCTTCCCTTGGGAAATATCATCAAATATAACTCCCCCTACTATCACTAGGGAACAGGTCCTTAATGTTCTCCCTGAGACCAAGAACACTGCATCAATGGGCCCAGACAATATCCCAAGATGCCTTCTAAATAACATAAAACATTACCTATCAGGGCCTCTAGAATTACAATTTAATTGTAGCCTCCAAACAGGCTTCGTGCCTCATGAATGGAGAAAGGCAACAGTCATCCCTCTGCACAAAGGTGGGCCATCTACAGGCCCTGGAAACTACAGACCCATAAGTCTTACTAGTCTTGTATGTAAAGCCATGGAAATAATTATCATGGAGATGATCAACAGAGATATAGTAAACCTCCAGACACTGGACCCAACCCAGTTTGGTTTCGTCAAGGGCAGATCATGCCTACTGAACCTGGTGGACTTCTTTGAGAAGGTCACAAAAGCAATGGATGAGGGCAAAATTGTTCACACTGCCTACCTTGATCTGGCCAAGGCATTTGACACAATACCCCACTCGGGCATTGCTGACAAACTCAAGAGGTTAGGTACAAACCCGTATGTCACCTGGTGGATAGCCAACTGGCTCAAAGACAGGACCCAGGAAGTTAGAACTGGGGAGTCCACCTCTACAAAGAAGCCAGTCATTAGTGGAGTCCCTCAGGGATCAGTCCTTGGGCTGCCCCTTTTTGACATTTACTTCTCTGAAGTCATGGCCAATGTCAGTGGTCTCTGGCTGACTAAATTTGCAGATGATTGCAGATTAGGAGCTGTCATTGAACCTCACACTTACACAAATGTTCTCCAGGAGGGGCTGACACAGACAACCAACTGGTGTCAGAATCATGGACTAAGACTAAATGCGAAGAAATGCATAATTGTATCCTTTGGGAAGTCATCCATCCCTGGTAACTGTCATATTGACAACACATCCCTTAGAGTTGACCCAGTAGTCAGGGACTTAGGGAAACACACAGATAGTAATCTAGTCTTTGATCATCATGTGTCTACAGTGGTGAGGAAATCTTTCTATGCTGCGCAACTTATAAACAAAGGTATGGCATCTAAGTCCAAGGAAGTCATTGTTTCACTGTACTCAGCATTCATCAGACCTATCATTGAGTACAGTGCCCCCTTTGGTATATATCTAACCAGGCATATTCAACAACTAGAATGTTCACAAAGGTTCCTCACTAGAAGAATACAGGGCATAAGTAATATGTCCTATGCAGACCACCTGAAGGCCCTATCCCTGCATTCTGTCTCCTACGGGCTTTTGAGGGGAGATCAATGCCTGGCATACAGGACATTGTCATACCCTACTCTGATGGATCTCTTGCATATCCACAAAAGAACCAGTACCAGAATTACCCATTCTAAAGACTTAAACCTTGCCTGTGATATTAATAGGACCTGCTGGAGAGATAGGTATATATCCCAGAGACTCCCCCATCTATGGAACAGACTCCCCAACCATGTGAAGCACAGTTCCTCCCTACCCCAATTCAAGTGCAACTTGAACAATTGGATGGTAACCAGAAATTCATCCCTGGTTTGCCACCTGTGTCTCTGATGCAAAGAGGTAACCTGTAAATGGTTCATCTCCCAGGCCCATGCTTAGACTTATCAAGGGTATCAGAACTCATGAGAGATTTGGGATGCATGGCTAGTCTTAAAAAGGCCCCTGTGGTTGTTAGCCTAGTAAACACCTATGAACCTATGGTGCTCTCCACTGCTTTTAAACTATACCTCACTGACTGCACAGACAGCTATATCCTCTGGGATAAGGAGAGCTTGCACAGCGAGTAGAGTTTTTTTATTTAAACTCCTTAAACTGAGTAGTACCACCTTTAAATTATCCTAGTTTGGTTTAGCTATGTCAGATGCTTTATTAGTTTGGGAATGTCTATAAAAGGCACTATGGTGGTGGACAACATACTTTGCCAGTATTCAGAAGCCTAGACGGGGCCGATACAGACCTTCCTTAGTGAAGCAAGTGGCCTGTCAACCATATCCTCTCAGGCTTACACATATTGTACCCCCTTTAAATGACTCCAAAACCTAAGCCAGTTATTAAAGTTCAAACTGTGGCATCTTCCTTGGAGAAGATAGAATACTGGTTAATACTAGGCTCATACCAGCCATGGACACACCGTCCAAGAGCTGCATCATGTTTCTTCTTCTGGTTCAGTGACAGGACAGCATGTGTGATGTGGACAATCCTGGCCTGATAGGTAACAATAACCCACGTTTTAGTCAGTCTGGTGGGCAGGACATCTGTGTCTCTCACAATGGAGTTTCCTATGAGCAAGTTGATGTACTGTGTTTTTGAGGATGCTGAGAATAGCATAATTTCTTCATGTGGAAGACCTTTGAGGTTTGGGAAACTTACTTTTAAGAGCCTCAGCGTATGTGGGTCTAGGTGTCCTGTGGTGAATGCAGCAGATGATGAATAGTTATGTTTTTTTTTTTTTTTGGGAGATGCAGCAGTTTTATGTGACAGACTGCCTCTGGACACACATATTGTATCAGATTTTTTGATAATTAAGTAGTTGCCAGAGAACATAAGACAGTTTCTGCATTATCTCAGGATACCCAAGTCTTCCATGCTGACTACAGAGACTGGAAGGAAAGTCCTGATCCATAGTTTTGGGTATTTGTATACTGGGCTTCAGTATGAATGGTACAAAGACTATATTTAAGTAAAGGTGTGATTAGTGACAAAATTTTTTCTGCAAACCCACTGTATAGGGGTATATTAATTATAATAGGTAGATTGGATACTCTAAATTGGCCCTAGGCATGAGTGCGTGCGCGCGCGCGTGTGTGTGTGTGTGTGTGTGTGTGTGTGTGTGTGTGTGTGTGTGCGACTTTTGTAGAAGGATGGACACCGGGCTGGCAACTCGACACTGTAAAACTCCACTGCCAATCCACTGTGGTGATCCCTAACCGGAAAAAGATGAAAGAAGACGACAACCTATTTCATAGTGTTTGGGTTCTTAATGTTAAGAATGAAATCTCAGATGTGTTTTGAATCTTGGTATATTAAGTCTCAAATTCATGTTTTTGAGTTCAGGTTTACTTGGACTTTTCTCAGTATTGATTATGCTTTGCTTAATATTATCATTTAATGCTTTGTATGTGAAGATGAATTTACCCCTTGTATGTCTGTAATTCTGTGTATAAGGCATTTAAATTGAACTGTATAGCTCACGCTAATAATACATAAATTTTCCTTAGTAAATTTTCTTTGTACAGAATCCAATTTATTAAGTTGTCCCTTTGTATAAATGCAAAATATGTTATTGTATTCTAACATAGGCTTTATACAAGTGTTATAAAGTGATGTTAAAAAAAAAAAGACATCTCTTATAGCAAGATTTTTAACCCTAATGCCTTTGCGTTTCATTGCTTGGAAAGTAATTATGTCATCATGTTTCCCAAGTGAAAAACTGTCAGTTACTGTAATACCCAAATACTTCCAATAATTTACTTCTTGTAGTATACTTGATAACATTTCTATAGGCTTAATAAGACAAAGTCTCCTAAAATACATACTGCTGCCTTTGTCTAAACTTAATTTTAGGCTGACAGATTTGGCCCAGATAGATATTTCTGTCATATAAGAGTTTATAGAACAAATTCACAAGAACTTGTTTACAACAAAGCTCTATAAACAACCTCTGATATTTCCATTCCTGGGAGACATTTGATTGTTTTACAAGCAAACTGAATTCAGAGCTGCTGGTCATTTTGTGGAAAAATAAACAGAGTATACTGCAGACAACAAATAAATCAAAATAAATATTACACTGTTTTCATAAATGCTGAGACACACACTTCTTTTGTACCCTGTACAGGACTAATAAAATTACATTGCTTTGACGACTGCCGACAACTACTGTTCTGCTATACCTGTTTGTGAGATGAATACCTAATCTTTTTGGTACTCCAGCATTCATCTGGTTACATTTCACAAATAAATGTGCTTCCAAGGTGAAAGCCACCTTTTAGGTTACCCGTTTTTACTTCATTTAAAACTACTTGAACTGACATAAAAAAAAATTAAGCTGTGAATGGTAAAACTGAAGATGACCCTTGCAAAACAAGTGGCAACCAAAACCACACAAAAAAAGTATACTGTGGAAAAAATGATTTAATATTAAATGCTTTCATGTATATAATCATCATAACAAAAGCTGAATATGAGCAAAGGGCAATCTTCTGAAACATTACCATCCTTTTAGTTAGAATTTTAATCAAGCAGCTTAGTGCTACACCACTGTCAGATATACTTCTCAACCTGCAGACATTGAAAATAAGTACAGGATCGTGTGAAAGGGAGTTACATCGAGCACCTGTTTAGCTTAACGTTTAAGTTCCATTTAACACGTAACCATTCCCGCTTCCAGTAGGATAGTGTATATATTACTCTGAAGCACAAGTTCCAAAAACTGAGAGCGATCGAAGCAATGTAAAAATGAAAGCATATTCTCAAGGACACATTGTACAATTTATAGACTTTAATGAATAACATTGTAAAAATCTACCTCATATGTTATTTAATTTTGTTTCATAGCCTGGTTTTCTGTATAATAAATAGCTTTCAAGCATTTGTGATGGAGGTGGACTGATTAAAACCACAAGAAGCTGTAAACCAATCCTTAATATAGGAATCATCTTCTTTCGGCTGTTCCCGTTAGGGTTCACCACAGCAGATCACCTGTTTCCATTTCTTCCTGTCCTCTGCATCTTGCTCTGTCATACCAACCATCTGCATGTCCTCTCTTACCACATCCATAAACCTTATCTTAGACCTTCCTCTTTTCCTGTTACCTGGTAGCTTCATCCTTAGCATCTTTTTCCCAATATACTCAGCACCCCTCCTCAGCACATGTCCAAACCAACGTAATCATGCCTCTCTGGCTTAGTCTCCAAACCTTCCAACCTGGGCTGACCCTCTAATATACTTATTCCTAATCCTGTCCACCCTAGTCACACATAGTGCAAATCTTAACATCTTTAATTCTGCCACATCCAGCTCAAACTCCTGCCTTTTTGTCAGTGCCACTGTCTCCAACCCATATAACATAGCTGGTCTCACTACCCTCTTGCAGACCTTCCCTTTCACTCTTACAGGTACTCGTCTGTCACAAATCACTCCTGACACTCTTCTCCACTCACTCCATCCTGCCTGTACTGTCTTCTTCACCTATCTTCCACACTCACCGTTACTCTGAACTATTGATCCCAAGTATTTAAATTCATCCACCTTCACCACCTCTACTCCTTGCATCCTCACCATTCCTCTATCCTCCCTCTCATTCACACACATATATTCTGTCTTAGTCCTGCTGACCTTCATTCCTCTTCTCTGTAGAGCATATCTCCAGCTCTCCAGGGTCTCCTCCACCTGTTCCCTATTCTCACTACAGATCACAATGTTATCTGCAAACATCATAGTCCACGGGGACTCCTGTCTGATCTTGTCTGTTAACCTGTCCATCACCATTGCAAATAAGAAAGGGCTCAGAGCTGATCCTTGGTGTAACCCCACCTCCACCTTAAACGCATCCGTCACTCCCACCGCAGACCTCACTGCTGTCACACTACCCTCGTACATATCCTGTACCACTCTTACATACTTCTCTGACACTCCTGACTTCCTCATACAATACCACAACTCCTCTCTAGGCACCCTGTCATATGCTTTCTCTAAGTCTACAAAAACACAATACAACTCCTTCTGACATTCTCTGTACTTCTCCATCAACACACTCAGAGCAAACATATAGGAATATACCTACAAAAACAGGTAAAACATATTAAGGTATAAATAAAACCTGCAAGTAGGCATGTATCTACAAAACTGGTATAGTTGAGATAACTACTGTCAATATTCACTGATGAAACTTACTGGGTTGCACTTTCTAACAAGAAAGTAACACGTTTCTATTCTGGGAATATAAGCACTATTCTGTGATACTACATTTGAGAGTGCATAAAATGGCATTTTGAAGCTGCATTGAAGGTATTGCAACGAAAGAAAACTGTGATGCAATATTTACTTCCTTTATTGGATTTGTACAAAAAATACTGTAACAAGAGACAAAACGTATTTTACCCGCCAAAAATGCAGTAGAGTTTATATAGTAGGTTTTTCGTGTGTTTGTTCTGCGAGAATTTTTTAAACACATTAAAATTAAGAAAACCACTTGGACATACTTGTTCTATGACTGGGTTTCTGAATATGCTGCTGGAGGAGGGTTATGTATAATTACTGTCTTAAATTTTCATATGTGCTTGTCAACTAGAGTATTTAAAACAAGCAAAAACTCTTGTTTTATACACTTGCAAATGAATGTTTTAAAATAAATTGTGATGAAAAAAAGAGCAGTGTTTTACAATTCAGCTTTGATGTGAATATATATTGACACATGCTTCCGGTTTATTGCTTGTATAATTGGCACTGTGTTCTCAGTTAAGCAAGTGCATATAGAAACTTGGCAGTTACAAGCTTTGTTTTACTCTTTATATTTTTAAATATTAAATCAGGCATAGTGTGTCTGTTGGGGTTAAATGGTCTATTATAACAAATGAAGACAGGGCATACAATTAATGAAGCATACTGTGTACAGAACAAGGATAAAATATTCCCTAGAGAGTCCAGGCTTTGAATGTCAAGTGTTATATAACTGGAACAGAGCTAAAAACTGAAGCCAACGTACTACAGATCTTTATTTCAGATGTAAAAAGTAAAGCACTGTATGGCAGTATAAACTTGATCCAGTGATTAAGCAGACTTGGTCACTTTATTTTTCATTCTTTCCACTGTTTGCAAAACTTTATTTTTTGTCTTCAGCAGAGCCTTCTAGTCACTGAACTGAACATACTGCAAATCTTTATTTCCCCTTAGCTGAGCCTTATTTTCTCTTGCTCTTCCTATCTAATCGATCCGTCCATAAGTATGTATTTGTATAACTTAGCAGCTTTGAAACATACAGCATCTAACACTGTTATGAAACAGAATCCAATCCTTTGCACATCTTTTTCCAGCTTTTCAAAGTACAGGCTTGGCAAGGTACAACACTAGAAAATAAGTCTACTGCATTGGCTAACTTATTCTGTTCCTTTTTTCCCCAATATGCTACATTTTTGCCCTTCAACAACGCTATCCTATTGTTTTTTTCCAATTCTACAGCAGTTGTTAGGACTTTAAAACCATCATACCTAAAATACCTAAAAAAACAATATTTCACATATGTGACTGTCTTCATTTGTCATTGTAATTTTCAACTTACTGTTTGTTATTTGGAATAATGCTCTGAATTCCTTGTGTGTTGAAACATACACTCTCTTGTAGACCTGAAAAGCAATCATTAACATTTTTGCATCCAAAGACTTTCAGGTAACAGTTCTCCAGCTGGTCCATAGAGATGACATTTGCCCATCAAATAGACCAAATTCTCATTTCATTCAGTTCACAAAGATGCTTACAAGCGACCTTTCCTTGAATTATTCTATAATTTGAAATGTTTCTCTCGTAAAACTAAAAGTAATGTGGCCCCTTTACTCCCTGTCTTATAGTCTGCTGTGTTGCTTTACCCAGGCTTATCACAAAAATGCAGATATAGAGCTTTCCATGGCATCAACAGCTCTTCCTGGCCACACTATAATGATTGTTGTTGTCTTTCGGCTTTTCCCTGTTAGGGGTCGCCATAGTGGAACTCTGGTCCGCTAATGATTGGCAGTAGATTTTCATGAATGCCGAGGTGCCAGCTCGATGTTCAACCTTCAACGAAGGCATGCCCATTTACGCATGTCTTTCGAATGCCCACTCAACTGTGGGGAGGACATGCAGACTCCACACAGAAGGCACTCCCTGCACTCCAGCCGAGAATCGAACGGAAGAACCTCTTGCTGTGAGGCAACAACGCTACCGCTGCACCACCGCGGAAGTATAGCCACAGTATAATGATTCATTTCCTTAAAAGAGAAATAGAAGTATTACTCAAAGTAATCTTCAAGTAATTCTCAAAATAACCTATACTGTATTGTGACAACAGCTATTTTGCACATTTTGAGAACCCACGTACCCCCTGATCCTCGTTTCCAGTGAGATTTCTCTTCCCAAACTTTCTCATTTACTTTACCTTAATCCTTATGAGTTACCGCTGTCTACCTCACAAACACATGATTGAGTACTGAAGCTTGTTTATTTGTCAAATATAGCTCATACATTAAGCATTTGTCAGGAAATGACATGGGTAGGCATGATATTTTCCTCAGTTTTGTATGGTGGCTAAAGTAACCCTGCAGAAGTTCATCCTGAGCATGTTCTACTCTATAAGAAATGAGATAATACATTTTTGCTTGTATTGACTCTAATAATGATGTTATAGTGATTTCACCAAGGGTTTTATTCATACTCAGCTTTAATAAAGTCTTTATGTTGGGCCCATATTCCACATTTTGGGAATATAAGGCAGAAATGTGTCTGCGCTTACTACTACTGTCTTGTGAGCACTCATTTCTAAGTGCATCTCATATTTTCTCTCGGTTGTACAGTATCCAGTTGATATTATATTTTATCTGGCTGTGACTTTTTCATTTTTCAAGAGTCATGATATTAACCTAACTAATTGAAAACTAAATACCCCAAAGTTCATAATAATAAAATATTATCAGTGTTCTGCAAGCCAACATTCTGGCACTGGAAAATACTTTTAATCCTTTTGATGCTTACTGGTCATATGGTTTGCTTTGTTATGAAATAGAGAATAGGGTATGACCTCACATATGTGAGTTGTTTCCCTATCTTTACTCAGTCTCACTTATTCATTCCAGTTCTTGATCTATCTGTACTTGGGATGTTCCCTCACTATACCTGACACCTGCCATCATTTTTATTTGTGACCCTGTGTTACTGCCTGGATACAGTTCCAATTCTTTGGAAGTGAGAACTGCTCTTGAGGTTCTGGGTTGCTTCTTATGAACAGACCTGTCTTCTTTTAACGACATCTTTTCCTTGCCATCTTCTGCCTTTCTCCATTCACATACCCCTTCCTCTTCACGGGAATGCATCACCTGTCCCATATGCCTTCATTGTAGAGGTATACATGTGTGTTCTGTAGGGGATGACACTGATGAGGAAGGTGTTGCAGCCCTTTAATGGCGTACAGGTGCCTGGATCCTTAGAACGTGTTCTGTAGGGGATGACACTGATGAGGAAGGTGTTGCAGTCCTTTAATGGCATACAGGTGCCTGGATCCTTAGAACATGTTCTGTAGGGGATGACACTGATGAGGAAGGTGTTGCAGTCCTTTAATGGCGTACAGGTGCCTGGATCCTTAGAATGTGTTCTGTAGGGGATGACACTGATGAGGAAGGTGTTGCAGTCCTTTAATGGCGTACAGGTGCCTGGATCCTTAGAATGTGTTCTGTAGGGGATGACACTGATGAGGAAGGTGTTGCAGTCCTTTAATGGCGTACAGGTGCCTGGATCCTTAGAATGTGTTCTGTAGGGGATGACACTGATGAGGAAGGTGTTGCAGTCCTTTAATGGCATACAGGTGCCTGGATCCTTAGAACGTGTTCTGTAGGGGATGACACTGATGAGGAAGGTGTTGCTGTCCTTTAATGGCGTACAGGTGCCTGGATCCTTAGAACGTGTTCTGTAGGGGATGACACTGATGAGGAAGGTGTTGCAGTCCTTTAATGGCGTACAGGTGCCTGGATCCTTAGAACGTGTTCTGTAGGGGATGACACTGATGAGGAAGGTGTTGCAGTCCTTTAATGGCGTACAGGTGCCTGGATCCTTAGAACGTGTTCTGTAGGGGATGACACTGATGAGGAAGGTGTTGCAGTCCTTTAATGGTGTACAGGTGCCTGGATCCTTAGAACGTGTTCTGTAGGGGATGACACTGATGAGGAAGGTGTTGCAGTCCTTTAATGGCGTACAGGTGCCTGGATCCTTAGAATGTGTTCTGTAGGGGATGACACTGATGAGGAAGGTGTTGCAGTCCTTTAATGGCGTACAGGTGCCTGGATCCTTAGAACGTGTTCTGTAGGGGATGACACTGATGAGGAAGGTGTTGCAGTCCTTTAATGGCGTACAGGTGCCTGGATCCTTAGAGCGTGTTCTGTAGGGGATGACACTGATGAGGAAGGTGTTGCAGTCCTTTAATGGTGTACAGGTGCCTGGATCCTTAGAACGTGTTCTGTAGGGGATGACACTGATGAGGAAGGTGTTGCAGTCCTTTAATGGCGTACAGGTGCCTGGATCCTTAGAGTGTGTTCTGTAGGGGATGACACTGATGAGGAAGGTGTTGCTGTCCTTTAATGGCGTACAGGTGCCTGGATCCTTAGAACATGTTCTGTAGGGGATGACACTGATGAGGAAGGTGTTGCAGCCCTTTAATGGTGTACAGGTGCCTGGATCCTTAGAACATTCATGCTAATATGATGGTGCCTCACTAGAAGCATGTGATGTCTGCTACATGTGGCTCACAGGAGTGTCAGGGAGAAGTAGAACATATGTTGTTCTGACCAATTCCAGTAAAAAAAAAATATTTTTTTTATTTTTGATTGCATAAGGGACTTGGAAGGAAAGTGCCAGGTGTATACAGCTGAATGGAATATGTGCCTCTGCCCAAAAACTGAGGCCAGTTTTAAACCACTGATGTCAAACTACATATTTAACAGAAGGATGTAAAACTTTCAATATCTGCATTCTTCTGCAGTGACTGACAAACATGAAATGGTCTGTTTTTATTTTTCTTAGTTGTATGTGTATACCTGTGTGTGTGCTTTGTTAAACAGGTATGTGTATATATGTGGTACTGTTTCATCATTGCCATCATCCCCTTTTCCATTTTTTTCCTACATGGGGTTGAGGTGTTGTCAGCTGTCACCACCTCTCTAAATTCAGTGCCACTGTCCTACCTTCTTCTGCCACAGGTCTTTTCTCATGTAATCCATCCACCTCTTTGCTGGATGCCCTCATTTTTTCTTGCCTTCTTTCTGCCTGTCCAAAATCTTATTTACCAAATTGTCCTCTGCTTTTCTGCACATATGACTGAGCCACTGTTATCTGTTCTTTTCGACTTTCTCTGCAACTGGAGCTACTTTGGCTTCTGTTCTGATGTCCTCATTTCTTTGTCTGTCCGACAGTGTGCATCCAACCACTCATCTCAGGCACTTCATTTTCATTAACTCTAGCTTCCTCATCTGCTTTGCCTTTGTTGCCCAGGTTTGTTTACCATACAATAGTACTGCTTGCACCACTGTTTCATATAACTTACCTTTCAGCTTCTTTGGCATTCTTTTGTTGTAAACTACTCAACACACACTCCCAGTTGTCTGCAGCCCCACTGATTCTAGCTTTGACTTCTTCATTCAGAATTCCTTGTGCCTCAACCATCCCTCCCAGGTACTTGAAGCTGTTACTCTGTTCTACTATTTTCCCTTCTATCTCAGTTTTCAGCTTCTTCTGATTCCCCCATGTGCTGCCGGTACCATTATCTTAATTGTACTGAGTTTCATCCCGTTTGCCTTCGGTTTTGCACTCCATTCCCTATACTTGGCTGATTATCTTGCTCAGAGTCTGCCTGTAATGGAACATTCTCTGCATATATCAACTTTGTCAATCTGTCCCCTCCAGCCTGTTTACTGATGTAGTCCATCACCAGTAGGAACAACAGTGGGCTCAGAGCTGAACCCCGATGCACACCCACTCCCACTTGGAACTCCTCTTTTAGCCTGTTTGTTAGAAAAACAGTATTCCTTCTTAGTCTGTTCCATCCTTTCCACTTCATGCTCTTTCCTTAACTCCTACTTCCTGTTGGACTTCTGCATTCCACCACCTGCGTATCTGTTCAGTGGCAGTCACACATGCTGTTTGATATGCTGCCATTATTTTCAATACTATCCATTTCCTCTTCTTCCTAAGGTGCTTAAGGCCTGATTTTATTCCTATAGTTTTCTGTCCCTTCTCTCCAGTCAACTTCCTAGTCTTCAGTCTAGTCTCTGTTGTCTTTAGAGACTTCATTAAACATTGCCTACATCTGAGTGTGGCAACCAGTGGTTTATACTGTGGGGTGACTTTTTTCCAGTGGGGATGACATTCCAATTGCTGATTCTACTCCAGTGCCCCTTCCTTACTGGGATGACGTCTACCTGAGTTGTGTGTTGGTCACTCTTGTATGTGGTCTTGTGATTGTCTCAGGCTGAACCATGGGTTGGCCACCTTTAAGACTCATTTGCCAGATAGAAGTCTAGAATGGCCTCTCCTTCTTTATTCATGTTGCCCCACCAATGTGGACCCAGGTAGTCCTCATATCTTATTCTGTCTGTCCTACTATGTATAGCATTCAGGTCACCTGACCACCCTGCTGTTCTGTAGTCCTGTTTTTATTTAGTAAGTCCTGCACAGAAAAACAGACATGAACAAAGTAGAGTCATGTTACAATAAGATTGCTAAATTCGCCAATAACTCTGCTTTTCGTAGCCATCATTGCCTTGCTCTAAAAGAGCTACATTGGTTAGAACTTCCTCATTTAATTATTTACCACCAACTAGTCCTCATCTATAACATCCTAAAGAATCCCCACAAGACTCCTGCTCTGAACCAACTACTTAACCAATACTCAGCAAACCGTCCACTCCGCTCATCCAACAAAACCCTTCTGCATATAACTCAAGCCAACAACACTGCAGGTAAAGCTCTTTTTGCTCATACCATAGCAAAGATAGGGAATAACCTCCCCCAGAATATTTCCTCAGCACCTTCTATCACACTCTTCAAAAAAATCACTCAAATCACACCTCTTGCATTCCTGGCTCTGTCCTTGCATCACATAAATGCTTCCCTGCTCTCCTCAAATACTTCCTACCTTCCTCTATATTCTGCTTACTATTTCTATACTACAGTACTAACTTCTCCTTAAAACTGCCATACAGGGCCTTCCTGTGCTCACGCTCAAACCTGCTCAGCAAAAAATATTGTCTGTTTATACTGGCATATGTGATGTATCTGATGATTGTATTGTTACAATGAAATCCTTTCATTAGTTTTGAACAAATCACTTTAATCATGTTTTTCTTGCATGTAATATCTTGTATTGTAAATAATATCTAGTATTGCATATATTATCACTGAACATGTAGTATAATAGTGGAGCTTTTCTCCCCAGGACTCCGCTGTAAATGGACCTCGCTCCAGTCGGACTTTCCCGGTCAACAAATGTAAAATAAATAAATAAATAAAGTGGGCTTTACTGCACTGTCCGTTCATCTTGTCTCTTGGATACATAGAATATCCGACTTCCTTATTACCATCATGTGACCCACTTCCATGCTGCTTCCTGTCAGTGAACCTTCATTGAGTGTAGCAATGCTTAGTTTATGTTTGGCACGTTGATTGGTTTTATGTCCAGCTTTCGCTCAATGGAGCTATCCCAGGTAACCTAAGCTGGGAAAATGGACACCAGCCAGCCGGTAGCTTATTGATCCAGGGCTGCGCTTTATGGAGTGAACACACTGGCCAATAGGGGCATATACACCCCATCCCACTGTTAGCATGGGTCCCTGGCCTAGGTCAGAATAGGCAGAGACCTCAACCCACTTATCACCAGCAAATACCCATACCCATTTGGTGACATTAGTCAGTGTGACAGAATCACCTAGACTCAGTTTTTACACCATCAACTGGCTAACCCTGACATTTTATGCAGTCTGTGATCCATGTTCTACTCTCTTGAGGATACCGTGCACCACAGTAGATGCCCAAACAGTTCTTCTATACAACTGTTCCCCCTACAGGGCACCATCTAGAGTCTGTGTTGTCCAGAGCTCCATTCATTGGTGAGTGTCCGATGGAAGCACTCAGCATGTTTTTGTGGGAGGTAAGAATCACAGGGAGATCATGCAAACTCCAAAACCATAATGGCAACTGGTGTTTACAATAAATGGTATTGTTTAGAGTGGGAATTTTTCATGCCTCTTTTATAACACTTTTATGTTTATGTACCACTTGGCTAGATTTCTAAGCAAAAGAACAAGGGTGATCATTTAAATACCTTTTCCACATTTGTTAACTATGCCTAGCTCTGTAAGGCACAAAAAAATTACATAAGATGAATAATTAAATATGAGCCCAATGTAGATATAAAAATGGTAAACTAAAAAGCTCCAAAGTACACTTCACAATGATTACTAGATACCAAAAATAATTGGGTTAAGTGCTTTCATGTTTAGAAGAAGTCTTCATAAACTATAGAAAAAAAAAAACACAATCTGTCTGTGGTATCTAGTTTTCCTTCTTTTTGTTTAAAAAACATTAATGGCAAACTGCTGAGAATGAAGCAGGCAGAAAATTCCACACTGAATGTCTAATGAACAGGAAATATAACTGGTTCCCAGCTGTCACAGTATCACTGACTGTACTTTGATTTTTCTTACGCTGGTTGAAAAGCTCATAGATTAGGTTATTGACACATTCGTCTTCTGATGCAGCATACCGAAGCAAGGGTCATAAAAATGTATCTTATCTTCTATGCCACAACATTCACCACAACGTGGTAACAACACTAGTGAAACCATTCATTCAGTCCTTTTCATACTGGCCCAAGTGTATCTAAAGAAACTATACAATGAAAAGTTGTCTCCTCAAAATGTAATCACCAAAGAAAGCAATACTGGGTCTTGGCAAGAATGTCTTTATATATGAAAGTGAGTATGCCCTCCGTCATCTCCATTTATTCTGCCTATAACACCAAAAACGTTTTTTTTGGTCTTTTGGCCAACTCCCATTGATGATCATAATCTTATCCCATCTGACACCCAGTTGACCTATTCATTCCCTTTCTTCCATTAGGGGCAGAGTTTGGGTTCACCATGGGGGAGAACATCATAATGTATACTAATGGCTTTTTATTCCATAACTTCCCCCATGTTGTTTTCAGGCTCACACTGAGTGCAGCCAGTGATGTATACATCTCCAGTTACATGGTGGGGTGCCTATCTGGGGACCACACCCAAAGATATCATTGCCTTCAGATCAGGCCAAGCCCCCTGCATCCTGACGTGTATTCCTCAGTCATTTCCAGTATCACTGACAACACAGTTGGCACATCTCTCTGACTTTCCCCAGAGAGATTGAAATGAGCATAACCCCTTCATTCCTTTCTCCAGTCACATGGGTTATAGACAGGTCTCTCTGCTTCCATTCTATGGAGCCAACAATTAAATGCACACCTTTAATGCAACTTGCAACTTCATTAACTTCTTCTCAGTCAGAGCATCACTGCATAATACTATGGAAAGTCAAATGGATACCCGGAGGAGCTTGTTCTAGTCAATTTTCATTCACCCTGTCGTTTAAAATCCTGTCTAATAGGTTCTGCCCCTCATTGGAAAGCAAATTAAGAATGAAATTCTCCCCCTACTCTATTAGGGCTAAAGAAAATAATGCAATAATTTTAATAAGCCTATCCATTTGACTCATTTCAGGTGACAGTGGCTTGAGCAAAACTGACCAGCCAGACAGGACCAGCTTACTGCTTAACTAAGACATAATACTCAGTTTAGGAACGCAATACTGTATTAACTTAAATACTCAAATTTCCCTGGTTTTGTGACAAGTGCTACATTCTCTATTGATTTTTATCATACAGTCAATAGTTATTCCATCCCAACTACACAGTTGTATGCATTTCTTCTCTCGGTGGAGACGTCTCATCCATGCAGAGTTGCAAATGGCAGTAGTAGTTTGCCATTCATAACAGTTAAAGCTCTTCTAAAGTTTACCTGAACAATCTACAAGAGAATATCAATCTAATTTAACTGTAGCTATTTTTATCAGAGCTACACTCCCCGAAGTCACCATGACTGTTCACTATTTCATTCTATATCTATGTAACTTTTATATTAAAATTTTAAATTATATTAAAGTTTTAAATTAAGGTTTACATCATACCTGAATATGCTATATAATTTATGTTCTATTACCCCATTAATTATGAGTTTGACACTTCTGTTACACGGTGTAAATTGTCTGACCTTTTCTATGTCTGAATATTCATTTACTCTTAGGCTTGTTTATGTAGCTTCATAGGGGCATACAAAAGTAATAGGCAATCAGTTTCAAGACCATTATAAGTCAAGCCAAATCTCCTATTCAGAAGTTCCCTCCACTCTCAATGAGGGCAATACAAGACAGACCTAGGAGGATATGAAGGTGACCATCCAGTTATCTAGGTTTACCTTAAAGGAGGCAAGGGTGCTACTCTTCTTAACATGTAGTGGAAGTGGCTCCAGAGGTGAGCGCTATGGTCTGATATGAATCTATCACGTCAATGTATCTTATTTAATGATTGTTTATTTCTTTTAACCATGTAATTTGAGGTACCATTAGTTCTATGAAGGAACAGGAGGTTAAAGAAGGTTAGATCTTTCATGACTCAGACTTGGACACGGGTCTTCACAGTGGATTCTCTAAGATACTGAATAGAGAGAGAGGGCTGCCAGTCTGTCCTGATAACTAAGACTTTTGAGGCCACTGATCTTTTAAATTATGAATTTCTGAGGCCTCTCAGGTGGAGTGATATTTTTTAGACAATCACATGCCAGAAAGTGCACTGCATTCAGTAACCAGTCTGATGTAATATGAGTAATTGGGAATGAAGACATCTTTGGATGTAGTAGAGATGCCTCTGAAAATTATGAGTCAGATAGAAGACTTTCTGAACTACTGCAGAGAGATGATGGTCAAATGATAAGGATTTATCAATAAGAATTCCTATGTCCCTTATATCAGTGTCAGGTTGGAGGGCTGTGTCACTTATATGATACATGAAAATGTTTTGTTTACTAAAGTGGCCTATTCTCAAATTTCTTTTCACATTTAATTTGAGACTGTTGTCCTTGCACCCATTGTTAACAAAGCCTAACCCCAAGTTTATTTATTTATTTATTTTACATTTGTTGACCGGGCTAGTCTAACTGGATACATGTCTATTTTCAGTAGAGGCCCGGGAAGAAAAGCTCTGAGGAAGCACAAAACTATAATCACATATACAAAGATTAATTCCATGTTAAACATTGCTAGAAAGAAAGACTAGGAATAATCTCAGAGTTCCAGGGAGATGAGCGCTGTGGAAGCACGAATATAATAACATATACAAGATTAATTTCATGTTAAACATTGCTAGAAAAAAGACAAGGTATAATCTCAGTGGTCATTTGTTCTTAGTGCAGTGCTAAGTAAAAAACACTTAACATAATACAGATGTAGTTGCAATATAACATGTAAAGGATAGCAGCTGAGTTAGTTAAGTTATTAGTAAGTGGGTTGGCATAAAGAAGGACAACAAAAGTATAAGCTGCAATATTCAGAATATGTGTTAAAAACAGGTTTAATTAAAGAAGTTATGAGGAGATAATAAGAAAAGATCTAGAAAGGAATAAGTTTGTTGTTACTAAGAAAAGGAACAAGAATATAGAAAAGAGGAGAGTAGGTTGGAGTAGTAGTGAGCCAATGATTGATCAAATAACACCCAATTTACAGTTGTCTGCAAACTTAGATAACCACAGGCCAGGAATGTTGGCGTGAAGGTCTGAGAAACAAATGACAAATAGGAAGAGGGCCCAAACACCGAGCCCTGTTTAACAACTATAGTACCATTTATTGCTTTCAGAAACTGTGACGCTAACCATGTGTTCCATCAGCAAGGCCAGTCTTAGGACAAGTAGAACTATTTGGTCCCCAATAAGGCCCCACTCCCACAGGGGGCCACGCACTAGGCTATGATTGGATCAATAAGCCTTATGTCACCTACATAACATATTTGAGATACACTACAGCAAAGTGCAAGGCATATTTCTATTTGAAGTCTTGATCTCAGAATAGCTGCAAGTCTCAGTAGTGCAGTGTACTACATTTCCTTACATGCACTCTATTAGTGACTGTTCCAGTATTGTTAATACTGCAGTGTTACACCACTTGTATGTTGTACAGTGTTAGCTGCTCATGCTCTGAGCATCCAACAGTGTTTTCAAACCAAAACTAAGATTGCATTAACCATGTAGTTCTGTAGTTCCTTCCAGAGATTGTTGCAGAAGATAAGAAGACTGAATTTAATTCAAAATCTGACAGTGACCATGTGTTTTATTTTGCCTTTTGTGCTGATGTGGCATATGTGATTGATTGCTACTGAACGTCATTACAAAAAATTACTGGAACAGTCTGCCTTGGCCAGCATGAAAACAAACACGAGCAGAGTAGCTAATCATCCCTTTGCATAAAGGGGGACCATCTACTGACCCGGAAATTACAGACCCATACATTTGACTAGTCTTGTATGTAAGGCTATGGAAAAAGTAATCATGGATCTAATAAATAATGACATAGGAAACCTCCAAACACTGGACCCAACCCATTTTGGCTCTGTCAAGGGCAGGGTTATGTCTGCTGAATCTGGTGGACTTCTTTGAAAAAGTCACTAAGGCCATGGATGAGGGTAAAACAGTACATACTACCTACCTCGACCTGGCCAAGGCATTTGACACAATTCTCTAGTCAAGTATTATAAATAAACTCACAAAATTGGGCATAAATCCCTACGTCACTAGATGGCTAGCCAATTGGTTCATGGACAGGAGATGTGGTTAAAGTGGGTGAATCCAGATCCTGCAAGAGGCCAGTTACTAGTGGTGTGTCACAGGGCTCAGTGCTGGGACCATTCCTGTTTGGAATATACTTTTCTGAAATCAAGGGTAATGTGGAAAGCATCTGGATGACAAAGTTTGCCGATGACTCCAAGCTGGGGGCAATCACTAAATCCCCCAATGATGTAGATATTCTTCAGGAGGGCCTAGATCAGACAAATGATTGGTGTCATAACCATGGACTAAAACTAAATGTGAAAAAATGCATCATCATACCCTTTGGGAAGTCACATACCCCTGCAAATTACAACATCAATTGCACATCCTAACAGTAGACTCAGAGGTGAGAGATCTAGGTAAACAGATAGATAGCAGCCTGAACGTTGACTTCCATGTGTCTATAATGGTAACGAAGTCCTTTTCTGTGGAACAACTGATAAGTAAAGGTATGTTATCCAGATCCAAGGAAATTATAGTCTCACTGTACTTAGCCTTCATTAGACCAATAATCATGTACAGTGTGCCATTAGGCATGTACTTGACTAGGCACTTACAGCAGATAGAGCGACTTCAGAGGTTCCTCACAAAGAAAATACAGGGTGTAAACAACATGAACTATGCAAATAGACTAAAGGCCATATCCCTTTACTATGTCTCTTATCTACTGTTAGAGTGACATATGCCTGACCTACAAGGCATTCACAAATCCAGGCTTGATGGAGGTGCTACACATCCGCAAGTCGAACAGCATGAGGGTAACCTTATCTGGGGCTCTAAACCTAGTCAGCAATTCAAAGAAAACATGCTGGAGAGACGTGTGTCTCTGAGATTGCCCCTTCTTTGGAACAGGCTTTCCTATTCACATTAAGGACAGCCCTTCCCTGTGCCTCTTCAAACGGCATTTGTATAAATTTAATATTGATAATATGGCTAATGTGGTATCAACCAAATTAACAAAAACAACGACTAATTAATAGTCCAACTCTCTGAGTCTGGATGCAGTAACTGTCATAGCTAAAGATCATCTAAGAGAGTAGTTTCATGTGCAGCAACAGTGAAACAAATACATTTTTAGTGCAGTATCAGTATAGCACTCCATCAAGTAATATAAGTATATCACATAAGTAATCCTGTACTCTACAATGCAGTACTGTAGGTCGGTAGCTTTAAGTGCCATAGCACGAGAGTAAACAGTAACCATTAGAAATGGAGCACCAACAATCATAAAAAATGCAACTGGTTGCTCAGATAATATGTTTAATTAATACCTAATATCAGTAGTAGGCAATACTGCAGGCTTATTTTACATATTGTCAGTAGCAGCCTACTGTATGAAAGTAACAACGTACGATAATATAATATTATCAGACTTGATAATAGTCATCAAAACAAAAGTGAATACAATGTTAATGAGGCACAAGAGTGCAGTGTTATTTAAAGTTAGTAACACGAGTCATCAGGCTGTTTTATATGTAGGTAAACATGTCACACTTCTTGGCTTGTTTATATGTATGCATGACTTGTTTGCATGTAGGTGTATGTGCTGTTATACTGCATAATATTCTGTATGCTTGCATTTATTTTTAGGAAAACGTAAGAATTCTGAATTTATAATTACTCATTTTATTTAAGCTGTTGCTACAGTTTCTGCATGAAGTATCACCTGCTAATATAGTGGCAGAAGGGGGTATTTTCTTCTTCAGTTGCCTGGTGTTCTTGCCCCAGTTCTGGGCCTGTACTTCAGTAGTAGGTACAATAAATGTATGTTTCATGCATTTTACTGTGAGACTTCTGTGAAAAAAATATTCATGTATTTTATACTTGCAGCATTCTGGGACATAGTGATGAAATTCTTCATGTGTTACACAAAAGGGGATGAAATGCACAAAAATAAATACATTTACAAATTCTGGGAACCTTGCTGTAGGCCCTCTCAGTACAGTGAATTTTTCAGTTCTCACCAGTCAAAAATTATTGTATGTGAGGCCACTGCAACAGCGATTCACAAGAACCTTTTCAGCTGCAGAAGACATAGCAAAAATGATTATTTTCATCTGAAGGCATTTTCAGTAAATTTAAATGAAGAAATCAGCCTGCCGATTTGCATAGGCACCACACATGCTTTCTTTTGAAATTCCTCCTGTTGAGTAGTATTGTGTTAATTTTTACAGGCTTAACACCTTGTCGTCCCTACAAGACAAGAATGCTGAAAGGAAAGAAGTGACGCGTCCATTAAGCATCATTTTACCCTGTCGATACTTAAACATTCTGTGCATATGTATGCACAAAGTGCACAAATGCGTGCAGAAGATTTATTTCTTTGTTTGTCATTAATTTCTCCTCCTTTAACAGCTCTTCTCTTTGCTTTAATGTAGCAGTGTCATATCAGGCCTAAATCAACAGTTCCCATTTCTGCTTCTCTTTTTCCAGTTTTCATTTGCTTCCTCGCTGCAACAAGTTCCATTTGCTTGTCACAGTTTTTTTGTCTCTTATTCAAGTTACTACTTCTGCCTTAGTGGACCGGCATGACATTTCTTAAACTTTTCTACTAACAGAAAACATAGACCCTGGAACACATATATGATCCTAATGCCTTTTATTGCACTAAGACAGGCAGGTTTTCAGGCTAGCAGGACTTCTGGCACACATTCTTCTGTCCCCTCATCTATCACTTCTAATTCCTTTCTTGAAATTTCTTTTTCTATTTCTTTTACAATCTCTTTCTTCTTTTGTTTAGTTTTCATATTTCTCTTTACTCCTGATTATTCTCATATATATTTCATATGTATTTCTCACATTACTACTAATCTCCTCTTATAATTTCTCTCCGTCTTTCTTTTTTATGACCCTCATTTTCCTCTCATTATATTTCACTTCCCTTAAAAAGGTGATTCTTCCTTTTTCCTTTGAAAAAAATTTCTTTCTTAAAAATCATTTTACTTTTTCCTCATTCTCGTATCATTTTCGCTCATCTTCATAATTTCTACTTCCCACTTTCAATATTTTTTATAGTTTTCATTTTGTCTCATTTTCTTTTTCTTTTCTCTATATGCATATCTCTCTCTGTGTGTGTATATATATATATATATATATGTATATATATTTACATTTTTCCTTATATATTGACCACCGATGTATTCCTATAGAAATGTTTCATTGTTAGTTGTTCCTTCCATACTTCTCTCCTTTCTTTTTGTATCTATCACTGTATATGTTTTTCTGTTCTGTATTATTTCCTATCCATTTTCATTAATTTCTTGATTTTTTCCCATATAATTCCTCACACTGCTCTATTAAGAAAAATCTTCTTTCATTCCTTATGTTCAGAAGATACAACTGAAATCATTACATAATCTCCTTCTGTTTTTAAATTCCCTGTCTTGCATATGCTGTTTTAAACGTTTTTTTTAAGTGTCTCATTGCTATTTTGCTGCTGTATTAAACATTCTCTAGTGTTTCCTGCTGAAACTAGGGGTAGCTAGTAGCTATAGCATGGCTAAAACATGAATGAGCATCACCACTAAGTACCCTTTTCAATCATAGCCTAACTATAGGCTTTGTTTCGGATGGAGAACAGCAGCAGTTATTCCCCTCCACAAATGTGGCCTAGCAACAGACCTGTTGAATTAGACACATAAGCCTGACCAGCCTCATCTGTAAGGCCATGGTCATTATGGACCTCATAAATAGACATATGTGACCTTCAAACCCTGGATTCTTCCCAATTCAGCTTTGTGAAGGGCACATCCTGTCTGTTAAATCTGGTGGATTTCTTTGAAAATGTGACTAAGGCCATTGAAGTAGGAAAATCTGTGCATGCAGCATACCTTGACCTGGCTAAGGCTTGCAACACATTCCACATTCAGGCATTACCAATAAACTTAGCAAACTGAATGTAAACCCTTTCACTGTGAGATGGGTTGCCAACTGGCTCTCAAACTTGGACACACACACACACTATCAAAGTGGGTGACTCCGCATCAACCAGCAGACCTGTTACAGCGGGATGCCACAGAGGTTAGTGCTGGATCCCCTACTGTTTGGTATATACTTCTCAGAAATTCAGGTCAAAATTAAGGAGTTGTGGCTGACCAGGTTTGCAGATGACTGCAAACTAGGTGCAATTATTAAATCCCAAAATGATGTCAGTATATTCCAGGAGGGTCTCACACAGACCAATGACTGGTGTATTAGTCATGGTCTCAAACTTAATGTAAAGAAATGCATCATCATTCCCTGCAGCACAAACCATGTCCCCTTCACACTATCAAATCAACAACAGTACCCTAAGTATCCATGAAGTGCTAAGGGATCTGGGATCACAAGTTGACTTCAACCTTAACTTCGACCACCATGTAGTAAGGAATGCTTTCTATGTAGCACACTTGATCAGTAAAGGCATCACCTTGAGAGCAAAAGAAGTTATAACCTACTGATGCTTGGCATTTATCCATCCCATAATTGAGTAAAAGCCCCATTCCGCATGTACAGAACTAAGCACCTGCAGCTATTGGAAAGACCTCCTAAATTTCGAACAAAGAAGATCAAGTGGATCCAACATGCTCCTTACACAGACCGACTAAACTCCCTGTTACTATACTCTGTATTGTATGTACTTGTTAGGCGAAACTTGTGCCTGGCCTACAGAGCAATTCAAGACCTAAACCTAATGAACTCGCTGCATATCTGTAAATCAAACAAGACTAGGACTACCCATTCCAGGGATCTTAATATGGCCTGCAAGTTAAATAGGACATGCTGGAGGGGAAAGATTTATCTCCCAGTGACTGCTGCATCTTTGGAACAGGCTACCAATTCATGTGAAATACAGCACCTCTATGGCACTGTTCAAGAGCAACCTGGAAGAGTGGATGGGGCACTGTAATGTCTTACTGGGGATAGTGCCCACAACCCTCCTGGACATGGGTAGTCATTACTAAATCCAGTCTTGGGTATTGACTAGCATTTCTATTGTATTACTTCTTTCGGCTTTGGGATGAAATGGCTAGGCTTAAAGTTACCTCTGGGTCTCCTATGATCCTATGACCTAAATTCATATTCACCCTGCTTCACATGCCATCTCTTGCTACATTTCTGTATAAGATGTGAAGATTCTACTATAAAATGCTGACTTTAAGAATACCAGCAAGCTGAAACACTGAAAAATAATGTCTAACCCCCTGTAGCCCCCACACCCTTGCTAATTATATATACCAACCCCAAGGCTGCACTACAGAGGGAAAAAATTCCCCAACCCAGACTGTACTTTGATCTTACACAGAAAAAAAGCCGATATGTGAGAAAGAATAATAAAACAACACTTCAAAGCACAAGGAACCAGGAAAGATATGTTTTAGTGTAGTTGCAAGTTATTTTATTTGTAATATGTGCAAAAAACTGACTTTCAAAGCAGCTGTACAGGGTTTTTTTTTTCCCCCCGAGAAGTTGACTTGTCAATGAATAGTATGTCTTAAATACATTTAGAAATATAACTATATATATATATATATATATATATATCTATATATATATATATATATATATATAGAGAGAGAGAGAGGCACATTACTTCTGATTATGAAATCATTTGATCAAAACCGTATTTGTTGACTTTTTATTTTGAATTTCCTTTTATCAAATAGTTTATTATGCTGATAGTGTTTTTTACTACAAGACTGTCAAACAGTGGAGTAAGGAAGTTACATTTCATGACTAGAGGCCCTACTTTGAATCATGATGCAACCCTAGGAAAATATTTTCTCCATATTAAAACAGTATAGATGTTATGGGAATAGGGGAGATCCAGAGTGGCAGGCAGATGCACTTGATAAGCCAGAAGTGTAGCATCAGCTTGATATTCTACCCAATGGTGCCAGAGTGGGCGTGGGTGGGGGCAAAACAATAACACTCATATACAGGTCCAGAATCGAAATCATGACAAGGTAATTTGCATAGAAACTAAAGTGAGGCTAGAATTTGATTAAGGTTAAACAGTTAAAAGGATCATGAATGTTACCAGGGCCATGTCACAATGATTAACAGAAACTCAAACCTGTAAGAGACGTCCTTATAGGAACTGAAAGTGAACAAATAGAAAAGCATGTAATAAGTATCAAAACTATAATAACGTCTGCAGAGAGACCACAAGGAAGGGTTGGGACAGAAACAGACAAAATAGAAGTCTAGTCAGCAGAAATCATGATGCTTTTTGATTTGATTTTTGATTTCAAGCAACCTATCGCAATGAGTCCAATCCTCTTGGTTTTGTGCTAGGAGTACTTATAACATGTTGGATATGAGTGGGTAATATGCCTTTAAATCTGTAATGCATAATATTAGCCACTGGTCATGTGATCTAAAAGCTGCTTTGTAGCTTGTTTATAGGAATGCTTGGCAGATATGAATATTTTACTTTTTCCATGATTTGCTGCCATATATGTTTATGTATCTACTTTCTTGTACTACTTGCCTCTTGGGTTTTTGCATGTACAAACCACAATTTCCAACACTGTATCATCTGTTTTACATATCTAATTTTCTTTGACTTGAGGCATTACTGCATGGAGTTCTGTCATTCTGTCAGTTTGTCTTGGCCTGCACTGCACACTATTGCCCCTGAATTTCATTTCTTTATTTAAGGGGTACTCATATGTTAAGATAATTATCCAGGACAAAGCTACAATCATATAATAAAGATTCTTGAAACCAAAATTAAAGTTTCCACTCATGCATGGTATACAAACTTGCACCAAAAGCATTCGTTTTATTGTGAAACTGGATAGCGATTTGCACAAATATTTCAAACTTTGAAGTGGTTCTCTTCCACAAACTATGATAACTTAAATGCAGTTTCTCAATACAGGTTGGAGTATATGGAAATAAAGAAATGGTTGAACTAAACAGAGGTGACATTGAGCTTTACCTGCACTTTTTCCGCTCCTCCGGATACTTTGGAGATGTATCCCATTATGTATTTTGCAGCTACTGTTTTTCCAGCTCCACTTTCACCACTGCAAACAGAACCAAATAAAATTAATGCTTTAATATTAGAAATGCTTTGGATTTAAATTTGTTTTGTTATATAATGCTGAAAAGCTTTGCTGCTTCTAGGAAAGTTTTTAAAATACAACTGATGCCTTGTATCACACAATTAAAACATTAACATTTTATACCTTTTGTGAGTTCACAAAACATAGATTTTTGATCACATAATCTTTACCAGAGCTGGCCACTAGTGCACATTTTACATGGTTTGGTTTAGGTAGTTCTACAATTGTTCATAGGTAGGTAGTAGGCTATTAGCCCAAGGGCCTAAGTAAGCCTACCCAACAAGGTTCCCTGGCTTATGCCACCCAAGAAAGTTAATGTCCTGTGTCCCTGTCGAGCAGAGCCACAGAAGTGATCCCCAGTGTATGTTTCCTATTTCTCATCCACTCATCAAGATTTTTCTTGAAGAGTGATAATGAGGAACTTTGCTTGACATAGATGGGTAGCTTGTTCCAGAGTATAGGAAGTCTCTGGGACAGGAATCTATCCTTCCAGCATGTCCTGCTTATTGTGGTGACAAGGTTTAGGTCCCTAGAGTGTGTAGCTCAGAGGGATTGGGATTTCTTTAGGTGTAGCATGTCCAACAGCTCTGGGTTTAATATAGCTTTATATGTTAGGCAGAGATCTCCTCGGAGTAGGCGATATGCTACAGAGTAAAGCTGGAGTTTTTTGAGATGGCCATTGGTAGGACATCTGTTTGAGGCCAGTAATCCTCTTTGTGAGGTACTTCTGTGGCCTTTCCAGCTGCTGCAGATGTCTTGTGAGGTACATTCCAAAAGGAGTGTTGTACTCTATAATGGGTCTAATGAGTGCAGAGTAGAGGGGAACAATGACCTCTCTATTCCTGGATGAGAACCCTTTTGTGATGAGGTGTGCCACATAGAAGGATTTCCTGACTACTGTGGTGATGTGATTATCAAAGGAGAGACCACTGTCCACCTGTGTCCCAAGGTCTCATCACACATAGGGCATTAAGCAGACTGCCGTTTTTTGTGGTAGTTCATGGGTACAGAGTTTTTACCAAAGGGGATGACAATACACTTTATGGCACCGAGCTTGAGGCCATGCCTCTGACACCAGGCATCTGTCTCACTGAGGCCCTTCTGTAAAATGTCCACATCATTTAGGGACAAGACTATGGCTCCTAGTTTGTAGTCATCTGCGAACTTCGTTAGCCAGAGGCCTTCTGTGTTAGCATGTACTTCAGAAAAGTAGATACCAAACAGGAGAGGTCCCAAGACTGAACCCTGTGGTACTCCACTTGTTGCTGGTTTGAAGTCAGATTTGGAGTCTGCAACTTTTACAGTGTGGGTTCTGTCAGTAAGCCAGTTGACAACCCATCTTGTGACACTGGGATTTATACCTAGTTTAGTGAGTTTAGCTATACTTCCAGAATGGGGGATGGTGTCAAAAGCCTTGGCGAGGTCAAGATAGGCTGTGTGAACCACCTTACCCTCATCTATGGCTTTGGTGACTGCCTCAAAGAAGTCGATCAGGTTCAAAGGCATGATCTGCCTTTCACAAACCTGAACTGGGTGGGGACCAGAGTTTGGAGGTTACCAATGTCTTTGTTTGAGTTCCACGATGATACGTTCCATGACCTTGCAGAACAGGCTCGTCAGGCTAATAGGGCGATAGTTCCCAGGATCAGTGGTGGCTCCCCCCTTTATGGAGTGGGATAACTGTTGCTGTGTGCCATTCAGTGGGTGCAAAGCCTGATGTGAGACTATGATTGAACATGGTGCTTAGGCAGGGAGCCAGTTCATTCTGATGTTTGTGTAAAACACATCCTGGGATGTTGTCCGGTCCCATGGAAGCTGTGTTTTTGGTTTTAAAGAGTGCATCTTTTACCTGCATATATGTGATTACAGGGACTCCGCATTCTTCCTGTATAGATATGTTCCCATTAGGGAATGAGAGGGGGGTAAAGTTAGCACTGAACCTATCTGCCAGGATGTTGGCAATATCTGTTGGTTCTGTAATTTTCATGCCGTTGTGCTGTAACTCAGCATATCTGGGTGTTGTCATTGAGATTCTTAACATAGCTATAGAATGCTTTGTGGTTGCCCTTAGAATCAGTGGCGATTTTGTTTTCATAGCTAGCTTTGGAGGATCTTATAAGAGATCTCAGCTTCTTACTGAGACTGACCACGGAGCTCCTCCACTCATACGATTTTACTCTCTTTTGCAACAGTTTCTTCCTTCTGTTGTAGTTTGTTTATGGCAGAGGAACACCAGATTGGCTTCCTTTTTTTGGAGGATAGCGTCTTGGTTCTGTTTGGGATAGCACGATCCATGCACTCGTGTAAGTGCTTATAGAGTGCATTTGTGTAGGATTCAGCAGTCGTAACTGTATTGTCCATCTCATCATGATGTTCACCACTTCTGTCTTAAGAAGCATGAAGTTGTCTTTGGAGAAATTTTTTACTGTGGTTTCCTTAATCGTGGGTGGGGGCGGGATGCGGATATCTAGGATGATTAGCTTATGGTCAGATCTGACCAACGAGGAGTTGACTTCAGGTGTGGAACACCGGTCACTCATGTTGGTAATGAATAGGTCTAGGATATTGTTGCCCCTGGTGGGGGTGTGGATAAGTTGATCCAGGGCATTGGAATTTAGGAATTCCAGAAAGCATTGAGTGAAGGAGTTGGTGCATGAGTAGTTTTCCCAGTTAATGGTGGGGTAGTTGAAATCACCCATTATTAGGGTGTTTGGTTGCACCCTAATATTTTCCAATATATCAAGAAAAGAGGAGTGGGAATCCTGGGGCATGGAGGGGGATCTGTAGCAAGCTACAGTTTGGATTGAAGTTTTGCCCAGAGTTAGTTGCACTTGGATAACCTTGGATGTATTATGCTGTGCAACTAGCCTGGAGGTGTAGATATCCTTAATGAATATGGACACACCTCCACCTTTGGTGTTCTGGTCCAGGTTAGATGGCCGAAAAGTGTGGTATGAGTTATAGCCTGGTAATGCAGGGGTGCTCTCTAGATCCTTGAGCCAGGTCTCAGTCACTGTACAGATATCGATGTTCTCCATTTTAAGGGGTGCCTCAAGTGAGTGCATTTTGAGATTTAGACTTCTAGCATTGAGTAGCATTACTCTCAGTTTTTGCTTGCCTGTTCCTGTTACGGTGGTGAATTTGTCATTTGAACCTTGCCTAAAAATGGCACTATAGGGGCAGCAAGAGCCTTAGCCAGTATCTGGAATCCCAGGGGCGACAGGTGCAGGCCATCTGTGGCAAAGCATTGTGGTCTGTCGACCATGTCATCCCAGCTGACAGGTACTCGATCCCGTTAGAATGACACCAGAAGCTTAGCCAATTGTTGAAGTCAATCATTTTGTCTTTGTACTACGGTATCATTCTGGGTGATCGCAGGATGCTACTCAGGGCTAGGGTCATACCTGCCTGGGCTACAAGATCAGACAGCTCTTCCATGTCTCTTTTCATATAGTCCAGGAGGTACATTTCGGGTAGTTCACACCAACATGGACAATGACAGAGTCATATTTGTACTTGTGGAGTGACCTGAGTGCGTGGGTTATGTGGCGAATCCTGGCACCCGAGAGGCAGCTGACAGTAACCTTCTCCTTGTTTAGCCTGGTGAGTGGGACATCAGTGTGCCTGATTATAGAGTCACCTATGACTAGTGTGTTGGGTACGCTGGTTTGCCTTATGGGCTGTGGTTTATTGGCAAACTGAGTCTGTGGGCTATGTGCCATTTGGGTTGTGTTGGGGGGGGTGGAGGTTGCTTGCATTTCTGCTTTGGAGGTCTCTGTTACTTGAGCAGATTATTATTGAGAGCCTCTGTGAATGTTTCTGTGTGGATTTTGGTGCTGTAGGTTTAGTGGGACTATGTGATGAGTGTGGTGTGGTGCAAGTGTTTACCTTCTCCTCTTGAATATCTAGTTCAATCTTGGTTGGAGAGAGCTTTACCTCCAGTTTGGCTAGATAAGTGCATTTCTCTCAGGTTGTGCTGTTGGGTGGTAGGAGGAGAGGTTTGTCTGTGTACATGAGGCAATTGCTACATTGCCTCAAGATGCCCAGATTAATCAGATAGACAGTAGAGTACACTGGGAGCTGATCCTTGGACATGCCTGAATAAAAAACTACTTTTTTTCTAGACAAGTGAGGAAAATGAGTATAAGAGCTGTTTTTCTCTAAGCAAGTCAGGAAAGTTAAGCACAAAAACTGTTACATGTTTCTTAGTGTTAAATTAGTGTAAATTATAGCTTATTCGGATTTGAACAACTTCTGGTACTGATGGTTATTGCTAGCTGTTTTACTTGTAGACTTCCAAGCTATGTACAGAAAGATGTGTACCTCTCTATACTTTTTACCTGGTTATAAAATGTTTTATTAATATAAAAAGCAATGGCAATGTAACTAATATATATATAGGAGGATACAGGACAGTATTAACAGTGAGCAAACACACACAGATGTATTTATACATATATAAAATGAACATACCAAACTGAAATACTTCAGCAATTGCTTTATCAAATGTAAGAAACTACAAATGGTCTTCACCAAAGGATGGTAGCTATAAACAAACCTCTCCTACTCACCCAATTCACAGTAAATTTTCAGAAAAATAGTCTTTACCATACCAAACCAAACACTCATTCCACCACAAACAACCAAAAAACCCTAGTCTAATACTTGACCCATCAAGCACAGAGCACATTTGAAACCAAAAATCATTATATAATGCATATTTTCACTAGCTCTACTATTGCATATACCCTTACTTGACAACAGCACTACCAGACCAGAACCAGTTCCAGCACCATACCATACAGAAACATACTTAAACCCACCCGCCGCTATACTACCATTAACACATACCCAACATCAATTAATTGCCTTTCATCATTACCTACAGCATGGAACCACTTCACATATGTTCAGCACTTGATAACTTCAACCACATGGGACAGTGTTCAAATACCTAACAACTCAAACACATCACAGGTATATAGATAGATATATGACTATCAAACAAAAAACTGAATGCTCAACTTTGCAAATCTAAAAATATTGTATTAATTGCAAAAGGATGAAAAAAAATAAGAAAATGTTTTACGGAGGGACACAAACCCTTTTCACCCCTAACCATCCTGAGAGAGTACTCATTTAAGTTTACAATCACTTTCTTATAGTAAGTGATCAAGGGAAGTATTTGATCTGCTTCCTTCTTGATCTCGCTGCAGTGTTTGATAATGTTGGACACTGGAGCCTGGATGCGTGCCTAAGGGTACACTGTGGGTTAATTGGTATTATTCTGAATCGGTCCAGGTCATATCTCTCTGTTATACTTACTCGGTGGTGTCTGACACAGAGTTCAGTCTTGGATCCCTTCAGATTTATGGTGTATATACTACTGCTAAGGGAGGACATTGTAAGTAGGGGTGGTGCTTGTCATCATATGCTGATGATATTCACTTTCATCACGTTTTCAATCCAGGTACTGGGTCTGTTTTTACATCATTTGAAGATGGCATGAATTCCATCACTTGACTGGATGAATATTAATCGACTGAAGCCAAACTCGGCCAAGACTATTCTGGTACATGCTGCCATCCATCCTTCTGAATTTTCAGTACTTTTAGATCTGTGTAGGCTATCAGCTGGAATTTATTTTTTTTTTTGTGTATGATCTGTCCATTGTTGAAGACTGGCTAAGCTTTTTTGGATGAGATGTCTACTATTGTCCAGGCATCCTATTTCCATCTTAAGAATATATCCCAGATTAGACCCTGCTTAGCAAATAGGCTTGGAGGTGGTGGTGGTTACTACATTAGTGTTGTCCTGCTTTTGTTATTGTAATACTCTGTTCCTAGGGCTGTCAGATGGTGTGGCATGCCTGTACAGATTGGCATATTTAGAGCTTGCCATCTTACTTTAATACTGCAGGATTGCACTAGCTGATGAATGTGGCTAGATGTATGTTTAAGATCATAGCACGTGTAATGCACCCTAGCATACTCTGGGTATTGCTTATCTTAGAGTTGTTGAGGCCTACATCTGGAGTTCAGCTGTTGGCTTGATTTGGACTCTTCAGGTGGGACCTCTTTTCTTGTCATTCTCCTTTACTCTGGAACGAGCTACTATGCAAGATTCATTAAATTAAGATTTCTGATCACTTAGGTTGCCCTTTGATAGGATCTGTAGTGATACTTGTAGGGGGGTATCTACATGAACAAACTAAGACATTTGACTCCTTGACACGTGATGATATAATGACTCAGTAAATGCAGACTATAACACCTCATAAGATCATAGGAGGTTACTAGGCTATTGGCCCTAAGGCCCTTACAAGCCTAGCCAAGAATTTAGCCCATGTTCCAACAAGTCATCACCTGATGCCACGGTCCAGCAGGGACACAGGTGGAATCCTAGGGGTGTATTTTCCATTCCCCTTCCAGTTATCCAGGTTGCGCTAAAAAGGGTTAATGAGGTTCTCTGCTTGATGTGGAGAGGAAGTCTATTCCACAAAAGGGGGGAGTCTCTGGGACACAAATCTGTCCCGCCAACAAGTCCTGTTGATGTCACAGACCAAGTTAAGGTTGCGCATGTGGGTTACGCAAGTGGAGCTTGACTTGTGGATATGCAGCAGTCAGTCCCATCAAGGCAGGGTCTGAGATTGCTTTGTATGCCAGACAGAGGTCACCTTTAAGGAGTCTGTAGGAGACTGAGCAGAGGGACAGGGCCTTTAGCCTGTCTGTGTAGGGTAGATGTTTGGGGCTCTGGATTCTCCTGGTGAGGAACATCTGTGGTTGCTCCATCTGCTGCATGTGGTTTGTGAGGTACATAATGAAATGGGCATTGTACTCAATAATGGGTCTTATAAGAATAAAGGAATGTTATGATCACCTTGTCCCTGGTTGAGATATCCTTACTAATGAGGTGGGCCATGTAGTAAGCTTTCCATACAATGGAGGCAGTATGGTGGTCAAAAGTCAGTTTGCTATCAACCTGGGTGCCTAAGTCCCTCATGACTGATTGTCTGCTTAGGTCCTTGTTATTAATGTGATAATTTGTAGGGACATCATTCTCCTCAAAGGGGCTGATGATACATTTTTTGCACTGAGTTTGATGTCATGTTTCTGGTGCCAGTCACTTATTTGTGTGAGACCTTCTTGGTGGATGTTCACATCACTAGGGGAATTGATGACAGCATCCAGCTTGCAGTCATCTGCAAACTTGCTCAGCCATAGCCCACTGTTTTTTGCCTGAACCTCAGAAAAATGTATCCCAAACAACAGAGGCCCAAAGGCCCATCCCTGGGATACACCACTCGTTACTGGTCTACTGCTTGAGGTGGTTCCCCCTATTTTGACTAGGTGGGTTCTATCAGTGAGCCAATTTGCTACCCATCTGGTAACATATGGATTAATGCCTAGTTGAGAGAGTTTATCTATTATTCCTGAGTGGGGAACAGTATCAAAGGCTTTGGCCAGGTCAAGGTGGGTGGTGTCCCCTTGTCCATGGCTTTGGTGACTGTCTCAAAGAAGTCAACCAATTTTAACAGGCTTGACCTCCCCATGAAGAAACCTAACTGTGTGTGATCAAGTGTTTGAAAGTTGCCAATGTCCTTGTTAATGAGGTCCATGATAATCCACTCCATGGCCTTACAGATCAGGCTAGTTAGGCTGATGGGTCTATAATGTCTTGGATCAGTGGATGCTCCACCTTTGTGCAAAGGGATGACAGTGGCTGTCCTCCACTTGGCTGTGACAAAGTCAGTACTCGGGCTTTGATTGAATAGGGTGCCTAATGATGCTGCAAGCTCCAGCCTGAGTTCATGTAGGATGCAGCCTGGGATGTTATCGGTCCCATGGAGTCCTTTGAGAGGGCAGTTATAACTTGCTCCCTAGAGATATGGGAAGGTGGGGCAGGTGCTGGGGTTGTCCTGATTTACTGATGGGGGGGAGCAGAGGGGTGAAGTTTTTACTGAACTTGTCTGTCAGCAGGTTGGCTATATCTACGGTGTTTGTGTATGTCGTGCCCTTGACCACCAGTTCTGAGCAGATCTGGGTGCTTCCTTTGAGATTGCAGACATATGTGAAGAAGGCCTTATGATTGTCTTTAGTAGATGTGGCCAGTTTGGACTCTGTTTGCTTTGGAGGATTTCACTTGTGCTCTTATTTGCTTGTTCAGGTTAAGGAAAGATTGCTTCCAATTAGGCACCTGCTGCTCCTTGGTCTTGGACAGCAATTTTTCTTCCTTTTATTATAGAATTTATTTATTGCAGATGTTCACCAGACAGGTTTACTCTTCCTTGAGGAGGAGGATTTCATCCTGTTGGGTATTCCTGATTCCATGTATCTATATAAATGCTCATATAGTACTTTGGTGTAGGTTTGGACATATGTGCCAGTTCCTATGGAGGGGCGGGGGCTGTGACGCTGTTTATACCTTCCCTCAGGAGGTTATAATCAGCTTTGGAGAAGTTTATTTGTTTGAACCTAGCGGGGGGTGGATTTTGGGGGAGATGGTGACTTCAAAAGTGACCGCTTTGTGGTCAGATCTTAACAGGGCTAATGACACTGTAAGGATGATGCAGTGGTAACTCGTGTTGGTTAATACCAAGTCCAAGATATTTTCACCTCTTGTAGGGGTGTTGACCAACTGGTCCAAAGCATCTGCATTGATGAAATCAAGGAATTTCTGTGCATTTGTGTTTTGGCATGAGTATTTCTTCCAATGTGTGGCTGGATAGTTAAAGTCCTCAGTGATACAACCCTTGCAAGTATGGCAGGTGCACAGGCCAAAAAGTCAAATTGTACTAAAAAAGCAAGGCCAGCATGCAGAGGTGTGGAAAGTCAAAATCCAAGTTTTATTATCAACACATCATAAGGGTAAAGTCAACCACAGTATCCCACTAATAATTCAGTTCAGACCGGTTTCGGCTTCAGTAGCCTTCCTCAGTGTAAATAACAAATAATTCAAGCATTACAATATTTTATATACATCCTGGTCACCACCAAAACATCTCTCATTGGTTTTATTATAATTGCTCATTTAATCCAGGGGGAAACAACCCTCCCAACTTAATGATCCAGTTTTTTCTTTATAGTTTAAAATGGTATGCCACCCAGTTTTGTTGGTCCTATCTCTTTGTATTTTATCTATAATAGTAAATATAAAATGTGCAGTGGTGTGTTTCAATGAATGCTTATATAAAGCATTAGAATTTCTCTTGTTCCTGGTATCACTGATATGTTATGTAATACATAGGCGTAATGGTCGAAATGTCTGCCCAGTATAAAATGCTAAACATGAGCATGTTGCTAGATAAATAATCCAGTCAGTGCTACAGTTAGCCAGAAATTTTATCTCATATACCATGGACATATTTTTGCTCAAAAATTGTTTATACTTAACACTGGAACAATGTGTGTATGTCCACAAGGGACACACCCATATAGTGGTTCACCAGTAATCATTAATTGTTGTTTGGATTTAACAGGCTCAGTCCATTGTTTATAGTGGCTGAAATAAGAGCCCAATCTTTGTCCCCTACAAAATGAGAACAAACATTTTAGAAATAAGTATGTCAGACAATTTGTGGTCTGCCATTAATATGTTCCAATGTTGATTCACAGTATCCATAAGTAAATTAGTTTTACGACCAAATGTAGTGACCAAATGGATATCAGATGACCCCCTTATGTTGTTGTTCCTTATATTTTACCTCATTCCTGTCTTGCACAGAAGCTCAGTTTCTGGCACATATGATGTTATCATATTTATAACCCCTAGTTCAAAATCTCTTGATGAGATCCTCTCTGTAATTCACAAAAGTATGTTGAATTGAACAAATACATCTCGTTCATAGAAACTGTGATTTGGGAATATTGTAAAAATTCCTGTAAATAATTACTATCTGCCCTCCAGACCAACAGTCATCCAGGTAATGTCTCCAAATGTCTATCTCCTCCTTAAATATGTTGTGACTGGGGTCATAAATCAATTGCTCCTCCAGAAAGGCCATAAGTAAGTCCACATAAATAGGAACAAAAGATGCTCCCATTACAGTCCCTTGAACTTGCCAAAAACATTTACCATGAAAATAAAATGCATTTTTGGTGAGCACATGTTCTGCCAAGCAAACCAAAAAGGTATTAAACCCAAGTGGATATAATTCAACCCTGTCAAACCAATATTGCAAGGGCTGTATGGCCTACCCAATGAGGGAAATTAGTGTATAATGCATTGACATCAAGAATGCATAAAAGCCAAACAGGGTCCAACTGCATATCAGAAATTATCTGCAGGAATTGTGGTATATCTTGTATATGTGATCTGACCCAACCTAACAAAGGTTTTAAATATTTAGTCAGGAATTGTGAGAAAGGTTCAGTAAGAGAACACCTATCTGAAACAATAGGCCTGCCAGGTGGATTATGTAGTTTTTTATGAATTTTTGGTAATAAATACAAATACAGATGTTTTGGATGTGGCACAATAAGGTGATACAAGTCAGAGTCAGTAATAATCACCTCTTCAAGAGCAGTTAAAAGAAATGAGTCTATTTGATGTTTAAATCTGGAAGTGGGATCTAAAGGCATGTACATGTAATATCTCCTATCCATCAGTTGTCTTTGAGGTTCATTATAATATATAGCCCAATCAATCACCACAACTGCTCCACCCTCATGTGCTGGTAAAATAACCAAATTCTTATTGTTTTTAAGATTTATAACCACCTGCTGTTTAACCTTTGAGAGATTGAGGCAAAATCTGATATTCGTTGGTGTTAAAATATCGATCTTTAAACACACTAGTCTGGAACCTAGCAACATGTTTATACACAGGTGGCATATTTGTGAAATCTAAATTCATTTATGTTAACATTTGATAACTCATAATCAAAATATAATCTTATGTTAAGCAACCGACAAAAGGAAATGACATCTTGAGCCAATGAATCCTCACCAACAAAGAAACCTGGTACAAAATTCAAGCCTTTATTTAGAAGTTTTAACTCAACCTCAGGAAGAGGTGTAAATATATTGTGAACATTCTTAGTACCACTTAACTCTGTCATGATTTTCAAAAGGGTTTCGACGTCGCTTACCTGCCCTGTGTTTCCTTCATCCTCTAGGGGATTTAACCCTAAAGGGTTATCCAAACTCCATCTTTTCCGGGTTGGGGAATCCTGAGTATGGTTTGTATATACATCTGTGGTGGAGGATGATTCATCCTCTGATGTCCCACTACTGGAGAGTCTATGCTTCTTAAGAATAGATTTGGGTCTCTTCCTCTTGTGTGTAGAAGATTTAATATCTGAAGTGCCAAATTTCACAGTCTTTGTTGACCCACAGGGTTTACCTCTTTGGTAATCCCCCATGTCTCTGTTAAACTTTTGCATCTTTTTGTCTTTTAGTTGTTTCTCAAGACTAAGTAGTTCCTTGCTTAACTGATTCAAACAGGAAACATAATAGGCTTGACCTTCATAGGGTTTAGTCTCCTAACAAATGAATCTAACTTCTATAATACATTGGTCAATGGAACACTCATAATATGATGTGAGTGTATCTTCTGCTGGGCCAGAGCCCATTGTTCACATAAACAATAAAAACTGCTGACCAAAGGCTGAATCCTCACTCTAAGACCCCTCAGGGTGATACCCCTAGTTTGATAAGCTTTAAATGTCATACATTAGTTCAAAGTAATTTCATACTTTTGGCTAGTTTCTGAAAAATAAGATTACAGGCATTAGCTGGATCACTATATAACGAACTGAGAGGCAGGAGTGAAAAAGAAAAAGACGCTCGACCAACAACGCCAATACGTTTATTGTGAGACAAGTGTTAAGCACTTTCAACTGCTTAAATCAGTCTTCTTCAAAACACATAAATTAAAAAAGAACTCAGTATAAATACACTGATATCTTAATTAATTGGCAAAAACGCGCCAAAATTCTAAAAGCAACAGAACAAATTATTGCATTTAAAATAGAGTGAACACATTTATACAAAACTATATAAAAAGCATTCAAATGAAATCCAGTACATAATAAAAGAACATAATAAAATAATTTACTAATATTATATACTAAATATTTGATATCATAATAGTTAGACACAATAATAAGTGTATGAGTATATAGATATATGTGTATATATTACTCTAATGCTAAAAAAGGTTTAATACTAATGTGATCGTTGATGCCAGGAAATCTAATGGCATCAGTAAATATCTGCCATTTACTTTCAAGTAATGCTAAAAACATCTTCCAATTCCCACCACTAGGGGAACATATAACCTGATCGATAATGGCAAAAACAAAATTGTGTTCGTTCCCTTTATCTATAATATGCCTAGATAGAGCATTGTTGCTGTCCTGCTTCTTTATACAATAATAATGCTCGTATATACGTTTTTTAAAACAACGTTCTGTTTTTCCTATATAATAGGCAGGGAAACATATGCATGTTGCTAGATAAACCACTTGCTTGGTGTTACGGTTTCCATTCCTACACTTGACAATTGTATGGTTAATGTCTTGAAGATGAATACTGGTGACTTCATTGATATATCTGCACTGATTGCAGGAGCCACACTTCCTGGTGCCTTTGGTATAATCTATCCGCTGTTTAATACTACCTGCTTTTTCTAATAATTTCTTCAAATTAGGTGCTGTCTTATACACACATCTAGGGATATGATCCCACTGCTGGCCTATATTGTGGTTGATAAGTACATCCCAATGCCTCTGCAAGATCTCCTTAATAGCATGTACAAAGGGGGTATATGTCAAAACACAAACCCTATGGGATGATAATTGATCATATAGGTTTCCTCCAGACAAATCCTTAATACCAGAACAATTCTGCTCCGATTTCCCTAATAATGGAATATATTTATGTCCCCACTGCTTAAGGACATATTGAGTGATGTCCCTGAGCATATATTCAGGATACCCACGCTCATGAAAAAGATGAAATATGTTGGATATCTCTACCTCTAGCATCTCATGTGTAGAAGTCATCCGGGCTGCTCTGATGCATTGCCCCTTAACCACATTACGAAAAATATGGGGTGGATGATTGCTTGTAAAATGAATATAATCATTTGAAAAAGTTGGTTTCCTATAGATACTGGTGGCAAATCCTTCATCATGATGACTAACAATAACATCTAAATACGCTATTTGTTTGACACTATAATTATGGGTAAACTTTAAAAATCCCGTTGTCCCATTAAGAAAAGTCATAAACTCATCAATCTAATCCACAGGTGCCTTCCATAGTATGAACAAGTCGTCCAAATATCTAGCATAGAACTCAATGTCCACATAGTATTGACTTTTAAACAGATATTCTAATTCCCATGACAACATCACTAAATTCGCAAAAATGGGTGCGCATGACGCTCCCATTGCGACTCCCTGAGTTTGTCTGAAATATTCCCCCTGAAATGCGATATAATTATGATCTAAAACTAATGACATCATATCACAAATCAGGCATATCTTGTCCCAACTAAAACCCGAAAATTGTCTTAAACTGTTGGCAAAATATTCCAGTCCAATATCCTTGGGAATGCACGAAAACAGATCGACAACATCAATTGTCAAAAAAATTAAATTAGCACTCCATTTATCTTTAGTGAGTTTCCATAAGAAATCCCACGAGTCCTTGACTAAATGTGGGATCCCTTTATACATATGTTTAAGCCATCTGTCAATCAAAACACCAATGTTAAATGTTTTTGAGTGTGAACCCGACACTATAGGTCTAAATGGTGGGTGTTCTATTGATTTGTGAACCTTAGGAATGCCCACCATTTTAACTAAAATAGGAAATTCTTGTTTTAAAAAAGAATATATCTCATAAGTAATCCTACTATCAATAAGATACTCTTCAAGGGTCAGATCTATTCTTTTGTATCCGATATTGATCTGATTGATGGATACACTCTCATAGTTGCCTGAGCCATGTAAGATGTTATGGAGGTGTGTGTTGTACTCATGAGTATGGAAAACCACAACACCACCCCCCTTGTCAGGCTTCATAATTCTGATATCCTTGTTGCGCATATATTTATTGAGACAAAGTCTTTCTTCAGATGTTAAATTGTCATCATATGTTAGTACATTATGTTTCCTATTATGATAATATAACCAGTAGATATCCTTACAGACAAGGTATTCATAATTATTAACCTGTGGATGGGAATTCGGAATATATGTGCTTTTTTGTTTGAATTCAATGTCCCCCACCTTGCGTTTGGGGGCATCATCCTAATCAAATTGCAGAGCAAGGTTTAATCTCCTGCAAAATAATTTAACTTCCTTAATATTGTCCACCAAGTTGATTCCGGTGGTCGGGATAAATTTCATCCCCTTCCTCATAAGATTGAAAAAAGCCAAATCAATTTTTATATCTGTATAATTATACACATTAAATCCATTGTGTGTGGTCAAAATACTTCGATGCTGTGTTGTACTAAAATTGGCAATATTGTCAACCAATTGATGGTTCACTACAGAACTCATACAAGTTAATCGATTCTCTGGAATATTATCATCTCCCTCAGCATCACAAAAAGAATAACTATCCTTGTTCATCTCTTTTGTACATTCCATTGCTGACGTACTTTTCGGGCAGGAAAAAATCTGCCCCCCTGAAAATTTTCATCCCTATAAGAACCTTTTGACTGTTTCCTATAATTATTGTCACTATGTGTAACTTCCTGAGTCCTATCTGTAGGCTCTATTATGCTTGTATAATTCCACATCTCGTGCCATTTTTCTGTTTTTCCTATCAAATATATTCTGAGCCTTATTGTCAGCTATTGAAAACTGCTTACTATATAAATCCTTCCACATGTCAAAATCTACATGCTTCAAAATATTGTTGTTCATACATTCCAAATCACTTGCTAATGTTATGAGTTTTTCATCATGAAACTTAATTAACAACTTAATAAATGAAAAACCAAACTTATCAAAAAGGTCATTGAATTCTTTCCTAGTGTCAAGACTGTAACTAATACCTAAAGGTAACTTAAAAAAACCTAATCCCTTTGGGTACAATATTTGCTTGTAAACATTTCGACAGATAAGCAGTATCAATTTTGGTATTTTTAAATGCAATCAATTTTTTACCAAAATCAAAAATCAAGTCTTTTAACGAAGAAGAGACTTATCCAGAATACTTTGATTTTATAAATTGCCCCTTGTCAACATCACTGAAGTCATAGCTTTCTCCCAAAACTGTTCAATGAGACATTCATCTTGACCACAGTTAATGTTCCGTTAGCTGGATCACTGGTATGCACATCTACATTATCTGCTTGAATTATTTGTTATTTACACTGAGGAAAGCTATTGAAGCTGAAAACAGTCTGCAATGAATTATTAGTGGGGTACTGTGGTTGACTTTACCCTTATGGTGTTTTGATAGTAAAACTTGGATTTTGACATTCCACACTTCTGCATGCTGGCCTTGCTTTTTGGATAGTTAGTCACCAGGATCAGAGTAAAGGTTTGAATCTTGATAGATGTAAAGGTAGGTGGAGTTGGCATCTTCAGTCAAAGTTGGGCGCTTATAGCTAGCTATGATTTGAATAGGGGTCTTGTCAGTTGTTTAACTGCACTTGGAGTGTCTCCTGTGTGTCATACTGTTTGACCAGCCTGGAGGTGTGTATGTCTTTTATATATATTGCAACTCCACCTCCTTTTGCTTTGCTGCCCATGGTTTGGAGTCTGAATGTATGATAGTATTAGTAACTTGGCATGGCTGGGGTACTCTCTGCAGCTTTGAAACAGATTTCTGTGGCTGCACAAATGTCAGCATCTTCCAGTGTTAAGAATGCTTGCAATGAGCGCAGTTTCATGTAGCGTTTAGCAGCATGACCTTTAATTTACTTTTTGATTAAATTTTCATGTTCGTAGTTTTGATCTCATGGCATTGCCTGAAAAAGGCACTATGTGGAGAGGTATGAGCCTTTGCCAGGAGCCTGAAGCCCAAGGGAGACAGATGCAGGGCATCTCTGGCAAAGCAACGTGGTTTGTCAATCATGTCATCCCAGGCTGTCAGGTACTGGATCCTCTTGGAATGACACCAGATAGCCAACTGTTAGTCAATAATTTTCTGTTTGTACTGAGGCATCATTCTGGGTGATGGTAGAATGCTTCTTATAGCTATGAACATACCTGTCTGGGACACATATTCAGCAAGCTCAATCATGTCTCTCTTCATATAGTCCAGGGAGGGTATATCTCAAGTCATTCACGCCAACATGGACTATGACAGAGTCATAACAGTACCTGTTGAGAGACTTGAGCGCATGGGTGATATGTTAGATTTTGGCACCTGACAAACAACTAACCATGACTTTCTCCTTATCCAACCTGGTGAGGGGCACATCTGTTTGTCTTACAATGGAGCCTGCTATGACTAATATGTTGGGTTTATGTTGAGGCCTTAGTGGCTGTGAGATGTAGGTGTGTGGACTATGTGTGATGTGGTGGGCAGTGGAGTTTGCATGTGTTTTTGCCTTGGAGGTCTCTTATTTGGGTATTTTTGAGGACCTCGACATATGTGGGAATGTGTTGTGTAGTTGTGGGTAGTATTTGAGGTGTGGTGTTTGTGTTGACAACCTTCTCAGTGCCAGATATACTGGCTTCTGGGGGAGATAGCAATGACTCTAGGTTCTTGATGTAATTGCATCTCTCACAAGTCATGTTCCTAGGTAGTAGTAGGAGAGGGTTGTCCTATGTCACTCAGTGGATATGTAAAGGGGTACCTATGCAGACTACTGTAACCTGGGATTTATATCACCAGGGATATAGATTTGTAAGATGTACATTCTTACTTAACAAAAATAGCACTAAGTGGGAGTAGAAACGGGTCATTACATTTAGTCATGATAAATGCAAAAAATATATATTCCAATAATAGGATTAATAAAGAGGCTGCTATACTTAAAGGAAACATTGTAGATGAAAATTATATTTACAAGGACCCAGGAATCATTATTTCTAACAAATTTTCCTTTACTGCACATGTAAATAACATAGCAAATACATGGAAACCAGATATGCATTGTGGTTGACCTATATGGAAACTCTTATCAGACCAATATTGGAATATAATATACAAGTTTTACTAAGTGAGGAACTTAAGTCACATTGAAAATTCAAATTCATTTTTGTAGCAATATTTATTGCCATAGCAAATTGATGTTTTGTATAATTTACTAAAATTTAAGATCATTCATTAATCAAATGATGACAGTTATTTGGAATTGACTGACAGTCTGTTTCTTGTTAAGATAGTCTGGAAATTTTTAAGAAAATTTTAGATAATTGGGGAACAAGTTTAGACCTTTAATTTTAAGAAATCCATGTTGCTAGCAGGACTTCAGGCTAGAATTTTTTGATCTATGAAGTTATGAACTGAAAACTTTAGTTATTATTTTGGCTACATTTCTTATTTATGTTTGTACCTTAAATTGTCCCATTTAATCACTCTTACTGCTGTTATTTTTTTGTTGATGCTTAGCTGTAAGAATTAAATTCATAAGTATAATAAAATAATTTTATGTAAACATAGATGCATCTTTCTTTTAAAGTGCTCCATTGCAATTTTGAGGTTACCTTATGCAATACAGCATGCCGGGGTTCCAGCATCGTCCTCTTTTCTTTTAATTGATGACTGTTTTATCATATCAACTTTACAGTAAAATTCTTTATGAAAAATATTTCCATACATGAGAATAACCAGTAAGCACTTTAAGCTCTACCCTCAGTAATTTAAATTTATGGGATATGGGTGAGGACATCCATAGACTTTAATGGGTACATTACAATGCATGTTGCGTGTCCCTGTTGATTAGTGTATAGGAATGTACCAAACACTATCCCTCAACTGATTTTAGTGAGGGATTTAGTAAAATTCTGTTGGTGTATTCCTAATTAAAAGTTTACATAGCTTTTTATTAAGAAACCACCTGCATAATTTTGGTAAGATGGGGTGGAAAATATATTGCAATACTTTAGTTATAAAATGCCATGCAGGATACTAAAACTGCAAAAGAACACTTTAATTATAAAACAGGTGCCTGTAACTAGATATAAATAGTATCCTAACATGATTAAGTACAAATTTAATGGAAGATATCCATAGACTAGCATCACTGCAAACCTCCACAGTCAAAGGCAAAACTGAAAAGCAACTCACAAAATATTTCAGTACCAGAGACAAACAGATACAATTTGGATCAAGTTAAAAAAATTGGATCAAGTTAAAAAAAAATACACACAGCCTGTGAAAGGCTACTACCACTATAAACAGTTAAGAAACTTCCTTAAAACTCAGAACAGACAGGCTCAACTAAATTCCTTAAGTAGCCTTTCATCTTGGTAAAAAGAAGAAAGCGCTCAGGATTGGATTTTTGTTTAGTAAAGCTCATGCTAGTTGGAGATGCTGGTTGGTTTCTCATTTTGTTTTAAGTTTTAGTATTTTATTTTTTTTTCAGTTACTTCAGTAGCCCACCAAATGTTTATCCCAGCTAGAATGGGGATAACACGAACAAACAACTCCCATACTATCACAACTGGGGAACCCACATCATACACAATGGAAGAACACCTAAATACATATTTTCTTGACAAATTTCCTTCTAACAACATGCCTGGCATCCTTATGCAGTGTGCCTACAAGGATCATCTGCACATCTATGTCTCACATTTGAAGAAACCGTTGACTAGCAGTGATGTCATCTCAACTGGCACAGACAATCTTCTGCTGAAATCTTTTGACTTGATTGCAGATGCCATAATCTAATCACTAGGCATCAGAGAAAGAGTGAATTACATTACCTTTAAGGAAACCATACCCTTCTTTTAGGGTGGTCACACAATAAACTCGAAAAAACCCTATCCCTTCTCTCTACAACTTTCAGTAGCTTATATACTGGAAAGAGTTGTACACTCTCAATATGGAGTTCTGCATTGGAAGTGAACTGGGAATAGCCCTAGAGAACTGGCAAAGAAGATTCTTAGCATGCAAATACAGGATATTTCCCTGGACCCTCATTCTCTGACCTCTACAAGTCATTTGTCAAGGTGGACATCCTGTCATATCCTACATTGGCCTTGATCCCCCCCACACAAGGTTTTCTAACCAGGAGCTTTTCCCCTTCTGGTCTTTTGCCCCATTTGTTCCTCAACTGCACCAGTTGCTCCATGTCACAATCCGGGAGGACTCCACTTTCTAATGCAGGCTAGTCTAATGGATCTGTGTACTCTTATGACAACCAGTGGTAGGAAATAAGAACTGACCAGTTGATGGAAATCCATGCAACCCTAAGGAAGCTAATTTTTTTCTACATCCTGGTACATTGTGACCTTAAAGCACATATCACCTAAGTAGGACACAGGCTTGCTAGGCTGATGATGCTTGTGTATTTTTTGCAAGTGCTGAAATTCAGCTGCAGTGCACCACTACTTGTTGTTGTGACCAAATGTAAATCATAGACCTTCATGCTGTACTGCACTGCTCTCCTACATCCAGTTGTGGTCATTGCAGAGTTGTCATCAGCTGTGTTCCAAATTCCTTGTTGATTCGAAGTTGTGAAGATCTTAATCAGGGCTCTATCCATCTATTCTATTGAGCCAGCTTTCCTCACACCTTTCTTCCAGTAATATTCATGCTTTTATGGTACACGCCTCCAGAAAATGTAAAAACACAGAAACCTGTACACTGCAACACTTCCAGCAGACCGCCAGGTACAGGGCATATCAGTTCCACATAAAATTTCACCACCATGGAGATTTCACATTATTTAATGGAAAATGGAAAGAGACCTCTCAAAAACTTGTTTCTCAGATAGGAACAGAAAAACCTATGAAAGGCATAGCTAGTTTTAACATGTCAAAGGGTAATCCACATTTTCTAGCATATTATTTTAATTCCAAGGGCCACAACACAGTTTGGCTACTGCATGCATCTTAATGAAATCCACCTTTTCTGGATCAATACTTAACATAAATGTGTTTATATGTTTGAGTGGTATCATTGGAAAGATCTTGCATTTGCATGTTAATTAGTTAATTATAAGGTCATCATGTAGGCCACAGCGTGAGTCATCTGTAACACATTACAACATGTGGTTCTCCAATAAATGTTCCATTGATATTGGCACTACCAAACATCAGCAAACCTCAGTGCATATCTCCACAAAAACCTGGAGCTAATGCTAGCATCCGAACAAAGGAATAGGATGGAGACACATCTCAGTGCATACCTCCTCAAAACTCTGGAGCTAACACTAGCATCTGAAAACAAGAATAGGGTTGAAACACATCTCAGTGCATACTGCTACAAAAACCTGGCGCCAATACTAGCTTTTATACACAAGAATAGGATGGAGATGCACATCAGTACGTACCCCCACATAACATATTCAGTACGTACCCCCACATAACATATTCAGTACGTACCCCCACATAACATATTCAGTATGTACCCTCGCATAACATATTCAGTACGTACCCCCGCATAACATATTCAGTACGTACCCCCGCATAACATATTCAGTGCATTGCCCGCATAACATATTCAGTACGCACTCGCATAACATATTCAGTATGCACCGCAAGATAACATATTCAGTATGCACTCGCATAACATATTCAGTACGTACCCCCGCATAACATATTCAGTACGTACCCCCGCATAACATATTCAGTACGTACCCCCGCATAACATATTCAGTACGTACCCCCGCATAACATATTCAGTACGTACCCCCGCATAACATATTCAGTACGCTCAAGATAACATATTCAGTACGTACCCCCGCATAACATATTCAGTACGTACCCCCACATAACATATTCAGGCCTGTAATATTCTGTAGGGATTTGCAGTAACCTTTATCCTTAAATAGTTTTAATATGATTTTGTATCAGATTTATTTTGCTAGATGGTTTTGAAAAAACTTCCTTGCATACTCATTTCTTGTTTCTGTGGCTCAGATATTATATCATCTATCTAACTTTAGGCAAAGCAGACAGTTCTCCTCCTTGGTCAGATTCACTAACCTTTACAGTTTTAAACTAAAAACAGACATTGATTCCTTCTATGTTCTCGGAACAAAGATATGCTGTTTGTACAGGATGTCTTCTATTTTTATCTTAGTACACAGCTTGTCTGATTAATTTTTCATTATTTCAAGTGTGCTCTGCCATTTTGTCCAAATTTTACTGCTGAGTGAACCATAACTATCAGCTGGTCTGCAACTTTAGAGTATCTCTTACTTGTATTTCTGCCATGCGCACTTTGTTGTGGATGTAAATTGCTTCTACCTTGACATGAAGGAACTACCCTCCTTCTCTGAAACTGAGGTATTCCCTGGTGACTTGCAAATATGGCAGACATTTTTAATTACTGAAATCTTTCAGCTATGTTTCTGATTAAAACAGATGACCTTCCTGCTCTGAAATGTTCTATTTCAGCTTTAGTGGTTACATGCACATAAAAATAGCAACATTAGATTTCTACGAGAGATAGTGATGTACATACACTTGCAAACTACTTCTGTCTTTTCAACATTTGCTAGTATGTATAGTTTTTGTTTCTTTTTGTTTACCGGAAAAGTCTGACTGGCCAAAGAAGTCAATTTTTAATGAAAGCATGGAAAGAATATCACCATGAGAAATAACAGTAGTGTATATTAAACATACAAAATACTTGGGTAACATTTAGTAGTATTACAAAGTTCCATAAAAATGACTTACAGTAGTACTTATATAAGTAAAACAGAACACTAAAAGCATACTCGAAAAACAATAAAAGAAGAAACACAACTCCAAGAATGTCCACAAACTGTTTAATAATAACTAGGTGCTTTTGTTCCTATGAAAACCAGAACTTCATCAGTTATAAAATAAATCACACTCTTTCCCTTAAATACAAACCATGGCACTAAAGCCTATTAAAAATGGCACTAAAGCCTATTAAAAATGATTTAAAGTGGCTTAACCATATAAAAAAACCAAACTATTTTAATAAATACAATGAAAAGTATGTATTATGCATATATACCATCACAAGACAGCATTACATTATTAAATGCATAAAGTCAATAAATGAATATACAGAATAATAAATACATTCATAAAGAAAAAGGACAACCAATGGAAATCGCATCATTGATACCCAGTGCTACAGTAGCATTAGAAGGCTCTGCCAAAAAGCTCTTTTTCCTCCAATAAAAGTCCCCATTGGGCACCCCTTGAGGGTTGTGCAACTTTTTCTAACACAATGAAGGAAGATTTTCTAAACGTACATAACATATAATGTTTAAATAAAGCATTTTAACATCCTTCTTGCAGATAGCATAAGTATGTTAGTAGATCCTATTTTTGGGGGCCCCTCATTTTTCCCCACATAAAGCCAAATAAACTACTCCTCTCATGTTACAGTCATAACTACCCTTGAGTGAAATCACTCTATGAAAACCAGCAACAGAGAAATGGGTACCCTGAAAAATAAATCTACATTGCTTACATGCCCCATAGCATTTCATACCCACATTCTTGGTGGAAATCGCTGCTTTGGTTTGCTTCAGTTCTAAAATGACCTTCAAATTGAAACCATTTTTGTACACAAATGTACAGGCTGACCCCACCTTTACTAGTAAATCAAATTCACTAAAAACAGTATTCCAATGAGCCCTAATAATTTTCGTCAAGGATGGTATATCGCTACTGTAGCTCACTACCATAGATCTGGACCAATTTTTTTTTTTTTTACAATTTCTACCTCTGTTGCTTGCAATACTGTTCCCAGAATAGAACAGCATATTGTGTCTCATACCTCTGACCTTTCGCCCAATCCCTAAAGTTTATCAACATATCACAGGGATAGCCCTGATCGGAAAATATGCTACATAAAATTAATGTTTCATGATTGAAAACTACATTGTCAGATATAAGCTTGCTCAACCTTATCAACTGACCCCCCCTCACTAAGTTCCTCTTCTGTTAAAGTAGAAAACTATTTGTGTAAGTCTTATTTATTTATTTATTTACTTATTTTATTTTACATTTGTTAACCGGGCTGGTCTAACTGGATATATTTCCATTTTCAGTAGGGGCCCGGGGAGAAAAGCTCCACATAAAGACAAAGAGGTATAACAATAACAGATTACACTCAGATAGGACGTTGACAATGAAAATAATTACCACAGGAAAAGGACTTTAAATTCCTAGACATTGTAAATAGCAACATGTTAAGGCTTATTACATCTTTTAAAACCAAGAAGAGAAAGTGCAAGACCAAGGAAGAGGAAACAATGATATATAGAGAGAGCAGATTTAAAAATATAAAAGATATATAGTTTCTGGAGTAGAGTCATAGCCTTATAGAGGAAAGATAAGGGGGAGAGGTCCATAAGTGGTAGAGGAAGAGAATTAAGGGAGAAAGCAGGAGGTATAAAAGAATAGGGAGAGAAAAAGAGGGTTAACTAAGGAAAATTAACTTTCAATCAGGATTAGAGCAGGGGCACATCCAGTGGCTTTTAAGGTAGGTTCTAAGTTTTTGTTTAAACAAGACAGTAGATGCAATGGAAGTAAGTTCGGTAGGAAGTTGATTCCAGTGTTTACCAATGGAATTTGAGAAGAGGGAATCACCAGCTAGGTTATTAGATTTGGTTAAGGTGACTAGCAGTTTATTAGATGATCGGAGTGAGTTCAGATTAGAATAAGGGGTTAAGAGGTTAGAAAGTACAGGTGTGTTATGAGGTTGGTAGAAAGCTCTTTGGACAAACGTGAGTTGGGAAAGTAACAGCATGTTAGTCAGTTCAAGCCAGTGGAGTTGCTGCAGATTTAGACAGTGGTGAGTTCTGAAAGGCTTACCAGTAACAAATCTAGCTATATTGTTGTAAGTGGTAGACAGTTTGGAGAGATTGTTTTTCTTGAGGTTAGTATAGATTGGTGAGGCATACAGAAGAGTGGAAATAAGGTGAGAGTGAGCAAGAGTAATTTTGGCTGAGGAGGTTAAGAAAGTTTTAATTCTATAGAGAGAGCCAAGTTTCCTGTTTACAGATTTAATGGTATTGTTGATATGACAGTCAAAGGAAAGATTATTGTCAATTGTGACTCCTAGTAGCTTAGTAGTAGAGTCAGGAGATATAAGAGTTCCATTGTTAGATAAGATAGTGAAGTCTAGTGTAGGGGATCTGGTAGTTGGCCTAAAAAGTAAGAGTTTGGTTTTTTTTGCATTTAGGAGGAGGCAGCGTTTTAGGAACCAAGTTTCAACTTTGGAAAATACAGTTTGAGTATTAGTTTGTAGTTCAGAAATGGATTTAGCAGAGCAAATTAGTGTGGAGTCATCAGCATATTGTATACATGTAGCTTGGGGAATAGCTACTTGTAAGTCATTTATAAAGAGGGAGAAAAGAAGGGGTCCAAGAATAGAGCCTTGGGGTACCCCAAGTGAAATTGGGAGAAGAGATGAGAGTTTGTTATCCCAGAGGACGGCCTGTTTCCTGTTAGTGAGATAGGATCTAAACCAGTGGACAACCTTAGATTCTAAGGATAGAGATTCAAGAATGTTTAAGAGGAGAGAGTGGTTGACCATGTCAAGGCTTTGGACAGGTCAATAAAAGAGCTGAAGACAGGATGTTATTATTGCGATTTTTGTTAATAAAGTCTATAAAGGAGAGGAGAGCAGTAGTTGTGCTATGAAAAGGCCTAAAGCCATGTTGACAGTTGGAGAGAATGTTATTTGTTATTAAGTGGTTCATTAACTGATGGTGCACACATTTTTCCATGATTTTTGCAAGTGGGGACAAGAGAGCAATGGGTCTATAATTAGAATATTCATAGGAGTTACCTCCTTTATGTAAGGGAATGATGTGAGAAATTTTCCATATGTCAGGTATGGTTGCTTCATTTACAGTTCTATTAATAAGGATGGATATAGGGTAGGCTATTTCAGAGGCTGCTTTTTGAAGGAATTCAGATGGAAGCTGGTCTGCCGAGGGGGTACATGGTTTGAGTTTGTGGATACATTTCTGTATAAAGGTAGTGGAGATGGGTTGAAGCCTAAAGGTTGGAAGATTGAGGGATGTAAGGTCAGGGATACTAGTGTTGTCACTAGAGAGATGGGAGGCTAAGGAATTGATAGTATCAATAAAGAAAGAGTTGAAAGTATTGGCAGTATCAAGGAGGAATTCATTTCAGACCCAGAAGGGGATGGGGTGGTAGTCTGTCCAGGGTGAAGAAGTCTGTTTAGGGTTGACCAGAATTTTTGAGGGTTATTGTGTTTTGCTTGCTGGAGATTACTATAATAATTCTTTTTATCAGAGAAGATAGCTCTTTTGGTACTGTTTCTTAGTTGCCTAAAGGTCTGTTGGTCTATGGGAGATTTGCTGGTTCGCCACTTTTTCCAAGATTTGTTCCTAAGTAACATTTTTGTCTTGTATCTTTAGATAGCCATGGGGCAGGCTTAGATTTAATTCGGATGGAACGCGTTTTGGTGCATGATTATCTAGAATTTTTAGGAATGTGGTATTAAAGTATAAAACAGCTTCTTCAAGAGGAAGTGTCTTAAGTGGGTTCCAGTTACAGGCACTTAGTTCAGTTTTAAATTGAATAGGGTTGAAGCATTTGAGATCACGTAGGGTCTTATACATTGGAGAATTGTTAGAGGCATTTTTTTGTCTTAAAATATAGATTAGATTGTGGTCACTAAAGTCATCGGGTAGCGTTCGGATTGATAGTTTAGTTGAGGTTTATTAATGAGAATCCAATCTAGAATTCTTTCTTTGTTGTTCGGTTTGTTAATCCTAGTGGGGTGTCTATTATCTGAGTAAAGCCATGGAGGTTAATATGAGAAGTAGGGTTATTAGTGTTTATTGAGGACCAGTCAAGGTTGAGGTCTCCAAGTATTATAGTTTCTTGTGGGTAGGTGGAAGTAATGCAACTGAGGATGTTTTCTATGGAGGTAGCGTTGTTTCCAGGAGGTAGATATATGCAGATAATATAGATTGCTTTTTTGGGGTTTAGTTGTAGCTTAGAGATAAGAAGCTCAGTATTGTTAATGTCCAGTTTATCATGGGGTACTAATGTTAAATTTAGTTCGGTTTTAAATAGTAGTGCCACTCCCCCGCCTTTTTTTGTTTTGCGGTCGAGTCTCAAGATATTGTAACCTGGAGGAATGATTTCATTATCTAGAGTGTAGGGTTTTAACCAGGTTTCAGTCAAGCAGAGAATATCAAAGGAGTGGTATTCAAGAAGGGAGTGGAGATGGGTGATTTTGTTATTGACACTATGGATATTAAGGTGCCCTATGAGTAGAGTATTTGCATTGGAGGTTTGTAGCTGAGGGGATGAGTTTAGTGAGGCAGGTATGGTGTTAGATGTAGTAGTTACGGGCCCTGGGTTGGGGTGGATATCCCCATCTGCCAAGATAGAGTGGTTAAATTCCAGGTAAGCTTTGTTAGGACAGTTTAGTAAGTATTTTAGTTTCCTAAACCAGAGAGTTTGAATTTTAATGTGAGACAGCCTATGATATTTGGCTAGGAGATAGCTAGAGGAAGATGTAATATTTACATGAGTGAAGTTTAGGCTTTGAGTATCAGAGGCAGTATGTTTGGGAGAGTAGTTAAAGTGGTAGCTAGGATTTAATTCATAACAGGTCAGGAAGTAGGGTAGTGTGAGAGCAAGAGAAGAAATGAGCATAAGTGTTAGTTTTAACAGAGTAGTTTCTGTTACATAGGTCTTGGGTGGAGGTTTATAAGCTTTACTGGACATAATGAGGTGAGAGTGAAAGGAATGGACGAAGGGGCCTAGGCTTCAATTTAAAAATGGTTGGTTCAAATTTACTACCCTAAATATTCTTAGTTACTAATATGTCTAAAAAATATTTCGTAACCAGATCAAGTTGGTATGTAAACTCAAAAAAGTTAGTGATGCTGTTAATGTATGCAAAAAAAGCCCTTAAATCCTCCACACCCCCTTTCCGTCAGATAAAAATGTCATCTATGTACCTCAGGTACAACTGTATTTTGGACCAGAAGGGGGGAAGTAAAAATGAAGTTGGTCTCCCAGGACCATAAAACCAAATTAGCAAATACAGGAGCCGAGGCTGCCCCCATGGCAACTCCCTTTCAACTGCTTAAAATACTCATCTTCAAAAAATAAAAAAATTGTTCTTCAAAACAAAATCCATGCAATGATGAATAATGTTAGCATCATTTCTATCAAAGGTGGTCCCTATAGCAATAGCTTTAAAGAACCACTCAAGACCCAAAATCATGGGTTTTACCAGAAATATGTCCTTTATGTCAACAGTCTTGAACAGCACATCTGGAAGATGGACAGTTTTAGAAAGAATTTCTAGGAAGTGCCATGAGTCTTTTAACACATGCCCCTAATCACCTCAAAAATGTTCAACTTGTAATCCACATATTTGGCTAATGGTTTGGATTTTGAACTTCCTGAAGCAAGAATCGGTCTGAAAATTGGTCCTCCACAGATTTGTGAATTTTAGGTATCCGAAAAAAATGGCTGGTATTTTTGGCTTCCCTACCACTAAAATAATCTCTTAATTTGGGTGTCATCTCATAGTTGGAAAACATGTCCTCAAGCAGCATATGAATTCTACTGTAGCCAATGTTAATCTCATTATGTGAAACCAACAACCGGTCTCAGTCTACTAAATGTAAGAAATGACCACAAGGCTGGTCTGTAGTCTAAAAACAAACTTTTTTAATCTTGAACAGTCGACAACACAGTAGTAAATTACAAAAGACAGTGGCAAGACATAAATGTACATGACCAAGTGCCTTCACCTATCCATAAGCATCATCAGAGTCATAGTACAGCTAACCTATTTACAATTTATAGCTAACCTTCTAAATTCACTTCGTTACACCCTTGTTATCTGATTAATGACTACTCCATTGTTCACAATGTACAAATACAAAAAATAATAAAAATACAAAAATGCCAAAACACTCTCACTATCCCTACTTTGCATGTATACTTAGTATCTAAATCCTGTTTGTATAAAACATATTGTAAAATAACACAATTATTCAACTTAATAATTTACTAAACTATATTGTGACATAAAACATCACCCCTTTGAATCACCATCAACATTCTTTTCTTTTTTGTTTTAAAAATGGGACCAACAGAAATATATTTGTTAATGCCAGGAAATATTTTGGCATTAAGTCTTAATTGCCACAATGTTTCTTTGATTTCAATATCAAGTTATAGATCTTTCATTCAGTGATGCACGGTCGATGACAAAAAATATAAATCTTCTAAAATTGTTACATCTAGTGCTGTGCATATACAAAGCATGAATATCCTTTTTATTCTTAATGTCTTGAATGTGTTTAATGATCCTGTCTCTTGTCATCTTGTGGTCTTACCCATGTAGAACATGGGGCAGGTTATACACATTACCACGTATGCCACCATATCAGTGTTGCAATTGCAATATCCTGGGCACTGTAAGTTCCTATGGTAACCTGAGATCTCTACATAGGGCCCATCATTAATAAATTTGCATACTTTACATGACCCACATTTGCTCATTTTTGATCTATACCTAACCAAGATATCTCTGTTGTGTCCTTCCAACAAATTTTTGATGTTTCTACCCCTGCTATACGATATTTTGGTTTTATCTCCAAGTTTTGATCTATACTCAAGGTCAAAATACCCCGTTCCATACAGAATGTACAGTGGATACAAACAGAGGGATAAGATGGTTATATTGCATTACCAAGGCACCCCCCAAATAACCCATGATCTTTGTTGTTAACACAAATCTCTTCACTATCCCTTATAATTGGTTTGAATTTTGTGGGTCTAGCCTTGGTTACCTCATTTCTTGTCCTTGAACATGCCTATATGTTTTCCCATTTCTCGTTGAAACATTAAATCGTCACTAATAAGACATGAGGTTCTCACCATCTGCCCCTTGACTAGACTTTTCTTCTGGTGATCAGGGTGACGACTAGAAAAGTGTAACAAGGTATTTGAGTATGTCTCCTATCTATAAATATTAGATCTTAACTCTCCTCTGTCATTGTCCAATTTGATGTCTAGATAATTTATCTCCATCTGATTTACTTGATATGTGAAACGTAGAAAATGTGTGGTATTATTTAAATACTCCACAAATTCCCTTGCCTCATCTACAGTGCCTTCCCACAAAATAAGGATATCACCCTTGAATCTTAAATATTTCATTAGCTTTGTCCAGTATACACTGCAGAAGACAAACTGTTTCTCCTATTCTGTCAGGACAAGATTGGCGAAAAACAGAGCGCATTTGGCCCCATAGCTACTCCCCTCCTCTGATGGCAATATTCACCATCAAAAAATAAAAAGTTATTGTCCAAAATGGTATCCATCATCTCAATCAATAAGTTGATCTTATAATCACTTAATATCCCCCCTGTTGTTAAACTCTGTTTGTGTAAATCTAAGCCTTCAGTATGTGATATCACTGAAAATACATTAACTACATCAGTAGTGAGGAATAAAAAAATTCTCCTCACATCCACATTTCTTAGGCATTCAAGACAATGACATGAGTTTCTTAAAACATGGCTGAAACTTACCAACACTTTTTTTTGGAAAAAAAAATCAACATATGCCACCAGCAGCTCAGTTTTGGATGCTCTTGCTGCCACTATTGGCCTAAGGGGGGGATTATAAGAGTCCTTATGAGTTTTTGGTATACCAAAAATCTCTGGAATGATGGGGGACTCGTTGGCACGAAAATCAAATTTATCCTTAAGTATCAAACCTTCCAGGAGGGCTTCTTGGAGCCAAATATCAATTTTAGTGTAAGCCCTATTTATTTCATTATGTGAAACTCTCTAAGTATAATCAAGGTGAGACATGATGACAATTCCCCCACCCTTCACTGGTTTCATCAGCCTATATTCCCTGTTCCTGACCAATTCAGTTAGACACATCCTTTCTTCCACAGATAAATTATCTGGAAAATTAATGTTGGTAGCACAACTTTTTCTGATTTCACCTTCCATTATTTTCTCACACACATTAACCATTGGATTAACCAGGGGGAACAAAAACACTTTTACATTTCACAGGGAAACCAACACTACACTTAATTTCTTCTTGCCCAGAAAAAAATATATGCAAGTTCAATTGCCTGGTATAAATCCTTAAATTAATCAATACTTTGGCCACATCCAGTCTATATTCCTGGACACAATTGAAACCCTATTTCAACAATTCAAAGTGGACAGGGTGTACTTCGCAAACACTCAAGCTGTAAATGGTAAAACCCTGTTTACTCAAAATCTTATTGCAATTATTACTCTGCACTGCTACAAGGAACATTTGACGGCCTTGGAATTAAATCCATAGTAACATTGGAACACACACACAAGTTAAAATCTGAATAATTGCTAAGGTTAAATCTATCCAAACCTTGGAAAAAATCATCATTGCTTAAATAATTCAACATCTTGTGAAGATACATATGGCGGTCCTTTGCAACAATACCCCTACTTTTGCCAGGTTTCATAAATCTCATTTATTTGTCATTTGAAATTTGATTCAATAAAAACTTTTCTTTCGTGGTAAGATTGTAAAAAAATATATATTTTCTGACCGCGCCAAGAGTGAATGTCCCTCTCTCATAATTTCACTAGTGGCCCTAGAAGCCAATAAATATTCAAGGTTTAATTTACTTGTAAAAAGTTTTAATTCAACAATAGTGTCAACAACATTGGAGTTATTGGAAAAAGTACATTTAAAACCTTTCTTAAAAAGAGATTCTATGATTGGGGTAATTTCAAAGTTGGAATAGTTAAAACCTTTGAAACCATCAAAATCTGTAACAGTACCTTTTGGTGCTTTTGAAAACTCCAAAATGTCTTGCACAAGTTCTACCAATGAGTGACTGTTGGGATGGTTGTTTCTTTGATAATTCTGTCTTGAGTTGGTCAAAGGCCCACTGAAGTTCCTTCAGTGCTCCCTCATCCTCTTCTCCTTGAGTCTTCTCAATCTTCAGGTTGGAAGTTCATCCAAAAAAATCTTCGTTAATGCCTTCTGCCAGAAAGTTTGGCAAATTATCATTAGATTCCAAAGGCGTTTGATTGAGGAACCAATAATTTCTACCACTGTGGTTTGGGTTTGGATAGGTCATTTTGTTTTTATACTCCATCTCATCCCAATAGATTTTTTTCTGCTTCCTTTTGAAAATAATAGACCCATACTCCTCTACATGTAGTACTTATACAACACACAGAATGTTCAGGTAATAGTAACAACATTACACCCAAACTGATAATGAATAAAGCATATTATAATGAAATAAGTATATTTTACAGTAACATATTCAACTGGGCAATTGAGCTGTTAATAGAGTACATTAGGCCAGATATAATAATATGCATTTTATTATAAGAAGAGTAGAAGACAGAAAAATAAAGGTAGAAGAGAAAATCACTGATATGTATCTGTTTATAGGAGAGGTACAAACCTTTAAACCACAAGTGAGAAAAAAAACAATAAGAGCCGGTAACTATAAAAAACACTTGTTTAATGAGCGCTTTTGGTGGAGAAAATGCTTCACCTTCATCAGATACAGAAACATCAGTTAACTGTGTTTATATACGTTTATCAAGTGACTAAATAAATTGATTAATTGCTTAATTACAAATGGTTAAACCACTTTCAAAAGAAGGGGAAAAAACATAAATATAACGTCAAATAATATTATCATATTATGCACAACCGCAATATGATGTAGTCAAAAAATACTGAAGGTCAGTTTAAAAACAACACATTAAGAGCAGCAGCGTCAAAAAACTAAGATCTAAACCACGCTAGTCATAAGCCAGATATATATATATATATATATATATATATATATATATATATATATATATGTATGTGTGTGTAATAAACTTTATGTTGGTTACCTTTATATATATATATATATATATATATATATATATATATATATATATATATATATATATATATATATATATATATACTATATATATATACACTTATATATTTATATATTTACATATCTATATATTTATATATTTTTTATATATTTATATTTTTTAAACACATATATACATATTATTTATTCAATATTAGCACTTTTATAAACAATGAAATATTTTATAGTTCATTTTCTTCTGTTTACTTTATAGTCACACTCCTTAAGGAGTAATATATAGACGCCTATTATGGACTTATCATGATGAAGTTATGGTTATTAAAATTTGTAAGAAGAATTAGTTGTTAAAATCTGCAGTTCATACAAGTATCAGAGTTATTTACGAATCAAATACCATTGGAAGACCTAAATTTGGTTCATGTTATTCTCACTTATGACTAGCGTGGTTTAGGTCATAGTTTTTTGATGCCATTAGTTTTTTGACGCTGCTGCTCTTAATGTGTTATTTTTAAACTGACATTCAGTATTTTTTGACTACATCATATTGCAGTTGTGCATAATATGATAATATTATTTGACGTTATATTGTTTTTTTCCCCTTCTTTTGAAAGTTGTTTAACCATTTGTAATTAAGCAATTAATCAATTTATTTAGTCACTTGATAAACGTATATAAACACAGTTAATTGATGTTTCTGTATCTGATGAAGGTGAAGCATTTTCTCCACCGAAAGTGCTCATTAAACAAGTGTTTTTTGTAGTTACCGGCTCTTATTGTTTTTTTTTTCTTGCTTGTGGTTTAAAGGTTTGTGCGTTTTTTAATTCATGGTTCTATATAGGAGACGTAGTTTAAGAATAATTTAGCACAGAGAATAGCAAGAGTGCAGCCAGGAGTCAGACAGAACAGTTTTAATTTAAATTTGAATGTATGATTATTGCTAAGTCTTTCTCTCAACACCTACCTGCTGCTTAGAATTCACCATTTCTTGACTTTTTTAGCTTGACAGAAAGTTTAGAATTCAGTCCAAGATGTGCATTTTCCATACCTCCCAAGTTTAATCCCTTAGAGTATATCATCTCATTGAGTTATTCCATATCTTCAGTTCTGCTAGTCACTTCTATAGCCTGGTTTGCCTGTTTTCACAATGTAATAAAGCTTCTACACTCTCTGCTTTGTAATATTTTCAGGCTTGAATGACATTCTACTCTCTGTTGTACAACATTTCCAGGCTGTAACATCCATTCCTTCTACTGATGATACTATTGCAGGCTGTTCTACCACAGCATGTTGCAATATTTAAGTGTGTAAATTCCTCTCTATTAATGATTAACCAGATAAGTGAGTTGGTCAGAAGACTGTCTTCAGTCCTGACACAAGAAAAACTGAGAGAAGCAGTACTGTAAGACATTTAGAATGTAGTTAGTTCAATTCTATAACACTATATTAGACAAAATCAATGTAAACAAAATACAATGCAGATAAATGAAAAACATTTTCACAATAAATAACAGAAGTTGGTCATATAACTGCAAAGTTTAAACAGAAATGTAACTAATTGATGTGTCATAAAAAGATGAGAGGAAGAAAGAACAAAAATACAAAGATAAAAAGTGAGCTTTCTATAAGTGGTAGGCAGTGAGTGGACAGTATGATGTTCAAACATTATTTAGATCATGTGCAATAATATTTCTGTAAGCTGCCTTATTATAAGGGTACATTGACATATCTGCTTTCCCTGTGCCCCAGTCAAATCTTTGAATCTTTAGGGCTTTCCAGCAGTACACCTTGATCTTTGTTGGGTTCCTACCCTTTATTGGATATCTCTGGTGATTGCTCTCCATTTCTTGAGAGGCAGTGATGCATTTGCAGACTCCTTCATCCATTGATACTGTGGTCTATAAAAGAAAGTGCATTTTCCATTGTTTCCACAACTCTCTAAAGAGGGGAAAATCTTTTCTATTATCATGTCACTTGATAGATTAGAAATGATAGCAACATCAATTACCTTCCTGAACACAACATGCTTTTTTATCTCAGTGATAGGATATCACAATGAATGCATACCGCATCATACTGCTTTATCACAATGAATGCATACCGCATCATACTGCTTTATCACAATGAATGCATACCGCATCATACTGCTTTATCACAATGAATGCATACCGCATCATACTGCTTTACCAATTAAAATGTCTTCTTCCAGATGTACTGCCCGATTCTAACCATTCTTTTTATGGCATCTTATTAGAATAGCCATTCTCAAGAAATGTTGTCATCCTATGAAACAAAATGTTTTTATTGGCATTCACAAATGATTCAGTAAATTCCCTTTGGGAGAATATAGGATGGCCATCTCCACTACAACATGTGGTCTTCCTCCTTACTTTTTCCTTTGACACTTCATGGGACCAGTTTCATACCACAAGATGCAAGCTCAGATAATAAACACAAGGGCTGTTTATTAATGATGCATTCAACACTTACTGTAAAAGAATTATTGCAACTATTTCTTTATTTTAATTTTATAGAATAACAAAATAAACAATTTAATGTAAGAGTCTGTGCTGCAGCTGTAACCATCTTGGCCAACTGAGACTCTTACTCCATTCTTGGGATAAGCTGTGTGCTGTCATGAAGAGACAAGTCAAGGACAGTGCAGACTAATATGCATTGTTTCCAATCAAGCTTAAGAACTGAATTTGTTTGCTTTTCTCAAAAAAAAAAAATGCAAGAATTGTAACACACCGTGCAGAGGTTTCTAGCTAGACATGGAAGGTTTATAAAACATTAACACATTTCACATTTGGAAATTCACTCTCTTATACAACTCTGTGTAACCTGTCAGGTCCTCATGGCTTCTCTCATTTTAGGCGCCCTATTGTTTCAGTATTCTCCCCCTTTCCTATTTCTGTATTGATGCCCTATCTTTCCACTCCAGTGAATGTTTTGAACTGATGTTCTTCCACCATTGCGCCTCATGGTCAGAGCAATAATAGGCCCTGTGTCAAGCAGGCTGTAATTCTGCTCTTTTTTTATTATTCCATGCTTCTATATTATGTGTTGTTATACTGATTATTATTATTTAAAGCCTGCTTGTTTTATTGAACCTGATGTTTTGTGACTTTTACCCAGAATAATTATTTAGCTTTATTGACACCATGCCTAGAAAAGCTGAAGATGTCAATAATTTATGGATGGTTTTCTTGTAAGTTTCTTTGTTATTAAGAAAAAAAACAAAAAAAAAAAACGTATCATGTAAAAGTACTATTTTTTATTTTCTTATAGTCAATATATTTACTCAGGTACGTCTAACGGATGTATAATCCACATCATTGCTTGAAATAACCTAGTTTGTAGCTTGGCTTTAAAAATTAATTGTATCACAAATCTGCCTAACTCCAGTATTGAACACCTCATAAGTTTTTATGCAACAAATAATCCTTTAACATTTACTTCCATCCTTCCTCAGCCTTGGGAAAACAAATAAAGAATTGAAAATTGATTAAGCATAAACACATTTTATGACCCTTGAATTACCTGGCTGGTTTCATTTTGCCTTGTGTGGCTTGCATGCATTACCATTAACATAAAACTACAGTACCAGACTTATGATCCATGCCACTTCTGACACTTTCAAAACTGACAATTTGGTAACTTGTGTTCATATGTGAGAATCACAGACATGGTACATAATACAAAAGATTAGAACTCCAGGCGATAAAATGACGTCATTCATCATTCATAACAAACAGCATACTAGGGCTGGGTGTGATCTGTGTCACAGTACACAGGGCACACTTGCTTACTTATTGCACACAGAAGTTGTACAAACTGGTAGGAGTGCATGACTAGTACTTATGATGTAATACAAATTCAGCACTATGGAGCATGATGGCCATTCATCATCTAAGGTCTTGCAAAAGAGCTACAGTCATCTATCAAGATGTACCTGGCCAGGATACAGGAAGATGTACCTCCTCTTCCACTGACAATATAAGTGCACATAAACTGTAAAGAAGTCCCCAAACACACATACCTTTATAGAGACACAGTAACACATAGAACTGCACATATACTCTACTTTATAACAGGTGGCCAGATATATGTATATATCTGACTACAATCTTGGTGAAAACACGCAACAAAAATGTACATTATAGGGTCCATCATAAACCAGGTTGTTTCGAGATGGAACACTTGCTCCACTCAAAAACTGTGTCATTTGCAATCATGTCCATCTAGATACACCTATCGAAAACACCCTTTCCATTGCCTGCTTCCACTTAGCATCCCATTTTACTTCATGGAAGGACCTTCTGTTTCCAGAAAGAGTATTCTCATCAGAGATCCCTCAAACTTCATTTCTGTCACCAGTCAGACACTGGGTGCAGCCGGTTTGACTTTATCATATGTAGCTCTAATCCCTAGTCTGCACGGTCTCCATAAAACAGCTGCCTTCAATGCTGAGGTTGAATCTAATTGTATGTGGACTCACATGCTGAGACACTTGCTACAGCACATTGTGGTAATGTAAATGCTTTCCTGTTATGTCGCCTGGCCTCCAAGAGGTGGTATTTTTGCAATAGCTGACACTACCTTCCAGCCCTTGGGGGTGGTTGAAACAATGATCACTCATTCTACTCCTCTGCAGTGAACTCTTAGTGAACTTAGCAAACCCAAAAGGCAAGTAAATGAAAAAGAAAGTAGCTCTCCGCAACCACAAAAATAAAATAAAATATGAAGATGAAGGTGGGACATTGATCCCACCGAAAGCGCTTACTTTAATTAAACATCTTCGTATTTTATTTTTGTGGTTGCGGAGAGCTACTTTCTTTTTCATTTACTTGCCTTTTGGGTTTGTGAACTCTTAGTGCCCAGGAGAGAAAAAAAAATTGTCATCTGGGGACCTGGCGGGTCTTTGTCCATCAGAAGCAATGAGACAGTACTTGTATATCTCTATGTACACGAACTATCTGGGGGTATGTGTGCACACACATGTAGGTATGCACAAATACATGTATGCACGTATGGAAAGCTACTACATGGAGAAACATTCTATTGTGAGAGGCAGGGGGGAGATGGCAGATATGCTAACAAATATAGAAGGGAGGGGAGCCTGGAACTGGTTATGGATATTCAAAGTAAGGAACAATCAGAAGAAAACAGACACCAGATGAGGGGGCTTGGGAAAGAAGGAAGAGCAACAATAAGCCTGGCCGGACCAGATAGTATGGTAGTTATGAAAGCAAAGAATGGAACTGGGAAAGGATCTCAAAAAGAGATCAAAACCAAGTTTGGAAGAGCTGAAAAGGGGGAGGATTAAATAGAGGATAAAGGAAGGGTCCATTAGAGAGAAGTCATAACTGAAGGATAGGGATTCAGGAGAATAAGACTGGAAATAGTTAGGTGAAGATGTTGAGCTGGTGGGGAAGGGGAATAGACTGGGCTCTAGACCCAGGAGGGAAGACGAAACTAGAAGGGGCATGAGTCAACAGACTATGGAGTGGGGGAGGGTGCAACATGGCAGTGGGCCCATAGACTACTAAGAAAGGCAGACACAAAATGGGTGTGTAGTATGATGACCCAAGGAGATGGGTAGTACCTAGATAAAATTATGCCCTGACCTCCCTAAGTTAAGTTTCTTCTATGGCTAAATGAAGACAGGGGTAACACCTTTAAATGACTGGTGAATATGACAAAAAAGACTACAGAAGAAGAGGACCACAGTGAAGTGGGAGGAGACAGGAATGTAATATTGCAGTATGATAGGGACTGATTATTTAGAACATCATAGTTTTTATAGAAGATGCCAAGTGGAATTTTGGAAAGGGGTGGATAAGTTGGGGGGTGTGTGTGGTGGAATCAAACTGCTGGATAGTTTGGTAGATAAGGAGACAGAGGGGGAGATCTGTCCATCCACCACCTCTTTTCCCATTTTTGCACATGGTGTTGGAGTGTGACCCTAATATTGATGGTCTAGAGCCAAGGTTCACACCACCATATAGCTAGCCCTGCCGCAGCTGTTCTTCCGTATCACACACTTGCATGTGCACTCACACCAGTGTCTAATTTAGTGTCCAATCCAACCTACTGCATGTCTTTAGAATGTGGGAGGAAACTTGACCACCCAGAGGAAACTCATTTGAACACAGGGAGGACATGCAGTCTCCACACAGAAGGCAGCACCCCAGTCAAAAATTCATAATATAATGAAGTTTATTTGGAAAGAAGGGGAGTGGAGGGGATCACCAGGAGACTGACAGAGTTGGGATATAATAGGTAGGATGCAGGACATGGTATTGGGGGCAATAAGTGAAAATGGGGATAAGCAAAAGGGGTTGGCTGAAGAGAGAATGGAAAGGAATTAAAGCAACATGGAGGGGAAGATTTATGGGGAAAAAGGACACAGCAGAATAAATAATGAAATGACGGTGAGAAACTTAGATATACAGCATATTAGATTATGCGGGAATCAAACACGAGCAGTGACAGGGAGGGGAAAGGTTGCAGACAGATATAAAAAGTTAGTTGAAGGATTTAATTAAGTCTAAGGTTAAAGAATAGGTAACCACGCAGGGGAGCAGGATGTTGGATAAAAGAATAAATGTAAATGAGGCTTCAAAAGTAGAACATTAAGAATCAAAGAGAAAAGGGTAAGAATAGACAGAAGTGATGAAAAGAGGAGGAGATAATCATCAAATGAGAATTTAAATAATTAATAATAATTAGTAATAATTAATAATTAATCATCAAATGAGAAATTAAATAATTAATAATAATTAATAATAATTAAATAAGAAATTAGTGAGGGCTTTAAGAGGTAATACAGTACACTGTATAAATGGGTAGAGAATAGGGGAAGGACTTTTGGTGGGTGGATAGTTAAAATTCTAACTGGAGTGGAGAGAAAGTGACTCAGAAGGTAGCAAAGGGTGGAATTTATTGAGGAAATATGGCACCTAAAATGAGGACGGGTGTCTTAAAGGTTACCCACAGATTTTTATAACAGAGCAGCTTTTCATATTGGGGATGTGATAATTCACAATGAAGGTTTGGGGAACAGACATCTCCTGCCTCACGGATAAGTTGGAGTTATGATTTTATATGAAGAGTAAGAGAATGTGGAAGATATTAACAATGATAGACTCAAATCACCCTGTAATACAGATTCAAAATGGTTTGCAAGAAACTTTACGGCTAGATTTGAGAAGGTATTGCGTTTTATTATTGGTACGGTGCAGGGAGGGTTTGTTAGAGGAAGGGCCCCTATGGATCATTGGAGGGTTTAGTTGACTATCTTTTAGACATAAAAGAAAGGAGAGGGTAAGAAAGGAGCGGTCCTTATGGACATACAAAAGCCAGGGTTGTGATAATATCGGAGTGCAAGCCAGCCCACCTACGTTTCAGCAACAGAAACAGCTTAAAAAAAAAAAGGATCATGTGCTATCATCTGAAATGGATTTCCACAGAATTTGATATTAATTGGAAGGGAGGTAGTGGGTAATGATGGGTTAGCTTTATCTCTGGACTTAGAATTAATCTTGCAAGACTTTAAAATTATCAAGAGGTGAAATTGTATCTATAGAAAAGGAGCTATAAATGTACAGTTTTTCACATAAAACATTAACATTCTTTATATGTGAAGGTAAGCATGCAAAATATATCACACTATAAAGTTATGTGGCTATAAAGGAATGAGATTTTGGCTCAACTAATCCACATATTTAGACATGTGATACAAACATGAATAACAGGCTAAAAATGTCACACAGTCCTAGAACTGTGATAGAGTGATAAAGCTCTAACTACAGCCCAGGTAAACCCAGTTCAAGAAGCAGCCTGATGGCCCAGGCAAGGAGGATGGGTGTGCCCATCTTGGGGATTAGTGTACAGTGGATCCTGTACATATCACGTATCACTGACCCCAATTTACACAGCTTTGGTTGGAGAGCAAAGAGCCATCATGAAGCGGGGCTGGTGTGGAAATGATGTGGCTGTGGCCACTAAAGCTTGTAATGATAGCCCTTGTCAGTGCATGTGTGGGAACATTCATGCATGGTCAGAGGGGCATAGGTAGCTCTTGCAGTACTGATGTCACCATTGGAGTTGGGATTGATCCAAAAAAAAATGGCCCCATTGCAAGGATGCAGGTGAGAGCAAAAAGTGTACCTCCTCATGACTGCCCATGTTGGTCCACCTCAGATAGTGTATTTACCTGATCAAGGTGAGACCCCCATGGTCATCAGGCACAGGAGCAGGAGTCATATGGGAAAAACAAAATGCAATTGAATGGATGAAAATCAAGGCTTGTATGATTAACTGCCTGCCTCATATAGGTATTCTCAGTTTAAGTCAAGTATTACAATAAACTTGTCAGGTGGTACAGCATAAGGGCTACATTACTTTCTTGCAATGACATTATGAATAGTCTTAAAAATAAACTTCTTCAGGCTGTGAAAAATACTTACAATTCCTTTCAGATACTCCTTGATAAAAATATTTATTTTTCTAACTTGACTTCAAGCATGAATGCCAAGACTTAAGGATATACAATGAGCAAATCCTATCATATCATTGAACATACATCAAAAAGATTTTGTGAAGTACTTACAGATAATAAATACAATAAATTCATGTGAGACAATGGAGCTAACCCACACCATTAGTACATCTTTGATAGACAAAGTGTTAATATAAAAAAAGGTTTTGAAAATGTGTATTTTAATTACCTATTTATGTATTTATTTATTTATTTATTTTTATTTCATTTTATTTGTTTGTTCATTGGGGCGGGCCACTGATAAAAATTACCAATTTCAGGCCCGGCCTACATTGTGTCAAGACTTCAAGACAGCTAAATTTCAAATTACATAACACAAGTGTCATAAAGATCAAATAGAACACAAGATGTAAAATAGTTATACAAATTTAAAACTAAGAATATCGACAATGCACTTGCATGAGCTGAGGTATATACTGTATTAATATACAATGTGCTTAGACCAGAGGGATATTAATGACAGAATGGAGGAAAGGAAACATGATATAGTTAAGTGCTGTGCCCTGTTCAAGGTATACCGCTTAAAGAAAATAGGAAAATAATATTTATGAAATACTAAGGTAAAGTAAATCTCAACTAATAAAGTATGTTAGATGTTCACCTTTAGCAGATGTAAGCCATTTCTATTTTATTTTTTTAATCATGTTTCCCAACAGGCCTGACCCAAAAGCACTGTCTGATTAAGTGACTTGCTTAGTGTCATGCAGTAGGCAAACAGACCTAGAAAGAGTCAAACCTTGTATTATGAATACAAGAGGCAATCCAGACTCCTGCATAATCTGTCTTAACATCTTCTATAATGTATACTAGACTCCAAAAGGAATGATTAATAAATGATTAGCTAACTCAACAATCTGCACGTTATGAATATCTGGAAATTAATGCAATCTACAAATTATTGTGTTGTAAAAGTTAAAAATGTTAGGAAGGGACAGATGGCTGGCACAGTAGCATACTAGGTAGCATTGTTACCCCACAGCAAGAGGCACTCTGGTTTGGATACTGCCTGGAGTGCCTTCCATGCAGAGTCTGGCCTGGTAGTGTTTAAACAACACTCCACAAACCACTTAAACAGAAGTCTGTAGATTGGTATTAAGAGCCTCAGGAGAGCTAAATTACTATGAGGATATACCCTTCAAGACCTGAACTTGCCATCTCTACTGCAAAAAAAAAAGTATGGAATATCATTAGAAACTATTTCTTACCTTATAATAACACACTGGTTTTCTCCATCAATCATCATGTTTCTGTACATATTGTCTGTCAGTGCATAGATGTGAGGTGGGTTTTCATACTGAGCCTAAACAATATAAATATAGAAAGGCCAAGAAGATGAATTAATTACATCCTATATAATGAATTTTGTGTGCTTCATAAATGCTCAAATGAATCATTAAGGCAAGTCATAATGAACTGAGGTGACATTGTCACTTGTGCCATAATCTTTGTTCTCTGTGAGAACTATGTATTTGTAAAACATTGTTTTATTTAAAACCCTAATATAACCTTTGCAATATGTCACATTAAAAATTAGAATAATCTGACAATCTAGGAGTAATATTCTTCCTGTTTAGCACATCTTGGTGTCAAGCCCTATTTTTCCCATTTTGTACATGGAGTCAAGGTGACACATCAACAATCCTTCACTTACCAGACAGTGGTGTGAGTATTTAATCTATTTAGCTCATGATTATCTCAGCTGTCTTTTATTTGATACTGACAGATATTGCTTTTTACAGAAGAGCAACAAACTGTTCATTTGTCAGATTGCAGCTCCGGATTCACTCTTGTTAATCCGTTTTAGACATCCCATGCAAAGACTTTTATTATTTTCTCACATTCATCTGAAGTCATCCTTCTCTCTTCTTTCAGTTTTCCTTCTTATGACTAGGCAGTTTTCACACAGTCTGTATAATATTATAAATGGCTTTTCTCTTCTGAGTGCAGCACTGTTCTCCTTTCTCAGCTTAAGTATGGGCTCCCAGTTCTTGTTTCTGCTTCCAAGTAAAACATTTCCCCTCTACACTATCTGATGATTCATTATAAACTCACCTCAGTATGAATTTCACTGTATCACCCTTGAACAGGAGACCAGTCTGGTGGACCCCCGGCCATAAATAAGCTATACAACAGAAGGAGGAAGCTACTACATGGCAGAGCAAAATCCCAAAAAGGGAAGGCATCTCTGATCAGTATTAGCAAGAAACTTTGATCCCTCATAAAATCATCAAAGTCCAGTTTCGAAAGAAAAATTTCCCTAGACACTAAAGATAATCACAAAGCCTTCTTTAGTTATGTCAGGAGCATGGGCGGAAACTCCCAGATATGCTCTGAATTGTTGCATAATGGTACAAAATATACTGAACCTACAGACATAGCCAACATCCTGGCAGACAGATTCAGCACAAACATCCCCCCCCCCCCCAAAGGAGCAAATGCCTATCCCAACTGAATGTAACCTCCCTGACATCACAGATGCACAGGTGAAAGCTGCCCTCTCCAAAGCAAAAAACACAGCATCTATGGGACTGGACAGTGTCCCAGGCTGCGTCTTACACGAGCTCCAAGAAGAACTGAACCCTCACATTAAGTCACTGTTCAAACTTAGCCTTACTACAGGATATGTACCCAAAGAATGGCGTACAGCTACAGTGGTCCCACTCCACAAAGGTGGTGCCACAACGGACCCTGGAAACTATCGCCCCATAAGCCTGACTAGTCTGGTCTGTAAAGCTATGGAGCGTATTATCATGGAACTCATAAACAAAGACATTGGGAGCCTCCAGACACTGGACCCTACCCAATTTGGCTTTGTTAAGGGCAGATCTTGCCTCTTAAATCTAGTTGACTTCTTTGAAACAGTTACCAAAGCCAGAGATGAGGGCAAAGTAGTCCACACAGCCTACCTGGACCTCGCAAAAGCCTTCGACACAATACCCCACTCGGGCATCATAAATAAGCTTATCAGCTTAAATATCAACCCCTATATCACAAGATGGGTTGCAAACTGGCTCAGAGATAGAACTCACATGGTCAGAATCGCAGGTGCCATGTCCGAGTCCAAACCAGTTACAAGTGGCGTCCCACAGGGCTCAGTTCTGGGACCTCTCTTGTTTGGTATATACTTCTCTGAGGTTCAGGCTAACACGGGGGGATTATGGCTGACAAAGTTCGCAGATGACTGCAAATTGGGGGCCATAATCGAATCTCCAGCTGACACAAGCACCCTCCAAAAGGGTCTCACAGAGACGGATGCTTGGTGCCAGAGCCACGGCCTCAAGCTAAATGCTAAAAAGTGCATAGTCATCCCCTTTGGGAAAAACAAGGTGCCCACAAATTACCACATAGGTGGTAATCCATTCATTGCGGAAGAAGTAATTAGAGATTTGGGGACCAATGTAGATAGTAATCTCTCCTTTGATAATCACGTTGCCAAAGTGGTTAGAAAGACCTTCTATATAGCCCACCTTATCACGAAAGGGTTCACATTGTGAACAAGAGAGGTCATTGTGCCCCTCTACTCATCACTCATCAGGCCCATAATTGAATACAATGCCCCTTTTGGGATGTACCTTACCCGACACCTGCAGCAACTGGAGAGACCCCAAAAGTACCTCACCAAGAGGATCATGGGCTACAAACAGATGTCCTATGCAGCTCGACTAAAGAAACTCCAGCTCTACTCAGTTGCTTACCGCCTACTCAGAGGCGATCTATGCCTGACGTACAAAGCCATGTCAAACCCAGAATTAATGGACATGCTCCACCTCAAAAAATCCAAGTCCCTTAGAGCTACATGCTCCAGGGACCTAAACCTCAGCACAAAAATAAATAGGACATGCTGGAGGGACAGATTAATTTCCCAGAGGCTCCCCTCACTCTGGAATAGAATCCCAATTCATGTTAGACATAGCCCCTCGCTGACCCTCTTCAAGCGAAATATGGACGCGTGGATGGGAAATCGCAAATTCACCCCTGGGATCTCTTCTGTGTCCCTGCTAGACAGAGGCACAGTAAACTAATCTTAAAAGGGTACCTTCTGTGACCTACTTTACAGAGGCACAGTAGGCTAATCTAATAGGGAGGCAGAAGCCAAATACACTCTGGCTAGGCTTATAAATGCCCTAGGGCAGATAGCCTAGTATCTACCTATGAACCTATGAAAAAGCCAAATGGGCTACCCATAAAATAAAGAACTAACCAACGTTTAGGATCCCAACTCTAAAAACTACTCCATCTCCAAACATTTACTCACCTTGCAGATAGACTTCACAGAAAAACCTCCTCATACAAACAGACACTACTCACAAGCTACACCCCTTAGCCATTACCCCTAAAACCAAACTCCACAGCACAGCACATGCTTTCTCCTCATAGGCACCTCCTCTTTGGTAAGCTCTTTCTATCGACATTAAGTAATCAGCACTTATTCCAAATATCCTTTCAGGGTCTCCTCTCTCTCAAGATTCACTGAAGATTATATTATAATTACTAATAAGTAATGAGATTTAATAACATAGACAATGATTAGAATCTCATTACCTTTTCGTGACATAGCAGGGCTCCCTTCAATTCAACACCTCAAGATATTGAATTACACAGTGTTTGTCCCCTTAATGACATCATTGGAATGTGCCACCAGTTGACAGAATCAGGAAGTAATTGGACAGCTACTTACCATACAGTAAATATAGCTACAATTATGTAGCTAACATAAAAGCTACATATTTTAGCATTGGAAGGCCCATTTCAGATGATAGCATACACACACACACACACACATATATATATATATATATATATATATATATATATATATATATATATATATATATAAAGACTTTTGTACATGATCATGATCTTTAAGTATGAACATCTTTACCAGGAAAGCAGAAGGTAGCATAATGATCAAGGTAAATACCGGACATAAACTTTATGATTGTAGGAAGAGAAAACAAAATAAAACATTAAATCAAAGCACAAAAGTTTGGTTTTCTATTTATTTATTTAATTTATTATTTATTGTGTCTTGTTTTCTGGAATTTTTCAAACTGACACAAGACAATTTTCTGTCTTTGGAGAACCCAAGAAAACTGTTCCATTATTAAGATTTATACAAAGGAAAATTGACTATAAGCAGCAGCTTAGAATATGGAGAGCTAATGAGGGGTAGCACTGGATGGTGCTGAAAGAGAGGTGCCACAGTGGACATGCTCTGTGTTGATTTTGTCATAACATAAAATGATATTTTAAGGACACTAGATGATAAAGCCAGACTTCAAGACATTGGTAATGTAGGAACAAAGAATTCCCCACCTATGAAGTATTTTGCTGAGTCTGCCAGGAATACCAAATATTAAGGGTTATGATTTTAGAATAAATTATAAAATGGCAACCAGATTTCCAGTATAGGAATGTTCTTCTGACAGAGAAGAGTTAGGACTTTATTGAAGATTGCATTATTAATATTCATAATGATTTCAGGGTCAAGGAAATAGAAATGACAAAGTGGAAACAACAGGGGTGTTAACGGAGCTCTGTGGGTCCCCTGAGTTAACAACTGCAAGATACAGTTGTGAATTCTGAATCTTAAAGTAGCACTTAATAGTCTGTCCATAAACCAACTCCTGGCATGGTATTACCCTGAAAGACAAGGGAGTAGTGGACAAGGTCAAGTTATCTATTGTTTATACATTCAGTTTATCTATGGAGAAGCTTGGTAGCTGTTATGGTTTTATGACAATCTTAAAGCATTTTTTAGTTCCAGCTAGGAATGTGCTTCAGAAATTGTTGAACAATAGCTATCCCAGGACCTTGGTTAGGATTATAAGCAGAAATAGGTGCCTGCACTTAGAGGGATTAAATATATCCAGTTCAGGAATTGCACTAATACTGCTGCTTTCCAGTAGTCAGAAAATGTCTGAATCTGATATAGACAGATTAAATATTGTCTCCGCTGTTACCTTTTATGATAAATGGAGCAAAAGACCAACAGGTACTATTAGTGCACCATTAGTGCACATTAAACTAGAGTTGTTGCGACTTGCATGGAATAATTCAAAAATATCTTGGTACAAATAAATGTATAACTATGACTTGGGATCTCTGTCCAAAACCACTACAACCTGGACACCCAGGGCAGTAGCAGGATCGGATTTGATTTAGAAGTTTTGCTGGAGATCCTCTCTTAACTGTGCAATGGCCCAGACTGGCAGGACTGCATTACTGCACATTTTGCCCATTGATTACAGTGCTTCAAGGATCCTCCTGAAATAGACATTATAGTAGTGTGAAGTAATAACTATAACTGTAGATCTTTTAAGTAGATTTTCAACAATTCAAAGATTTACCCCCTTCCCTCCAAGCTTGCATTGCAATTAGATGTGAAGACATTTAATTTGAATTTAATTTATTTGTTAGTCATGTGAATGACCTGGTAATTCTCTGACCCTTCTCAGACTGATAAGGGGTACAAAAGTGCTGGTAAATGCAGCATATACTGGCATTTTATAGAAAGTGGTCAGCCATCATATATTTGAGAAGGACAGGTGAATGATTGTATCAGGAAAACCAAATTAAACAATGTAAGCTATGTACAGTCATTGGCTGAAGGGTAGGACAGAACACAAGACCCGGGTGTCGTGAACCAATACTTATCCATCTCTCTGTCCATAAGACTACTGCTGTATAACCTACATTGACACACTACATATTGCCACTGTGTTTATAAATGATTTATTTGACTATTACAATAAAGTGTTACTATCAGTACACGAAGGAATGGAATGCTGGGAGTAATGTTTTTATATGGAGTAGATACCCGAAGACTAAGAACTGCCCATGTGTATTACTATCGCCATTACCCGAGATCCCTGCCATTATTGGAGTACCTCAGACAGTTGTACTTTCCTAAATACTTGTTCCCAATTAACATATTCCATTATAATTGGAAGTTTATACAGCCCCTGCAGCATGAATACAAAATATATATATATATATATATATATATATATATATATATATATATATATATATACATACATATATTATACTGATTTCTGCAAGGAGGATGTAAAAGATCTCACATCATATATTAAAATAAGTAGGGGTCCTTTAATTAACACAACAACATAAAGCATTATTTATGTATTTACACAATATACATATTTACAGGTACAGCTCTACATATTCCTATAGAGCATCATTATTCTTCCATAATTGACTCCCATTCCTTCTTCCACAACCATAATCTAATTTTTCTGAATATATCAGCCAACATCTGTTTCCCATTAAAGAAAATGTCATTTAGTCTTTTATTCCATATGATAAATATTACCTGAAATAATTCTTATCTGCCCTTCTCACATACTCTTCCTGTTGTTATAATATCTATGCATAATCATATTCATATCTATATTGTTTACATCATTACTATTCTCAAAACAAATTTTGTAGCACAACTTTCCCCAGAGTTTTACCACTCTTGGACATTTTGTTAATAAATAAATATGTGATCTTTTTCTTTTTTTTCCTTCCCACAAAATAAACAGTCTTTCAACTTTCTTGTTATATGGCATATTCGCCTTTACTGGTAACTACTTATTTATTACACATCTCCATTGGAAATCCTGATACTGTACAATCTTAGTGCTCCACTTTTCCTTATTTTAATGGCTTTTATAACCTCTTCTGGTAAATTTCCCCATGGATGATGATTTTCTTTCAGCTTTTCCCGGTTAGGGGTCACCAAACAAGGTTACCCCTAGCTACCAAATAGGTGGCAATCCACTGAGCACAGAAGAAGTTATCAGGGACCTGGGGACCCAGGTTGATAGTAGTCTGTCATTCGACACCCATGTAGCTAAAGTAGTTAGGAAGACCTTCTACATTGCCCACCTTATCATGAAGGGATTCTCATCTAGATCAAGGGAGGTCATAGTCTCCCTATACTCATCACTCATCAGACCAATGATTGAGTACAATGCCCCATTCGGAATGTATCTGACCCGGCACTTGCAGCAGCTGGAGAGGCCACAAAAGTTCCTCACCAAAAGGATAAAGGGTCTCAAAAATCTGTCCTATGCTGCCCGACTGAAAGAACTCCAGCTCTATTCAGTCACTTACCGCTTGCTCAGAGGTGACCTTTGCCTAACATACAAGGCCATGTCAAACCCAGATTTGATGAATATGCTTCACCTCAAAAAATCTAGATCCATCAGAACCACAAGCGGAGGAGACTTAATCCACGACACGGCTGTTAATAGGACGTGCTGGAGGGATAGATTCATCACCCAAAGACTCCCTATGCTGTGGAACAAAATCCCGGTATATGTGAGGCAGAGCACCTCGCTGGCCTTGTTCAAGAGAAATCTTGACCAATGGATGGGAGATCACAGATATACCCCAGGGATTACCTCAGTGTCACTGCTCGACAGAGGCACAGCAAAATAATGGGTATAGTTCCCCATACTAAAGGGGTGGCGTAAGCCACAAAACGATGGGCTAGGCTTGTAAATGCCCTCGGGCAGATAGCCTAGTATGAACCTATGAACCTATGAACACTGGAACTCCGGTCCGCTAATGATTGGCAGTCAATTTTTATGGTGCCAAGGTGCCAGCCCGATGTCCAACCTTCAACGGAGGCACACCCATTCACACATGTTTTTCGAATGCCACTCGACCAAGGGGAGGACATGCAGTCTCGCAGAGAAGGTGCTCCAGCTGAGAATCGAACGGGAGAACCTCTTGCTGTGAGGCGACAATGCTACCGCTGCACCACCACAGCTTTTAAATTTCCCCATGGATGTATATAGTAATATTGTTTCATCACATTATTATACCATATCCTTCTATCCTTCTCTATATCATCAATGTTCATTTTCCTTTTTAGTATTTTATGCTTGATTTTTTTATTTCATCATTTAAATAATCTTCATCTCTCTTTCTTATTCTCACCACGTCCCAAAATATTTTGTATTTATATTCAAACATTTTCACTTGTAATTTTTCATCCTCCTCCTTTACCCATTTTTAATACTCTACACTCGTTTAAAAAAGTAAAATAACTGGATTTAATGACTGCAATCCCCCTTCATCTTCACTAATATACAACACACTTCTTTTCACGGGGTTTAATTTGAACTCCATATGAAAGAAAATACTAATTGACCAATTTTCTTCTTCATGTTTCGCAGATATATATTTGACATATATGCTATTTTCCCATTAAAACAGAATTCATCAGATAAACCTTTTTCTAGTATGCTAATCTGTAAGTCCACCACAGATATATTTCTTTCATTCCAGGTTCTAGCTATGGAGTGGGAGAACAGTGCTTCTCCTGCAGTATTGTTAGCGCTAGATATACAGAGGAGGGGTTTGTTGGAAGATCAGAGAGGACGATTTGTTTCATAATGGGTGAGAAGTGGCCTAGTGCAGGTTTTTCTGGATGTGTTACCGCATTCTAGGCAATGACTAATTGGTACCAAAAAATGCACCAGCAATTTCAATCCCTAGGAGTTTGGTATGGTCACAGGGGGAGATAATAGTGCCATTTTTGGAGGAAATAGTGAAGGATAGAGGGGTGGAAATGGTTTTGTTGGGGGTGAAAAGTAGTAATTTGGTTTTATTAGAGTTTAGGATAAGTTGGATCCATATCAAGTAATAAAGGTTCATAGTACGGTTATACAATGTGGGCCTTCCCATACATCAATAAGCAGTACTGAGCTCTGTGTGCACATTTCAAGTAATAAAGGTTCACAGTACGGTTATACAATGTGATCCTCCCAATGGGTCAATGAGCAGTACCGCGGTCTAAGTACAACATAGCAAGTTATAAAGGTTCAGAGTAAGGTTATATAATGTGGTCCTTCAAATGCGTCAATGAGCAGTATATGGAGCTCTATGTTCAACACAGCAAGTAATAAAGGTTCGGAGTACGGTTATACGATGTGGTCCTCCCAATGCGTCAATGTGCAATTACCTATGTGCAATGTAGCAAGTAATAAAGGTTCATAGTACGGTTATACAATGTGGGCCTTCCCATACATCAATAAGCAGTACTGAGCTCTGTGTGCACATTTCAAGTAATAAAGGTTCACAGTACGGTTATACAATGTAATCTTCCCAATGGGTCAATGAGCAGTACCGAGGTCTAAGTACAACATAGCAAGTTATAAAGGTTCAGAGTAAGGTTATATAATGTGGTCCTTCAAATGCGTCAATGAGCAGTATGGAGCTCTATGTGCAACACAGCAAGTAATAAAGGTTCAGAGTACGGTTATATGATGTGGTCCTCCCAATGCGTCAGTGTGCAATTACCTATGTGCAATGTAGCAAGTAATAAAGGTTCAAGTATGGTTATACAATGTAGGTCTCCAAATGCATTAATATGCAGTACCAAACTCTATGTGCAACATATCAAAAATTAAAGGCTCCACAGTATGGTTACACAATGCGGTCCTTCCAATACGTCAATGTGCAGTACCGAGCTCTGTGTAACATAGCAAGTAATAAAAGTTCACCATACAGTTATACAATGTGGTCCTCGCAATGCATCAATGTGCAATACTGAGCTCTATGTGCAACATATCAAGTAATAAAGGTTCACAGTACGGTTATATAATGTGGTCTTCCCAATGCGTCAATGAGCAGTACCAAGCTCTATGTGCAGTACAACGTAGCAAGTAAAAAGGTTCACAGTAAGGATATACAATGTTATTAACGCAGTGTATTCCATGAATACATAGTTGTAGTGATAAAAAACTTCTTTTTGTAAACCTGTCATTTGGCCATCTTAAAAACTAGGAAAGAATACGAAAACAAGTAAAACAAAAGAACTGATGTTATAAAAACGGCAACCCGAACACACTGGAAAAATAAATTTAATGTAAAGCACTTTTCGTTTGACTTAATTTACAAACTTCTTCAGACAAAGTAGCATCACAAGATAGTCATATATATATATATATATATATATATATATATATATATATATATATATACAACCAATTAAAAACTTAATTGGTACTCATTAAAAAGGAGTTCAAAATATTCACTCTTAAAGATATAACACATCTTCATACAGCTTACCTAACCTAATAAATACTACTAGCAATTCACAGATAATATTGAAAAATACATAGGAATATATGAACGAAAACAAATAAAATAAATATATGAAAAACACAATATAATACAATATATGAAAAACACAAACTATCCCTGCTTAAGGAACTAATAAAAAATATTTGTAAAAACATGCTTAATTTAACTTATTGTCATCTCTTTAAACTCTTAAGTTTTAGAATGCTGCTAATAGAGCAGCTCACATTCAAACCAGGAAAATTATAAGCGTTTAGTCTTACCTGCCATAATAACTCTAGTTCCTCTAACTTAAGAGGTGCAGGACCACCCCTGACATCATGAGAAATCTGATCTATCACCAAAAATTTAAAAGAATGATCAGGACAGGTTGATATGTGCTTGGCCAGTGCATTATCTAACTTTTTCTTATTAATGGCATAAACATGCTCATAAATTTGGTCTTGGAATCTTCTCTCCATTTTACCAATGTAGAAAGCATGACAAACCTGGCACTGAGCCAAGTAAACAATCATCCTGGAGTTACAATTCGCCCTACACTTTAAGGTGAATTGAGCATCATGAATCCCCAATCTATTAGATTCTATTACATACTTGCAATAATTGCATGCTTGGCATTTGTACATTCCCAGAGTTTTAGGGAGTAATATTTGATGATGCTCAAAAAATGCCTTTAAATTTTTAGCTTTCTTATATGTCACTTGAGGTTGATGACCTAACTTAGTGAATACACATGAATCGGTCCTAAATAAAGCCTATTTTTTAGAATAATATTCAAACATACATTACTGTCGATGTTAAAAGTAGTGATGAATATAGGGGCTTGAATGGTAGATTTAATAACATTGTTGTCAATACCAGATACAACATACTCATGTGTATCCACATATTGCTCCTGTGTATGCCTAACGCCTAATAATGGCTTATACATACGATTAGTTCTCTTATTCGTAACTTCCTTTATCAAGTCGTTGATCAATGTTTCGGGATAACCCCGATGTAAAAACATACACTTTAACAGTTGACATTCTTCATAAAAGTCAGAATCATGACTAATAATACGGGTCGCCTTAACTAACTGGCCTTTAATGACAGCCCGTTTTTGGTGATAGGGATGACAACTTGAGAAATGTAGAAAGGAGTTTGAATACACGTTTTTCCTATGAATTTTTGCTGAAAGACCTTCAGAAACATGGTCTTTTGATAACCATATGTCTAAATAGGCAATCCCTTCACTTCTAAATGTTGAAGTGAATTTCAAAAACTGGGTTGTGTTATTGAAATGATTAACTACCACATTACTGGATGTTTTGTCACCATCTAGTAGGATAAAAATGTCATCCAAATAACGGGTATAATAGACTATACTGTCTTTAATTTCCTGGTCATTAAATACAAAGGCGTGTTCCCATTGGGCCATAACCAAATTGGCAATACTAGCCCCACAAGGGGAACCCATAGCAATGCCTACTGTTTGTAGATAAAAATTATCTCCAAACATAAAGAAATTGTTGTTTAAAATTAGGTCGATTAACTCACTGACCAAGTCAATTTCTCTCCTGGTAGCACCATGTTTCTTCAAGACATGACACACCCATTCAATAGCAATTTTGTGAGGAATACACGTATACAAATCCCTTACATCAACCGTAAGGAAGTTGTATCGTGTGTCAAACTCCAGACCATCAATTCTCTCCAGAAATGTCCAAGAATCTTTACAGATTTGGGATTCATGTGTCAAAAATTTCTGTAGAATAGAATCTAAAATTTTTGCACATGCATAAGTTGGTGACCCTCATCCATCAACCAATGGGTGCATAGGAGGGTTGGAAACATCCTTATGAATTTTAGGTATACCGAATAAATATGGGTACCTAGGATAAACAGTAGACATGTAGTTATACATGCTCTGGCCAATTCTTCCCTCAATATACATTTCCTCAATACTATTTTTGATGTTATTATATGCTCTGTTAGTTTCCGAGTGAGAACTTAATGTATAAGAAGGACTGTCAAGTAAATTCACCATACGTTCAAAATAATCAGAGCTATCAGATACTACTAACCCCCCTCCCTTATCTGGTTTGCAAATGCAAATGTCATATAATTTAATGAAATTCAGGCATTCTCTTTCAAGTGCACTTCTGGCATTGTTGGTGTGCCTAACATGACCATGTTTGAATCGATGTCTAATATCTAGTTCACACATTTGCTCAAAAACCTGTAAAAGAGAGTGTAATGGAGGGTTAAAAGTACTAGAAATTCTGAAACGGTCTCCACTGTCAAATTGTGTACCCCCTCCCATCATTAAACTGAAGTTTAATTTCCTAGTGTATAATTTAATATCTATAATAGTTTTAACCATATTTAGATTCTGTAAAGGAACATATGTATACACTTTAGAAAATAGATCAATCATCTCTGGAGTAATGTCTACAGAAGAAAAATTATACACTTTGAAGTCACCATCACATTAGTAATGATGACTGGGGTGTATTCAATTTGTTGAAGGGGTACCCCTAATGCATCATCACTAATGGTCGAAACATCAACAACATGAAAATCATTGTTAGATACATTGTTAGATTCACTATATGTGTACAAGAAGTCAGAAGGACCCAAATAAAAACCATCATCATTACATTCAGTAACAGAAAAATCATTATTTAACTCTTGAAAGTCTTATATTTCTGTTTGGACCTCTGCAGCTGTTGGCCGTTCATTTGCTGCTGTCTTGCACCTAAAAAATTTGAGTCATGAGGCTTAGAGTTATATTGGCCAGACATGTTGAAATTTTGCAACCTTTCACTGCACCTAACTTCGGTTTGTGGTGTTTCTTCATTAACCATAGTATTAGTAGTAGTGGCAATGGGCTGTGTTTGGTTCTCATATGAGGGCTCACCGGGATTGAGTGCTGGAGCCCTATTATCACAGGGTAAATTATCAGATCTATACTGACCCTGCCAAACTAGTGCTGGTGATGGCAAAGGATATGCAGAGCCATCAAGATGAGCTTTACAATCCCTGTCAAGCTTCTTAATTTTGTTACTTTTAAGCTTAACCAAATATTCATCAATACTAGAAAAAACACGCCCATACTCATATTTATATCTAAAAAAATTCTTTATCTAACTTCATCCAGTCATCCAACTCTATAACTTGTGTATTCAACATATCGACCAAACAGGTATAATGTTTAATCATTAATTCCAATAATTCGAAGCCTTGTCAGTCAAATAAAGCTAGAAACTCCTTATGAAAAAGTCTTAAGGAACTATTAAAAAAATATATATTTTTTTGCTAATAGAGCAGCTCTCATTCAAACCAGGAAAATTATAAGCGTGGTCCTGCACCTCTTAAGTTAGAGGAACTAGAGTTATTATGGCAGGTAAGACTAAACGCTTATAATTTTCCTGGTTTGAATGAGAGCTGCTCTATTAGCAGCATTCTAAAACTTAAGAGTTTAAAGAGATGACAATAAGTTAAATTAAGCATGTTTTTACAAATATTTTTTATTAGTTCCTTAAGCAGGGATAGTTTGTGTTTTTCATATATTGTATTATATTGTGTTTTTCATATATTTGTTTTATTTTATTTGTTTTTGTTCATATATTCCTATGTATTTTTCAATATTATCGGTGAATTGCTAGTAGTATATATTAGGTTAGGTAAGCTGTATGATGATGTGTTATATCTTTAAGAGTGAATATTTTGAACTCCTTTTTAACGAGTACCAATTAAGTTTTTAATTGGGTGTATATATATATATATATATATATATATATAACTATCTTGTGCTGCTACTTTGTCTGAAGAAGTTTGTAAATTAAGTCAAACGAAAAGCGCTTTACATTAAATTTATTTTTCCAGTGTGCTCGGGTTGCCGTTTTTATAACATCAGTTCTTTTGTTTTATTTGGCCATCTTAGGTGGATAGGGCAAACTACCAGCAGTAAGTTTTTGCTCAGGAAGAATCCACATGAGAGTAGTGAGGGTTATAGTCATAGTAGAATAGCACCAAATGCATTTTAAAGGGGTAAATTATTATGCAAAAAGTTCTTTGCAAGAGAGAACAACAGAGTAAATCAGCAGTTGCGAACAGCAGTTACACAGATTGCAAGTACTAGTTATGAGTAATATACAGATACCATAGAAAGGGAATATAAAATGGGAGATGAGGAGCTGTAAGGAAAAAAAAAATGTTAGTGGATTTTAGACAAAAATCAAAGAGGAACAACCGAGGCTGAGGAATTGACGGGGGATAAATTAAGTGTAAAGCTAAAAGAAGAGCTGAATGGGAGATAGATGTGGATCAGATGCAAGGTTAATTAAATCATTTAACAATGGAAAGGTCTGGGTGAATTTTATAAAGGGTTGAAACAGTATATTTTACCATCATTGGTGCAGATATTTAATGAAGTAAGAGAGGGACTGGATGCTCCCATAGGTTCATAGAAAAGCACTAACTTCCATCCCAGCTTCATATACTTGGGGGAGGGCTGCAATACCCAAACTAGGTCCAGGTAAAATGGATCTAGACCACTACCACCATATATTGCTATTAAACATAAATGGCAAGTTGCTTTTGTGTGCGTGCACCTGCAAGTTGGAAAAATAGACTCCAGTACTAATTGATGTGGATCAAAGTGTTTTTTCTAAAGAAAATGTGGTACAAAGTAATTGCATTTGACTCAGAAAGGTCAATAATGAGCTACCGGCAGGAAAATGGGACATTGCAGAAGTGTTTTTTTTTTTTTTTTGACAGTCGCAAGGCATTTGATTCACTCAAATACTCTTCTGTCTTTGAAGTAAATCAGGAATCAGGTTGTGAGGGGAGTTTAGAGGATGGGTAGAATCCTAATTTGAAACCCACCCAGTTTAGATGAATGGTAAATATGGAGCTGTCTGAGTAAGTGGATGAAGGAGGGATATGTATCAGGCTTGCCCCCCCCCCCCCACACACACTTTGATTATTATTGTTAGTCAGTGAAGTATTAGATGAAAGTGTTAGTAAGTTTGTAGAAAGTTTTCTAAGGAGATTAAAACATTCTCATGTTCGAAGATGATTGGATGTTTATACCAAATAAACTGGAGGTTACCAGGGATGTGGAAAATTTTTGAAAAATTTGGAAGAGAGTGCTGGAATGTAACTGAGCTAAAAGTGACAAAATATAGATAAGCCATTAATTAGTAAGAAGACAGGGATGAATTGTCTGTTAGAAACATGAACACAAATAATTTAAACAAATTATAGAGTTATATAGGCAAATACCATAGCTGCTAGGGAAATGGAGTGCTAAAGCATTCACGTTAACTGGGTGCATCAATATTATACAAATGATGGTGTTATCCAAAGCTTTATATTACTTCAGGCATGTGTCATTGGACTTTTAAATTGTTCCAGAAAAATCTAGTTACACTGTGACAAATTCCTATAGAAAAGGAAAAGATACCGACAGTTACCAGAAGGGCAGGGTGACATGGAATGCCTGATTTTTACTTATATTCTGCGGCAGTAAGAACATCAAACACAAGAAGTAAAAGAAAATAGAAGGGTCAGCAAAACAGGCAAGTGAGTGAAGACCAATGGACACAATTTTAGAATTTAACAAAAAATGGGGCGAAGGGTTTAAGGGATATACATAGATAAATTGTTAGTTTGGCGTCTGTGTGCAGAAAGAAACAACAGAATTCTGGAAAGTGGGTAAAAAAGGAATTTATGGTGCATAATTTTAACAAATCTGTTTCGAAGAACCCTAAAACCAGAGATGGAGGATATATGCAAGTTGGATAACTGTGAAAGTAAAGTGAGTGGAGTAAATATCTATTAACAGGGCAATAAAACTGAAAAGGACATAGATATTTGTTATGCGAAGGTTTTAGCACTAAATTTAACATGTGCAACTGGTTGAAATTTGAGTACTTAACGTTTGTTTTCAACAGCTAGTTTATAAGGGGAAGAGCCAGGCAATATTGGCATGATGGGACATGACAGACCAATCATCGTATCCACAAATAGAGGAGGATTTTAAAATTTGGACATTATTCAGAAGTGTTAAGGGCATGAAGACTTGGAACTATTGTCTGCATTTATTTTTCAGCATTTGACACCTACTTTACTTTCACGTCTCAGACGGAGAATAGAAGAAGATGCCAAGAAGAGTTCTGAAGATCAGTTTGCTTCTGATGGCATGGGGACAGCACATGTCACTGATACAGAGAGAGTTTACAATCCCAGAATTAATCTACAGGACTTGGAAAATGGTGACGGGACAAAGTTAGGATGGAGAGGAAGAAAATAAAGGCAGACCTGCGTCAAATACACTGCAGTAATAGAAATATTGGAAAATACACTGTTGAACAGGAAGTTATATATGAAAAGTGAGCCCCAAGAACTTTGCAGTTAGGGTTGAGCTGGTATTGAAGAAAGAGTGGGTGAAGAGCTTAGCAAAGAGGTGGACAGAGAGCTAATTTAGGATAAAAATACGACAGAAGAAAAAAAACAGGGCTCACAGAAGAGACAACAAGGCCCAAATGCACAGAAAAAAATAAACACGACTAGAAATCGGGGGAAGATATATGACAAAGAGGGAAAAGATTGCAAGGAGTAATAGTTCTGAAAAAATATCTATACAGAGGGTATTGATTGACAAACTATCAGGGGCCATTTTGTGAGCAATGGATGATGAGTTAGGGAAGTAGAAACTGATAGAAATACATACCTACTGAAGAAATAATATGAAGATGGGGGGGGGGGCATGTTAAGGTGACTTGCCCATAAGGTTGGGTGGCAAAATGCTGGGGTAATCATATGGGCTAGGCTTGTAAAGGCTCCAGTGCCATTAGCGTAGTACACACCTATGAACCTATTTGAAGTTAAAAGAATGACCCACTATAAATGCTGAGCAAAAAGATACCAACAATTAATGAATTGCACATGCATGTATATTATCTTGTGATTGTTGAATTAAAGAATAAATTAAATACATAAATAAAAAAGCTTGCACTAATATGTAAGTTGCTTGACCTTTAAGCTATTAGAATTTCCCACCTATATTTTTCTATATAAACTCAAGATATTTTAATAGAAATGTGAAGATTCATTAAAGGGTTTTGTTTTGAGGGAGCACAGCATAACTTTACAACAAAAAGCTACTTTTGGTGAACAAGAAGTTTTACACGATCACTATTGTGTAACCACAGAGTTGCTATAAGTAAGTTGTGTGTGTATTGGGGGGGGGGGTGCCCCACACATGGGGAGTGCAGAGGGCTTGCCTCCCTGTTAAAAAAGCCTGAAATTTTGTTCTCTGAAACTGTTTTTTCAGGAATCACATTTGTGCATTTGTTGGTTGAAGGATACTCTTTTTTTAAATAATGATGAATCCATTTTGACATAAACATAGCCACAGCTACCCCATGTGCCAAGGAATAAAAAAAAAAACTTAATCCTGTATTTATGCTACCTAAAATGACAATGTTTTAAAACTCTAAAATAGTGTTCATAAATGAATGATGCAAAGTTTTTTCACAGATTTATAATAAATCATAGATTTTTTTTATTTTATACAGTTGCACGACACTGAAATACTTACAGCTCCTTGATAAAGTTCAATTTCCCGGTCTGTAAAGTAAGGCATCTGTTTGAATGGATTTACTGATATGAGCACTGGACCAATGTATGTCTGAGATAGTAGTTAAGGTACTGTCATAAAGAACTGTGTGCTTCAGCAGAATGGAGCTAAACCACCATACACCCTTAACTTGTCTGATATCTTCTGCCTTTGTGATGCTTAAGATTAAATTCTCAATGTTTTTAATTGCAGACAGTTTCTACAATGATGTTGTAAACAAGTCAACTACTGATGAATGCTGAAAGTGTTTATGCATGTCATTCGTCACTTGACAGAAACAGTTTTACTGTTAACTTTGTCAGTGGTGGTAGCGGCGTGACAACAGACAGCATATATTTGTCATCTATACCAACATTTCACTTCCTCTGTGACAGTTCTTTTACCCTAAACCCTTCTAGTTCATATTCATTGAAACTACGAGACAAACATCTGTTAAGAAAAATACAATTTTGTTGTCTGTACAAAAAATGACTATGCTGGAGGGTCCTGGATTTGAGTCCCAGATGGGAGATATTTTTCTTTCACTTCTTTGATTGTATGCTGCTTGAAGGCATTCTAGACAAACCTGCTTATCTGCAGCACAGTGTACCCCAGAAGAACTACATATTATGAGCAGTTTAAATCTGCAGGCAAGAACAAATACAAAAATAAAAAAAATCACATTATTTGAAATTTAACTTGCTTAAAAGTCATCAGTTTTAGTGTACAACTGCTGTTTCTTTTCTAGTAAAGTTTGTCTTATAATGAAAATACATCTAGTTTTAGTGGCAGGTTGGATCTCCAGAAATGACTTCCTGATTATACATTACCTCTGAATACTGACATCCACTAAATTGCATTCATTGTTCATTCTATTATGAAAAAAAAACTTGGAGTGAAGGAAAAATCCATATGTTCAGAGGAACTGTACACATTGCTCTTTTCAAATAATACATGTTAAGGACTCAATTCTGTTCTCATCAGTAAAACTTTGTAGATCATTCTGGGATTCTCACTAAATTTACAAGCATACATAAACATGCTGCCAGTACAGGTAAACCCATATGAACTGCAGGAGGTGGCAAATCGTGAAAAATTGACATTTGCCAAGAAAGACTGGTCTTCCCCAACATCCTCAAAGACTGAAGAGGTATTGAGTTTATGAACTCAAGGTATGCCTTGACTTTGAAATGGGGTACATTCCTGGGATACTAAGAACCCTACACATTTGGAGAAATTTAAACAAGACATATTATAAGATAAGGCTACTGCCCACAACTGAAGAAAAAAAAAAAAAAAAAAAAGACCAAAGCTGCTCCTTCAGGAACAGCCAAGAAGATATACTTTCATTCATGTGACAAAGATTTAAACTTACCGTTGGAGAAAAAGCTGTCTGTAGGATAGCATCTGCTGCATGTAAACCAATTACTTCCTGATATTACATAACACAAAACAGTCAAGTCTTTCAAAATACCTTAAACAACATCTACAGTATGAGGTTCAAGGTATTTGCTTTCTTGACTCTGGTTAATCTGTAATTACTACATCTAAGTCTTAGACTGCGTACTCTAGAAATTTACTTACAAATCCATTGAATGGAACAGCTCTCCTTTATGTCGATTTTGTAAAAAAAATATTGATACTATTCTGAATATCGTTTGAGATGCTATCTACTAGTAATCTTACATTTACTAAATTTATTTATCTCTAATGTTATACAATGTTATGGTGATATTCTATTCCAGATCTACTTAAACGTCTACTGTGCATTGTGGGTCACAACTGAAAAGTGTCAGTAAACCTAGTCACTTACTGAGTGAAACTGTAAAATAAAATAAAAATGGGTGATGGTTGATCTCACAATATCTCCTCAACTCCCTATTCCACACTATGTCTTGGCCTTAGCCAGATGCCTTAATTAATTTGAATGGCTGAGGTACTTATAATTTATAGCTATCTTGAGCAACCCACATCATTGCAGTACAAGGACATCCTTCTTATGGAATGCAAAAAATGTTTCTAAATCTACATGCACAGGGGGGGGGGGGGAGAGAGAGAGAGAGACTGTTTCTGTGTCAGAAACATCAATCCCATGTTCCCAGTTTCTGGCTGTATATTTATCATTACTCAAGTTTTGGCTTTCTGTTGGCAGGCAGCCAAGCAGACCACCATTCCCTTCATCATTACGTGTAAGCCAGTAACAGCTGCTCAGTGTCACTGTCTGGTGCCCATCTCATTCCAGAGCCAATATTGATTAACTATTTTAACAGCAGCTTAGTAATTGTATTAATTATATTACATTGCTGTCTTCTGTCCCTTTCACTTAGAGCCCATCTGAAAGCATTTTGGTTATTATTCTAAGCTTTTCCTGAGAAGATTTTACAAATCAGTCAATAAATGAATACTGTTGCTCCACTATGAAATCTCAGTTACCAGCCTCCCAAAACACATTCCCTAATATTGCACCCAGACAAAGCTATTTACATCTGATAAAGCATTTTTCTACCGGACAGTTTCATGCCATCAGACTCTATACTAAGTCAAATAAATGTTTTGTGAGGGCAGTTGATCATCGATTATCATACCATACCCCTTTACTTTAATAATCTAATTCTAAGGTTAGTGAACTCTGAGAAATACCATTAATAAAAAAATACTTTCCCCTTTCTCCATGACTTCTCTGAGTAAGAATAATAAATTGCTATTGATCTAAGAATACATTTGCTATAGAATTATAGCATATAATTGTAATGAAAAAGGGAAAAACAGGCATCCCTCAAGAGTGAACTCAAATTAAGCAATCCAGCTTCATGAGTACCTGATATAAAAGCAAATACAGTATTTGTTCAGCAGGCATGGTAACAGTTCTCTTTCCAGCATTTCATGAAAATGTGCTCTGATTGTTTTAGTACGAGGATGGTTGCTCAGTATTGTATTTTCCTGTTTGTGCTTTTCTGCTACATGTTGGTGAGGTTTGTGGATTGTATTTTAGTGTATGTATGTTCCTTATTACAGTATCACACCATATTGTATTAATACTGTGTCAGTTTATTACTTTCCAAAGTGACTATTCTTTTTCTCCAAGCTGCAGTGACCTTGGAATAATAATAACATAGCAACATGGGAGGGCATGAGAGTAAAATACTCTTTATGGGGATGTTTAGCACTCTTATGTGGATTTTTAGGGGTCTTGCCTTGCTTTTTTTCTTCAGGTGGTATCCTTGCACAAAACTTTATTCCCATTGGACCACTGGGGGTATAATTATTTAGAGGGAGTACTTTCATGCCATGAGGAGTGAAATAGCAGAATTTGGGGGTTATTTGTTGAGATGTTGCAGAAGCCATATTAAAACAAAGTGCTGACACAGCTACCAAAGGAAAAAAGAAAGTGACCACAAAGTCAGATGGATATTAACGCTTTCTTCCACTTTATTATCACGTGGACTTCTTCAGAAAAACCAGGACGCCTCCCTGCATCCTGGTTTTGTACTTAATATACAGGAAGTGATGTTGTACTATAGTGACAATGATGTTAAACTTTTGTATTTTAAAGTGAAATATCATTAGAACGCATTACTTAAAATTTATCAAATTATGCTGGTTCTAAAACATTTCATTTTTATAAAAAACATGATAAATAATCAATAAAATATAACCATTTGAATAAAAATCTTATATACCAACAAAATATAATGTTGAAGAATCCCTCTATTATAGACATGTCCAAACACTATTTTGTCTAAAGAAGCATACATTGTGTTAGTGATTGTTGTTGCATTGGAATCACAACTTACACTTTTTAAACAATACATGATGATGTTGTTGATTACTTATTCCAATCACAAATTCACCAATTGATATTGTTTAAATCAATGTTTGTGAGTGGATAAGGTAATAAATGTAATAAATGTAATAAATGTTTGTCTAATAACTCTGTCATTCCTCACCAGGAAAAAATTGATGTATATTCTCACGTGCGTAATCGCACCGGATCTCTCATGGCAATTAAGTGCACTCGTATAAACAAGTGTACTGGTGTTTGTACACTCTAGACGTCCCATAAGGACACATATTTCTCAATCGTGGTCTTGTCACACGCATGTGTGCACTCACACTTGCCCTCATGCCTGCTTGCATACACTAGACAGACACACTGGTGGAACCACAACCACCACAGATGTACTACCCCACACTCACACCCACGTACCCACAAACCCACAAACTCTTGTACAAACACACTCACACTCTTCAAGCCACAAACATACAGATGGTCGTGCCAGCGCACACTCGTAGACAATCACACATGCTCTAACAAATGACACACACAAAGGTGTGTGTGTGTGTGAGAGCTCTCAAGCTCTCTAGATGCCCTAATGTGTAGGATGTGAATACCCTGTATTAGATATTTGGAATAACTGGGAGGTGCATGGAGTGTGCTATTACTGTAAATACAGACTTGAACAACTGTCGGGTTTTAGAAGCCATATTAACATTAAGCGGTGTGTATGCCTACTAATGGCAACCACATTTAAATGCTTTCATGTACAATTTGAACTTTGCAGAGTTTTAAAAGTTGTTTGCATCCATCATGAGGAATGCGATATACCAGCACTAATCTTTCAAGATGTGTGTTATCTCTGTCAGCAAACATGTCTATCACTGTTTGAATGATGTACAGCCTTCCCTACAGTAATACCATAAAGTGACTGAAATTACAACATTATGTTTTTTAATTATGATGAAGTTCTGGTTTTGAATAGTGAGAAATGAAATAACTCAGTTTAAATTATACTCATGACTGTGTCCAACTGGCCTTTTTTTTTGAGTTATTTAAAATATAAACATTAATATATCTTAGCTCATCTGGTTTTCTTGTCCAACAATGGCCTCAGCTGTTAGCTCAGTAAAGGGTATACTTCTCACCACCCACATTAATGATTTACAAACAAGATAGATCTTTTTAGCTCTGGTGTATTGTAACATTATCCACATCAAACCCTACTGGTATCATGCACTTCACTAGGCTTCTCTGTTTATATCCATGGTACAATATTCTAGGAGTAAGGTTGTGGAACATTCCAGCACATCCATTTTCTTTCAACATCCTTTCAAATGTATAATGGATACCATTGCTGGTATATGTAGAACTACACATACAATGCACATACTGAAATATAATTGTGTAGCTATAACTCACATTTGGCATCTGCTTGCTAACAGGATATGACCTCTGTCTTTCCACCAGGAGAGGATAGTGGCCACTATCCACAAATTTCCTATGCCCCAAACCCCATCAATCCCTCTAATGGTCTTGGCAAAGCAAGACACCATATCTCTGTACCACAGGCTGGAAATCATATAAAAATATAAATTTAAATGATTGGTTATTTCTGAATTATTTAAAAACCTGTGAAAATGCACAGGTGTTATTTATACAGGTTCTTAACTTGTCCAAAGATCCCTTTTGAATTAATACAATAACTCTGGGGTATCCATCCTTAAGTAATTACCGTACTACTTTTCCACACCATATTAATAGAAATATATTTCTCTTTGTTTGATAGCAGTGCAAATATCTTATAACAACATAAACCAATACATTAGTTTTTTTAAGTGATGCAAGATTAAAATGCCTAACAGCAGTCTTGATGCTATGAGCACTTGAATATAACACTTTCTGAACATTTATCTCCATTTCAAATTTTAAAGTAGCGCAAGTTTCCTTTCATGTCTTACCCGTTCACAACTGGTTCTTGTGTTGTCTCTCGCTTCTCTTTCTCTCTTTCCTCATGCACTGATTTTTCCTCCACATCAGTCAGTAACAAAGAAAAATGTCAGTTTAAACTACATTCTATTCACCTCCATAAACAATCACATTATCAGGTTCACCATTGATACCCTCTCCTTTCATTTTCCTAACCTTCATTAACATTTCAAAAAACATCTGATATAGTGTTATAAAGATTTCATTCTCTCATACAACTGAGCCATCTTATTCTTCATTCTGTGCTCCCAGGCAATCCACTTTAAAACATTGCTTTTTTTTCCCCATTTACGCATGCAGCTTTAAAACTGACCATTGTCCTTTTTGTCAACATTGTCCATGTTTTTGTTGTGTTGTTTTAGGACAATCTCTCACCAAATACCCAGTTACTCCACAAAAAGCACACTTGTTCTTCTTACCCATTGCATCATTGTAACAGTTCACAAATGTAATAATATTTCATCTTTCAATGCCAGCTCGACAAAAATATTTTACCCCTCCAGTGCAAAGGACATCCTTGTCCCTTACTTTGCCTATGGAAAGTAATTTCTCATAATATCCAACAACTCAGTTTTTAATATTCCTTTAATAATACTTAATGGTCTGAAGGGCATTGTTACTCTTCTTTGTCCATTTATACTGGAGGATTGCATTCTAACCTCAGACCATGTAGCTTGTTTGATAATTAAATCAAAGCTTTTTACATTGCAAAAACTGCAAACTCAGTTTCTAAGACGGTATCAAAAAATGTTTGATTACATACATAAATTGTTGATGAGTTCTATACTGCTTAAACTCTGAGTAGTTTTAGGATTCTAATTCAGAAACCACAGTGATCTCTTAACTGTTGTTCTAATAAATAAAAACGCAGTGCATTCCTATGACTGTCAAGTTTCTTTTCTTTCTGCATACTGCTTCCACTTATGCTGCTACTGTTCTCTGCTCTTCTAGCTGCAATTTAGAGGATTGGTACTCTCACTTTGGAGTGCTTACATTACCTTCCTCTGCAGACCCCGTGTGTAAGTCCATGTATTTCATACTTTGTTAGGGGTTCCAGTGCAGAGGCAAAATGTAAACTTTCTTCTTTCTTTATTAGTGACATCTATATTAGCATGTTCTCATCTCCTCCGTAATAATCTCCTACTCCTAAATGCAAAACGCAAAGAAAGAATAGTGGTATTTGTTGGTATTTGGGTTAATGCAAAACACTAAAACACACCAAATTAATTCAAAATTTCACTTTTTGCCAAAAATGTACACATCACATGAAACTCCTACTTCTTAATGTAGAGAACAAAATGACAGATATCCAAATTCTTCAAAATACATCCATCCATCCTGAGTAACATTTGTTTTCCTTGTACACCACAACATGTTTAAAATCATGGTCAGTAAGAGATACTGATGGGTCTCCTTAAAAAAAAAAATGCTATTTAAAACCTTCCCAGCATAGCCGGCGTTAGGCATAGGCCAACTAGGTGGCCGCCTAGGGCGCCGCTCTAGCAGGGGCACTTTTCCAGTATTTATTTGGTGTAGGTAGACCAGGATGGGGGCACCTGGTGGTGCCGGGGGGGCACCATGGAGCCCTTTTGCCTAGGGCACCAGTTGACCTAAGGCCGATCCTGCTTCCCAGAATGGTTATTCCATAGAACAGACAATAAATACATGTACCATAATTTCTGTTCCCATTTCACTATATAGATGCCTTTATTTTCTACTTGTTTTTAATATTTTGTAGACCCTTTCCTGGTAATTTCTTATTGAATATATATCAAATGTAGTTATTCAGAACAAAAAATTTCCTATGCTACTTCCATCCATATGCAAACCCTTTTTAACAAACGCTCTTCCAAAACATCCCATACTACTCAGGCTTCAGACTATCAAATGCAGAATACTAGAGGCATAGCTCTCCATAATTAATGTCCCAGCCTCCTTCATACTGCTTTCATTTCACTGTTAACTTTAATTCAAACGTACATTCCTTTTCAAAGCTTTCCATCTCTCTAATAAGAATCCATATTATTCTTTCACATAGTTTCCTATTAAATATTTCCTCTGCACTTAACCAGTTCTTACAAAAATTAGAATAACTACAATATACTACAAGATGAAGAATATGAAGGCCATCATTCACAGGCTCATGATATAAAATTCCTCTTTTTGTACACGTTTATGATTTTGTTTGTTTCTCTAAATGTCAGTGAAAATTCACCACCAGTTATTTCCTATTCTTAAAATATCAAAAAAAAGTTTATTTTTCCACACACTATGTGTAACTCTTTCAAAAGTAACCTCATATTGTCATTGTACCAGTTTTGAACTCCCAAACTGCAAACCCCAAAACTTTTGAAGACTCTTTACTAAGAAACCCACCTAAGCATCCATTAAACCCAAACTCATACTTCTGACAATTGAAGTTACCTTTTGTCCAAAGCAATACAACTGATAATGCTAACTTCTCCATCATAACATAAATTGATGCACTGTTCCACCATATAATCTGTTGCCTGTATGATAAGATTCAGGGAGATCATCCCGAGTTTAAACAGTCAATTTCCTCTTTACACTGGATTATAATACAAAACATATCTCAAATAAGTCAGTTTAAAGGATGCCCTTTATGTACTCATTTATTTACTGTAGTTTCTAAATCTATATGTCCATTCACCATTTGTTTTGCAATAGAATTCTTATAAATGTTTTTTACCCAATTACAAAATTTAGTTCAGATAATATCTGCAGTAAGGCACTATACATATTATCATATGCTTTTTCTGTATCTAAACAACTTCTGAGAAAAAGCCTAAGGTTTCTTATGGTAATACTGTCTAAAATGCAATTTTTTTACTATCCATAAAATCTTATATGCACTATTAGTGTCTAAATTGCTATTCTATTATTAATAAATTCACGTATACACTATTACTGGACACTAAAGGTTTAAAATGCAGCAACAACATTTCCTTCACATAGGGTTAAAGATATATTTATAACATCAATGACAAAAGTTTGTAATCACAGGTCAATAAAGAATGCCAATCACCAATCATCCAAATTCATTGACTCATTTTGTTTACAAATAATTTTCAAACTTTCTCTCATAGCCTGACAATAGAGCTTACCATTAAGGCCTTTAGAGTATTATTCATTAAACACCTTTGATAATACAAATAACTAAATGCTTGTGGCTCAGTTTATAGCATTGCATTTAATTTATAGTATTTTGTTGGCAGTACTGTTTCACTTCTTCACTGCATTACTACATGCATCTCTCAAAGTTATTTTTAATTCCAGAAACAAAAATGTTTTCCTGGATTCTCCACAATCTCGGTCATTAACATTAATTCCAGAGAAAGACCCACTGTACAGTCACAGCTTAGTCATAATTAGGTGAACAATATTCCTGTAATCCTTGTACGTTATCAACTAATATTATAACCAAGGCTCCTGATAAGGTATAAATGCCTTCCTTGTTTTTTCCCCTCCTATACAAAGGATCCAAAAGAAAATATCCTTTTTAGTAACCTCAGTAAATATTTTTATTTCTATAACTAGCAACACATCCTTCTAGAGCAATCTGAAACAGTTGCTTAGCTACAACCAAATGTGTCTTAAGTTAAATTATTTCAGGACTTTAACAATGTATCTAATTCTTCAAATCACTTTCCTCTAATCACATTATGTCTCCATTTGTACTACCTCAATGCCTTCTTTTTCACCTACAACCACCATTTTGTCCACGGAGAATGAGCTCATCTTAAATGTATATAGTTTTGTGTGTGTGTGTGTGTGTGTGTGTGTGTGTGTGTGTGTGTGTGTGTGTGTGTATGCTTCTGTAAGGTTGTAGAGGTTCCTCCTATATAAATAGCTGTCAGTAGGTATATGATGCATTTCTGTAGTGGTTGCCCACTAATGTGGCAGCTTGAACTTGATAATAACAGCAATGTAAGAATCCCACTGTAAAATATTTGTTCTAGCAAGGCTCATAACATGAACATTGATATAACAATGTTATTTTTTTCCTCATTTCAGGAGTAGAATTAGTGCACTCTTTGTATTACTATACAATGCAATTGGGGGTGGGAGGTTGGCAAAATGGTTAAGGTGTTGACCTTACAAGACACAAGGTGCAGGGTTTGATTCTCATGTGAGGAAATTTGCTTGGTTTAAAACCACCCACAAGGGCAGTTAGCCTAGTATTAATCTATGAACCTATAAATATTTTTTTGTCATCTTTGTTCAATTAAAGGCCTGCTGTGTGACTATATCTATGAATGATTGCATTTAGAAAGACACTATATCTTAGCATATCTAGTTTGCAACAAGATACAGCATTCAAAACATTGACTGGCTAAACATCGACCCAAATCATCAAAATCCACCAAAATAACAAAAAAAAAAAAAAAAAAAAAAAAAAAAAACCTCTGAGATCGCACTACAGTGAGGAAAGATTTCTTGTTCACTTCCCTGCTTCAGTGGTATAGCTTTTGACAGTTTTTGCTTGATGTTTAGCTGGTTGATGATTACTACACTTCTGAATTAGACTAATGTGAGCAGAAGCACTATCTAAAAACATTTTCCAAAATCTTAGCTGGCATCAAAAGGAGATCACAGGCAGCTTTAATTCTTAGTCTTTATACATTCCTCAATTTGTATCTGATCTACACAGATATGGAAATTTAATTTTCAGTCATTCTTTTCAGAAACTTAGAGTTTTATAGTGAAAATCACAATATATTCTGACACCTTATTTAATTTATAAGCAGATATTCACAGATTCCTAGATTTTGGTAACCTTAACTAGAATTATTTTCAAAGATAATAGAATGAATGAATAAAAGGATGACTTATGTGTTTTTTGTGAAAATGAAGTATTAAGCTCAAATGGTTATTGTGAAGGGGAAAGCTGAAAATATAGAAATAAACGGGAGTTACTTTGACAAAACCTTTGGTAACCTATAACAATATCTTCATTAAAATGAAATACTGCTGAAGCTGGCTGTTGATTTTTTTTATGACACTTCAGTAAGAATTGCTAAGCCTTCATCAAAATAGTTACAGTTTTAACATAACATGCTTTTTATGCAATGTACCTTTGGTATTTACATATCTAATTGTGGTCTTATAAACATAGAACTATTTTTGGGCTCAGTAAGATTTTCATCAAGCCAATATAAAGGCTAATACATTATACCTGTAGACTTCTTATTTTGCAAAGCATAAGGAAAATCTTTTTTTACCCCCTCAGCTTAATCTATAATGTTTAAATGCTAGTGGTCTTTGATGCTGTTAGTTTAAGAAATGTTACTCTAAGATTACATAACTAAAATTTGAATATATTTTTTATGCTGTATGTTGGCAGTTACTTTCAAGTAAGTAATGAATCTGATAAGCCTTTGAGTGTGAGGAAAGGGGTAGAAAATTGAGTAGTATAAATGATCAGCATTTCTTTTCTTTGTATATTTCTTTCCGTTAGCTCCAGCGTCTTTTCCAGACATTGAGATATTAACAAGGTGCCCCATTTTCAGGCCAGGGAAAATAAGGGAAAATACTTTCAGTAGTTAGATTCTATTAAGAAACACTTTGACATAACTGAATCAACAGCATAATTGACAAATGTACAGGATGAGAAGGTAGAATGCCTTTTATTCGTGGTTTGATTGATGTAAATTGGCTGAGACAATGCCCCTTGTACATCTGCGTTAGCAAAGTTACTCTCTTCATTCCTGGTTAGATGCTGCAATCATGTAGGAAGAGGTTTAAACCTGGGGCAGTCAAACCAAAAGAGGAGGAGTCGGGGAGGATTTATTTTTCAATTGTGGACTTAAGAAAAATATTTAAACTTTAGCCATCAAATCATACACATTAAAGAACAGCAGCAGAGGTAAAATAAATTAAACTTGTTATTCTGGGTAACTTTGAAGATAGTTTTGAAAGTTAAAACATTATTTTGCTTTAGACAGAATATGATCACGTTGCAAAAGTCATCCTTGTGTTTATTTAATATATGGTAATTTTTTTGATGTAGTCTAGCAAAAGGCTGATGATAGAAAACTCTAATCATGGAACGCTGAGTTTATGTATTCCAGCAGAGCAGGTAAAAGTGCTCAATGTCTCAGAAATTGTCTAATCGGTAGATGGATGGGGTGTATGAACAGGCGATATATCTACAAGAGAAAAGCAGGAGGGCATCAAACTGTTCCACAAATAAGTAAACAAATAATGTCCTGTCTCCACATAGATTGGGCCCTCTCTGTGATACCAGTGCTGTAGGTTCAGTAGCCCATGCATTGCACGGCTAGCTGGGTAGAAATATAATCATTATTGTGTATCCTTTTTAAACTGGGAGAATAATGCTTCTGGCTCCTTTAACAGGTAATGGTGTACAACAGGTATGCTGTACATAATGTACATAGGGGCATATGGGACAAAAACAGTCCAGACAGTATTCCTATCCCTATCCAGTGTTGCCTTCTACACTCAGTAGCCCAGGAAATATATACCCTGAATTAATACTTCTCTTTAGTCTTTAATCAAGCATATCTGAGGAGATGAGATTAAATGTGGCTAAAACAGTTTCAGTAAGAGTAGGTTATGGTGCTCTGTAAATCACTAGTCAAAATTTATTGTATTTTACTTTATAACTGGATTGGCCTCACAAGATCACATATTAGCGTTAGTTATATCTTTGTCTAAAGCAGGACCATAGGTGGTTTATCTGATACCCTGTGCTGTTCCACAAACTGAAAACCCTCAACTCAAAGTTAGAAAAATAAGGTCCTACTTGAAGACCAGAAAATCTGCAAAATCTGACTCGACTGTTTTTATCTCTTAATGCACTCATCCAAATCCTAAGAGGATATACACTGTCAAAGCAAAAACACATCTGCATAAAAATATCTGCAAGCATCTCTTTAACAAGGCATCATGGAAACTATGAAACTTTCCAAAATAAAATTAGAGTTTCATCAAGTTGGATCATAATTACACAATAACACAGAAATCTTTAATAAAGCACTCAAGCCTATAGGCTGGACGAGGCTAATTATAGACACGTGTTCCCTTATTGAGGCTAATGTGTCATGGAAATGGTTCTAAATGCCGTTATAATACAGCTCCTGAATGCTGATTCACTGTCCAGTAGCTGCCAGCCAGAAGTGGCCTTAGGTCAACTGGTGCCCACGGCGCCTCCCACCACACTACCCGGTGCCCCCATCCTGGTCTACCTACACCAAATAAATACTGGAAAAGTGCCCCTGCTAGAGCGGCGCCCTAGGCAGCCACCTAGTTGGCCTATGCCTAAAGCCAGCTATGCTGCCAGCATGGCTTCAAATGATACAAAGGTCTTGTTATTATAGTTTGATAAAGAACCAGGAGTGGGTCCTCAGTAATGGTGGTCCCTGTGGATATTGTATGTCAACAGCAAAATATTGTTTACATATTCATAGGTATATTCAAATTTGTGAATGTGCATTGATTGTAACCAGTAAATCAGATGTGAAATTTGACTATTGCAAACATAGCAAGGGGGATGGGGGGGGGGGGTGTTGCCAAACATTACCACTTCCTTTCATTACTTGCATGTAATGATAGGGAGAATATTGTCACAGATCCCCAGAAGAGAAACGTCATCCTCCACATAAAATCCTACTTTCTCTGGTACGTGATTTCTATTTTGTCAGCTGATCATTTTGCAATTAAACTTGTCTATTAAGTCATAGGTTGTAAAAGCATCGAGATAAATCCTGCTAGAATTGTTCAGAAAGGCCTTTGCCACTGCACTGAAAACTAGCGCTTTAGAAAACTTTAAAGATTGCTGTGTTACACCTAACACTGTGCAGAAAACCGTTCAAATGATTGAGCAGAAATCTATGTGACAGTAAGAATGGAGGAACCAGGAGAAGACCGTACTAAAAAAGTATAATTATTTATTATTTTTATTTGTTAATGAGATAAATAGACTGGTCTGTGGATCCTTTTCAGCTACAAAGGAGCTAGAAGAAAGTACAGTGCTACAATATGTTTAAACAATAACATCACTATAAGCTATTCCAAGCAGAAAGTGATTAATGCATGTGCATTACAGTATAATATATCTGGTGTTACATTATTGCAAAGGATGCAAATATTAATAATTTAATTGTATGAAACTACATTCATCTTCTTAAGTATGCAAACATTTACAGTAGACAAGCTTTTTGACACACTATCTTAATTATGTATGCATATTGTTTTCATGTACAATTAGTGATATGTCTAATAACAGAAGTGGGGGCTCCCTTAAGCATATCTTGTGGAACTGTATAAAGAATAGCAGAGGACAGAGTCGGTATATTTGCCTTCAACCATATGACAGCTACATTCATCTTCATGTTTTATTTGGAGCTATAAACTTTTCCTAAATGCAGAATATTTCAGTTCTTATTTCATGTAGGAGTGAATTCCAGGCTGCTTTGATAAAGTACATCAGAAATAGCTATAAGCTGTAAATAATCAGCTGTTACCACCAATGGGCATAGGGAGAGATTCTGGGGTGATACCAGACAATGGGCACAGGGAGAGATTCTGGGGTGATACCGGATAATGGACACAGGGAGAGATTCTGGGGTGATACCAGACAATGGGTGCAGGGAGAGATTCTGGGGTGATACCAGACAATGGGCACAGGGAGAGATTCTGGGGTGATACCAGACAATGGGCACAGGGAGAGATTCTGGGGTGATACTGAACAATGGGCACAGGGAGAGATTCTGGGGTGATACCGAACAATGGGCACAGGGAGAGATTCTGGGGTGATACCGAACAATGGGCACAGGGAGAGATTCTGGGGTGATACCAAATAATGGGCACAGGGAGAGATTCTGGAGTGATACTGGACAATGGGCACAGGAAGAGATTCTGCGGTGATGCAGGACCGTGCATTCAAATTACAGATGCTATTGTAAGGAGATGGTACTGTGTTCTTGGGTAACTTTTCAAAATGCTAAAAGTAGAAGACAAGAAGTATTATTGCAAACCGCACAGAAACTTTATTAAGCCTGTTGTAGAATATGGTGGGGTCAGTTTGTACATAAACTCAAAGCCAGCTTGTTTGAAAGAATTCTGAATACATATCCATGAGTATAACCATAATGAGAGCACTTAATTATGCAGTCAGACTAGAAGTTAGGGCTCCACTCCATTAACCATATCTTGCTTAGAAATTATACTAAAGTGGATTTGAATTTAAGTCTTATGAATTTGACACAATAACAGTTTGGTAGTAATTCCTGCCTTTCATAGTCTAATGAAGAGAAGTTTCTGGTTTAAAAAAGGGGAAATGCCGATAACCTGCCTGTAGAAGTCAGACAACCATCAAATATTAAAATGTTTATAACATTGGTTAATGCTTGGACGGGAAAGAAGGGATATGATCCAATGTTTAGTAGAAGTAGGCCTCAAACTAGTCTCACCTGAGGCTGTGGGTCTGTATAACATGACACATTAAACATTAGAGACAGTGGTCTAAAGTATGATTATTAGATGAAGCGGTCTGGTAATCACATAATATGGGTTGGGGAACTCTAACTGATGACAATATTACAGTTAAATTATAAATTTGCGCTAGTACTATATAAAAATAAGTATCGGTATTTGCAGGAAATTTTGGGTAAAATGTATTTATTATTTCACTGTGAGGTTAGGATTTCCACATTTTCAGTAAAGCTTGGCGTGGCCCAATGGAACCCTGTGTTGGGTTTAATTTTGCTGCATTATTTGCTAGCTTAGATTCTGTTTTTAGTTTAAATACATTGTTTGCCTTTGTTTCTGGAGTCTGATTTCCTGTTTTGCCTTGCTTGATTATTCTTTCACCTTACCGTTTATTTCCTATAAGTATATGGTTGCGAACTAACTTGTACATACTTTAAGTGATGCTTCAAGGGATGCAATCTGTCTTGGTTACAGGTAAGTAGGAATGTTGGTAGTTCAGTAATTAGGTTATCTGTTTATCACTGCACTTCCGTTAACAGAAGGCTTGTTTCCTTGTTTTAAAAACACATGGTGTACCTGCAATAAAAGGCAAGAAAAAACAAGAATGAACAATTGAACCTCTTTTGTGACCTGCCCCTTAAATAGCTAGTTACACCATATAGCAACTTCCTATTTCCTTTTATACCACAACTACTTGGCTAATTAATTACCAACTAAACTGCAAAGTATTAACCATGATAACCCAACCCCATTTAAAAACATAGTGTAATTATAAAGCCATTATTAGATGTCCTAAACTATCATATTTAATATATACATATCTAATTAATCATGTAGTGTTTTTAAATGGGGTTGGGTTGTCATGGTGGATACTTTACACTTTAGATGCTAATTAATTAGCCAAGTAGTCATGGTATAAAAAGAAGTGTTTTTTTTTTAAATATGGTTGTTCTGATGAAGTCCCAGTAGTAATGGTGTGGAGGGACAAAAATGCTTGACATTTAATATGGATTTTATGTGGATCATGTGGATGTACAATAAAAGAACTTGGACTTTCAACTGGAGGTTGCTGTGTGGTATAAGCAGCTCCTTTAAGGGACAGGTCACAAAAGAGGTTTAACTGTTCTTTCTTGTTTCCATGTTTGATTATTGGTTGTATCATGAAGGGTCAGATAATTAGAACTGCTCAATAGCCTGTGCTATTGTGCTATACTGGGAGATGGAGATCATGGTATCTAGTTAGGTACTAATGTTTGTTCTAGATTCAGTTTAGTAGACTTGTTGAAAGCCTGGATAAGGACGTACATAAACATATATATATATATATTTTTTTTTTTTTTTCAAGAATGAGCAGAGTCTTTTTTATTCCTCCTGTAGTAGCTTATTAGTGGAATCTTTGATTACATTTTATGACGAGTGGAAAAGGTTGTAGAGTATAGCGGTGTCTTTCTCTCTCGCTCTCTCTCTCTATTTATTTATATATATATATAATATTTGTGAGTTTCCACTTATTGTACTTTGGGTAATTAGGTTGCTGGGATGATAATGATTGGTAGAACTGCTATTGTGAAATATCATGGCTTGGATGTTTGGGATTTTTTTACATTTTTAGCATTACTGCTTCTAATCTTTTGGCAGAGTGGTTGTCATAGTAATGCAGATAGAAACCTGAATCAGTGATTAAGTTTGTTCTTCCCAATATATTGATCAGCACCGCTGTTATTCCAAATATAATTCACTACCTTTGTTTGACCTACGCTTCTAAAAAGTTCCACTGGTTGCTTATGCTATTGAGATTAACTATTCCTGTTAAGTGCATCAATGTGTTTTGGGCTAAGTGTTATACAAGTACTAGGATTCCTCCGAAGTGGTCCTATGTTTGGTTGGATACCTCCTGCATGTAAATGTAGTAGGTGATTTATTACGGAGGTGGTGTGGACTTTCTTTAGAGTACAGAGTTTCTCTGGAGATGCATTGATCTGACCATTGTAGCTCATACATAAGCAAAACACAGAGTTCTAAAGGATATCCTTTGTCCTGTGGATAAGTAGCCCTTCTTAATTTTGTTGGATGTCAAACACCTGATGACTTAATTTGAGCCTTGGTTGCTGCTTTGTGACTGGTATACACTAAATAGCTGGTAAGTCTGCCATTGAGAAAACAAACTAGACTACAACATGCAGAGCTTTAAAAATGCACACTTGTGAACAGAAATCCCAGAAAAGTGTTTGGCATGGAAGAAAAACTGCCAACATTACTAAGTAACTAAATAACCTGGGAGTGTATAAATCTACCAACAAGGGGGTTCCTATTATTTCCTTGAAGAGGCGTTCTATCGAACACCTCTTCATCGAACTTGAAATGTGAAATTTGAAAACATTGAATGTCCACATAAGTGATTTCTTTCCTTGGGAAAGAAATCGCTTGGTTGTCCTCGTCAGTTTGCCATTTTCCCCACTGTGGTGCGATCTTGGAGTTGGTCTATTTAGTTAGGGGGATGTAGGTGGCACAGCCCCCCACTTTGTAGTGTTTGTGGTTATTTGTTGGTGTTTGTAGGGCAAGTGATTTATTTCCAAGGGAAAGATGTGGAGGTTTGATATTATGAAAGTTTGCGGTTTTAGGATCGATGATGAGGTGTTCAATGGAATGCTACTTCAAGGAAATATAGACCCCTACAAAGCAGCAGGTAAGTGTGGCAGAGATGTGCTGAGTTTGTGTGATTACTGAAAGGCACACGTGCAAACACCATTAATAAAAGAATTAAATACAAAGTGCCACTTTGGAGTTCATCAGTTAGAAACAAGTTAAGTAATTTTTAAATGTTCAGTCCACTTCTTTATATTTTAACCTCCCATACCATGATTAATTGAAGGATTATCTCTGTAAAATCCCCCCCACCCCCCAAAAAAAGAAGCTGAAGTTACAAGAACTTATTGATGGGCATTTCATCTACAGATGTGCAAGGCCTCCCTCTCAAACTAACTGTAGCTAACAATCAAGTTATGTGCTGCTTGTTGTTTTGCTTATTCTCAGCTCGCCTATATTCCATATAATCAAGGCGAGAGAATTACCAGAAACCCTATGGCTATTAGTTTTATACTATGGTTTCTAACATCAGTCATTTGTGAAGTCACTTTATACTCCAGTGTCCCATCGAAATAATGTATGGAAGTAAACCTAGTGATGAAGCTAGGATTGTTTGAATCATATGATGAGATTTGCATTCTGCTCCTTCCCTTCTAGCATAGCTATTATTTTTTCTAATGCATATGTTCTAAATATAACATGTAATGTGCAGTTAATATACCAAATCTAGTGCATTAAAACTCTTTCTTTAAGTAATAATACAATAAGCATAAATTACTCAAAGCACAGTTATTTTCTGTGATGACTCACTTAGGTTTATAGGTAAGAATTATGCTTGCTGCCCTGATGGGCCATTTTAAAGCTATCCAATTTCCCTTTTAGTACTCAAATTACTATCCTGTTTGGTATTAGATTGGTTTTACCTATCCCATGGTGAGAAAGACCGACTGGGATCATACCATGGATAATTTGAGGGGACCCATGTGTGGGATAAAGCATTTAGGAGCTGCCTCTGTACATTAGTACCACAAGGACAGCCTGGGGTAAATGTTCTATTACTCATCCATTCTATTACTTTGGCTTCAAAATTAATTTCCTGAAATTTGCATTTTATTTTATTTTCTATTTGTTTACCAGGGTAGTACACTGATCACAACTGACCACTTGCAAGTACTGCCAAGGAAAAAAAATCCATTCCTAAAATGTATAGCAATGTAGTTGCAGTCAGAGACCACATCACTGTCCTCCATATTGAATAAAACTGACATAATTTATACAGCCAGCTACGTGTATCCATACAGTGAAGTGCTCCAGCAGAGAATGCATTTGTTATATCTGCCATCTCTCTTGAATTATTGAAAGGTGTAATAACTGTTGAAGCTGTGACAGACGATACTACTAGCTATATACTGTTGTGAAGTAGATAAACTGTAATTAACATTTTTGGTTCATTATTATTCAGGTGGCAGAGCTTACACTAATCACATATACTGTATTACTATATGCAATGCAGGGTCTATATTAGTTCGCAGAAATGCCATTTCAGTGAACACCTAATCAGCAACACGACTTCAGCAAAAATCGTTTCAGCAATACGCTGAATTGATCAAGGGCAAGACCAACATCTAATTAAATTGAACCCACTGACATGGGGGCTTTACTCCCATCCCCTAACTATATATATACCAACTCTGAGATTGCACTACAGTGGAGACAAGGGCAAAGTTGTGTAGTTGGACAACTACTTCTTTGTCCTTGGTAAATTCAGCGAATTGCTGAAATGATTTTTGCTGAGTCTGTGTCACTTATTAGTTGTTCCCTGAAATGGCATTTCGGTGCAATAATATAGACCCCAATGTAAAGAAAGTAGACTTGCAATAAATCCTTGCCAAGTGTGGATCAAAATAATCTGTACTCCAAATCATTGGGCTAGTCATTTTCCATGCAACAGATTAAAAAAAAAAAGAGAAAAATGATAATAAAATTAGCTAATTATGTTAACAAACCATACACAAAGTTATAAGTTCATTGTTTTGCACACTTAAAGGTAATTTTTAGTGGGAAAACAGGGCAAGAATCTTATTTTGTAGTCTAACTTTTGCTTAAAACATCAATATTGTTTTTCATATGAAAACACCATCTTTTTATTCACCTATAACTGAAGCAAGAGACTTAATTGTTTGATTAATTTTATATGGTTCCCCTGTGTTTTGTTGAATGTTGCTTTGGCTGACAAGTGTTGGGGGTGGTTGAGATTGTCTAAGGTTGGGATAGTCAAATGTGCGATATCTCAAGTGCCATTTCTTTGAAACAGGTAAGTGTGGATGGAAGAAGGTGTGTGTGTGTGTGTGTGTGTGCGTGTGTGTGTGTGTGTGTGTTAGAGTTACTGTAAGGGTTATGTAAGAGTATATGTGTTGTACATTTGCATATGAGTGTGTGTACTTTAAAGATAGGGTCAGAAGTACGTAAGGACTTAGATTTAATGTTTGTAGTGTGTGTTGGTGTGTGTTTGCATGTCTGAATTTGTCTTGTGAAGTAACAGTGTTACGGGATGGGTTTATTTTAAGGTATGATGAGGGTTAGGATTGTGGCAGGGTTAGGGTTAGCACTCATTACTGAGCCAATATGGCTGTTATATGCAAGTATTAAAAAGCAATGCAGGTGGAAATTATCAGCGATAACTAGAGAGCTTAAATAGGTCAAGAAATTCTTACTTGATGTCAAACTATGTTTTAAGAGTCTGACTGTTCAGTACTGCTGAAATTAGTAGCACAATGGACTAGAAAAGGAAAAAGAAGGATAGCAGAAATATGTATTCATGAGAAACTGAGTGGTATAAGACTTTTCATCCCACCTCCATTTTTTTGTAGTGCAATGAGAATGCAAGTTTGAGATGTGCTCTGAATGGAGTGCAGAAAACCCATATACAATTATGCAAAACCAGCCAGCAAGTTGAAATACATGCAATACATGAATACATTACTGCTTTCATTAGGTTATGAAATGCTACAGCCTAGAATAAGTGTTTTCTGACCCATAGAAACAAGATTTTACAGACTATGTGAATCCTAGCTACCAAGAAGCATGTATCACAGCTGACATATCACAACATGCAAATTATACCTTAAATATGGGTTTTTGTATGGTCAAGCCCCCTGCCAGGGGACAAGACTCGTACATTATAATTATTTTCTTTCCAAAGTTGCTGCACCTTAAAAATGATTAACCACAGACAGGCAGTATAATGTTTACCTCACTCTTTCTTCAAGGTATACTAACTGTGGGCCAATGGAACTGACTAATAAGTGTGCATATACATTTTGTTGTTCAAGAAAGTAAGCAACAAAAATAAATAATGCCAGCTTGATTGAGGAAGTATAATCTGAGCCAATAAAATTAAGACAGGTATTGATACATTGCATTATATATCTCATCCAAAATATCCCTGCAATGGGCTATACATTTGGTTAACTGATATCATTTTTAGTAGTGTTGATTATAACTGCAAAAAATTATATTTTAATAATTAAAAACATGAACTTACTGTCATTGCAAGTAATGCAATAAGTTTGACAAAACTATTTCAAAATATTTAAAAAAATTCACATCTGCTTTTCAGAGCAGCTATATGGAACATACTTTTTCAAACAAACATAAAAATACATACATTCTTAATGTCACACCATCAGTACCACAATGCAAACTCCATCAATGTATTGTGCAAGTACGATCACATTCTTAAACATGTTCATATACAGAAAACTGGTCCAACATCCATTTTAATCCATCTATCCATACATTCTTTTTCCAATTTTTCCTTTACAAGGTTGCTGGGATAACATCTTAGAGATGGTATAAACGTAAGCCACTGAAACCCTTTCCAGACAGGTCACTGGTATATCACAGAATGCAAAATTGCTCACAGACATGCACATGCACGCATATGCATGCACACACATGTATTTCAGTGCAATAGTACAGTTTGCAACAAGAAGCTATTATACAAATGATTCATTTAAAAAAGAATTTGTTTTTAAACAAGCAAGGGATACGATAGTGATAATTGCCAGCAGGTGTGCAGTCACATCAGATTAGCCATTCGGGTAATCATTTACCCATAATCCCTTTCTTTTTAGAAACCACACCACTCATGAGTAAGTAGGCATGGCACAAGGGGATGGTGATGATTATTACTGTATACTTCAACTCGCTGAATATAATTTCTGTTACACAAGTAGAAAACTGAGAAAAATAAAAGATTTCATTCATAATAATAGAGGACACATTAAATAAGCAAGGCAAATTGATTGATTGTTACTGAAATAAAATCAGAAAGAAAACCAGAATTGTAGAATAAAGGTTGGAATGGGAGCTTTCACCTTTAGCAATCACTATTTTGCAAATGAAATGAGATTTTTGATTTATAATCTCATAACTGAGTCAAATGGGAATTAAACCTTACTGTCAAATTTTTTGATTGACTGATTGCAAACTAGTAAATGTAAAATGTGAAAACTGAAAACAAATGTATACAGTATAGTGCATGTCTCATGATTAATTTGTATGATTGTAGATGCTATAAAATTTGCATTTACTAACCTTCAGACTAGAGTCAGGAGAATTGCCAAATGGGCCATGCAACCTACTACTATGTCTTTCATGTGTCCACAGAATTGCTTTAATTAATAATTGACAATCAAATTATTTGAACTGGCAGCTTTTATTTAAAAAAAAAATCATAGAAGCATCCTAACATATTGATTGAAACCTTCAATGAAGATGTTACTTTAATAAAGGCTCCTGATGCATGCAATTTGTTTGTGAAGAATTGTACATATTTCTTCAACCATCATGAAAAAAAAAAATAAATAAATAAATATATATATATATATATATATATATATATATATATATATATATATATATATATATATACATATAGTGATTTCTTTAACTGTCTGGATGTTATTAACAATGGAAACAGACTGGCCGTGCTGCTTTTACTCTTTTTTTTTTTTTTAATTTTTAAAAAAAATTTTTTTGTGTGTTGCTTTGCACATTTTTTTTTCTCAAAGCAGATTTTAATTTAACTTCCATCAGCTAGGCTAGACTATACAGAAATTATATTTCCCAAGCACATGTGCATTTAATTGAATGCTTCAACATACGCATCCAGTATTTTAGATCATGTGCCAATAACAACTAAGATAAAAACACAGAGTAATGGGACACTGGCCCATCCCCCACCTACTTGTTAAAAACAGAGGAATTCAAGCAATGGGTAGTAGAAATTCATGATTTGTATGGGAAGCTAGGAAATTCTTCAGTAGTCATAGCTCGTGAGTGAAATGAAAGTGGTGTTTAAAAATAAGGTAGAAATAAAAGAAAAATATATGGTTAAGAAGCAACAAGAATTATTTTCTAGGGCTGACCGTGGTTAAAGTATTGCACGATGAGGGGAATCTCACAACAAGAAGTGCAAATGCAGAGTGCTAAAGAGAAAACAAGGGAGCACCTGGATAATATGCATGAGTTCAGCAAGATTGCTGTTAAGCAACAGTTTTGATAGTAACTCTAGGGCACAAAAGCTGTTAGCAAAACAGCAAAGGCTTCAGAAAATAGAAAGGGTTGTTGCTAAACTTAGGGAGCCTATAGCAAGAAAAATAACCAGAGATTCTGTAGAGATACTAGAGATAGTTTTCAAAATGTATGAAAATTTGTAGAAATCAGAGGAATGTGGAAATCAAAAGGACAAATGGAAATATTTTTGGAAGACTTAGGTACGCCAAGGTTAGAGGTAGATGAGCTTCAACAATTGACAGCTATGACAGGAGGAGCTGAGATAAAAATTGTGATTTAACATCAATCTGCCGGAAAGCTTCCAGGAATCGATGGTATTCATGTGGAAGTTTGGAATTTAGAAAGGAAGAAAGTGGTAAAAATAAAAAAAGTTTTTGTTTAGCAGTATTTTAAAGGGAAGGGAATCCCCAACATGTGGGAAGAAAGCTGTGGTGGCTTTAAACCATAAAGATGGTAAAGACCCATCTGATCCAGTTTCATACAGGCCCATTTTTTATTTTAAATTATGGTTATAAAGTATTTGTTTATAATACCTTAAAGAATCAAAGATGTTACCAAAATTGATAGAAATGGTTCAATTTGGTTTTGTGGAGGGGAGGCACATTAATAGAACAATTATAACCCAAAGTGAAGCAGAATGTAACAAAATACTGTTGCTGTCGGTGGGTCCTGCACAGGAAGCATTCAACAGAGTAAACTGGGATTTTAGATCAGGGTAGTGAAAGCATTTGCATCCCCTGATACAAAAATAAATTTAATTAGGAGGACATATGTAGAACCAGAGGCAAAAAATGAAGTGAGGAGGGTTCCTGTCTAATAAGTTGTGCCTGAATAGAAGTAGACATGGGTCCCCTCTTTCCCATACATTATTTGTATTATATTTGAATCTTTAGCAAAGAAAATAAAGGACTTAGAAATTCAAGGATACAGTTGGTATGGCAATGAAGAAAAGTTGGCTTTATCATTTTGTACCTGATAAAACCAGAAAAGAACATCTCAAGAGTTGTGGAACATTCTGAAACAGTCCTTCTTTTAGGGATATAAAATTAATGAAGACAAATCAAAGGCTGATCTAGATCTAAACCCAGTATCTTCCATTTCTGTAGGTTAGTGTTTATTTTATCTTGAATTCTCTGTAGAGTCCTCCTCCTTGTCTCCTCTAATCCCCTACCTAACCACACTCCTAATTATTTTACCCCATCATTTTTCCATATGTCAGGCTGTCATTTCTTTAAAAGATCAACATGTGAGAGGTTGATATTCAGGAACTGTGTTTTTTTCCAGATTAACTTTATAACCTGATAGTCTACTAAAATATTTTAATATTTCTCATAGTCCTGATAGATCCTGCTCAGGTTTACTGAACATCTTAATTTTCAGTTCTAGGCTACCTGAGAAAATTCCCTGCAGATAGGAGGTCTTATTCTTTTTATGCCCGAAGTTCAATATATAGGGAAAAGTGCAATATGGACATGGCCAACCCTGCCTTCTTCCCCAAGTTATTGCAAATTCTGCTGACATGCTGGCTCTCACTTTAACTTGTGTAGCAGCCCTTTCATACATATTTTTCAGGAGACCTATCCTGTGTTACAGGAAATGTATGGGTCTATATTAGTTAAACGAAAACTGACTTAAGGGAAACCTGTTTGAGTGACATGCAATGAGCGAAAGTCACAAATATTGCAAGAATAAACGGAGATTGCCGTAGGGAAATTCTTCTCTTTACTTCAGTGGAGTGTGATCTCGGAGTTGGTATATGTAAGTAGCTTGCTCCCCTGCATAAAACACTTGGTAAAAGATTTTGTGTATTACTTTTTTTTATTTCTGTGCTTCGATATTTGTGACTTTCGCTCATTGCATGTCGCTCAAACGGGTTTTGCTTAAGTCAGTTATCATTTAGCTAATATAGACCTGAAATGTAAAGCTTCAAATACTAAAAATAAGTACTTCCACTCTACCCAGTCAAATATCTTCTTAGCATGCAAGCAGAAAAGTTGTAATGGCCTAATACCGATCTCTGCATCTTGCAGATTCATTATCATTCAGACTACATATGCATCTCTCTCCACTTGACTGTCCTATTTTATCTTTAACCATATGTCTGCTAATCCTACCTACACAAGTAGAACCTTTGTGTTTTTCTGTGGCGATCAGCTGACACATTCATCGTCCTCACCACGCATCCAACTCATCACATATCCGATTCTTGTCTCCTGTATCAGAATGCCTTACAAGAACCTTAATGCATGTGCTTATGATGCTGCTTGCCTAATTATATCCGGTTCTCAAGACAGATAGCAACTATCATCTAAAGTTTTCCATATAAATAGCCTTTCACTTAGTATAGCTACCCTTCTGGTCAGTGTGATTGCTTCTAATTTGTTAATGGTAACTGCTTTCTCATAAGCAACACTATCCGTGTGCACTGTGGTCCCATAATGCATTGCTTCTGCTACCAGTTTAAAGTTTATGGTGGTCAGTTTTGCATGCTCCTCTCTTGTTAAATGTTTCTCAAATAGAGTCACTATATCTGCTGATTACTTTCTAATTTGCATAAACATTCTCTTTTTATTGGATTTTTGAGCCCATTAATGATTCAACTTTGTATTGTGTTACAATGGTTTCACTTCATAATCTCGAAATGCTGAAATACCGAATTTTAGCATTCCAAGACCATGAAGCCGAAAATTCAGAATGCCGAAAGTGCATAAGAACGAATTCAAATATCTCAAATTCGCACTTATGCATTTCTGGTATGTTGCGTGTAGTGTTATGGTGCCTGAAATTGCAGTGAGTGACTGTGTGGGTTTTTGTATGTTATACGTGTGGGTAAGGGTAGGGAGGTGTTAGTTTGAATGTTGGATTTGTTGGTGTTTGTGTGATGTGTGTTTGTGTGCGAGCGAGTGGAGAATGCCGTATTGTGAGTTTTTTTTATGTTATATACAATCTCAGAGTTGGTATATATAAGAAGGGTGTGTGTGGGAGGGTGCAGGGGGGGGCTTCCCCCCTGCTTATATGTAGTGTAGGGTTGTGTGGTTTCTGTGCTGTGGGTGGAATGGTGTGTGTGTGTGTGTGTGTGTGTGTGTGTGTGTGTGTGTGTGTGTGTGTGTGTGTGTGTGTGTGTGTGTGTGTGTGTTGTATGGTGTATGTATGTTCGTGATTGTGTGATTCGTGATTGGGGGTTTCGGTATTTTGAATGGTTTGGCTTCATGGTCTCAGAATGCTGAAATTCGGTATTTCAGCATTTCCAGATTATGAACTGAAATCGTTACAACCCATTGTCAGCTTTGTGGATGCTATATATTTTTCTTTCTTCTGTCCCTGCACATATTGTCCTACTGTCACATCTTTCTGCTTATTTTTGCTTACTTTTGTCAGGACTTTTGTTTTCTAAATTTCTGGCAAGGTGGAATCAGCCAGCAGTATCTTTTTTGTTTTTATTGAAGTTTATCTACTTTGTAGATTTAAAATTGCGTATGAATATTTACATTGTACTCCCAGGGGATGGGTGTGTTCTTCCCAAATTTAGCCTTGTAGAGTTAGTTGCCAATCAAACCCACTCACTTTTCTCAGCCACGTCCTTTATGTTTTACATTCCAAAGTCCCCCCACCCCTTTAGCTGGTGAGTCCCATAAACACAATATTAATTACCCAGGAATATTAATTTTAATGACATTTTCTCTGAGTCTGTAGCCTCACAAAGATTCTAGTCTCATTTTATTATGATTTTCAGGGCCATCCAATACAAGGTCAGTCACATTATTTAACTTGTTATGCACCGCTCTTTGCCTTCTTATGGGAGGCAGAGCCAATGCTTTGCTGTGCAGTCCAGATGGCTGAGAGCAGAGGATACTTGCAACCGAAGCAAAGCAAAAAGACATACTAGTACAGTTACAACCGCAAGAGAATCCCTGGTTGTGTAAGCCAAACTGAGTAAAAACTCAGTGGACCATAAAAATAACTTCAGTTTGGCTTACACAACCAGGAAGTTTCTTGCTGCTGTAACTGTACCAGTGTGTCTTTTTGCATTGCTTTGGTTACAAGTGTGTTCATTGGAAGGCACGCTTTCTATGTTGCATTTCTTTTTACAAGTATTTTTGAGAACAGAGGATTAAAAAAAAAGAAAAAAAACTTTTCAAAAGTAGTCTGCTTTACAGTTTTATCCTTTATATCCTGCAATAACTATTTTCATGCTAGACATCCAGTTACAATTGCTATTTAAGTAGCTTCAGTGCAATATGGCTTCCTGTCTGCATTTGGCAGGATTCTTCTATTTCCTTATGCTTCCTCTCAGTGTGTCTGGACTTTGCAATCTCTGAACTTTGCAATCTCTGAATTTTCTTTCAGAGACTGGTACTTTTGAAAGAGGGGGGGTATAGGGTTTTAGGTTTTCCATGTAATTTCTACGTCTCACTACTACCAACATTATGGGTGCCCTCCTGCTACTGATTAGTTGAGTTTTCTTCATGTTGGTTTTGTGATTGTAACCAACAGAGTGTTCCTTTAGTGTTCAGTTGAATTATTCCCCCTTCATGGTGTTCACTTGATTCATTCCCCCAGGTAGCTGGAACCTGCATGCAGCCAGTTAAATCAGCTTTATCGGTATAAAAGCAGACCTCAGAGTCAGTCGTCCTGCCTCTGGGGAATACTCCTGGTGAATAAAGGCACAGGAACTACCACATAATCCATTTCAGACGGAGCTTCTATAGCATATATAGGATGGTCTCTCTTTTTATGGGCCTTCAGACACGCTGTTACCTGATGAGGATTACAGTAGGCTATCTAGTGCTCAGACTGATCTGTGTACTCTTTCCACTTGTATTTGCTGTAGAGGTATTTCCATACAATCCACCAGCAGCTGAGTGACGAACTTCACATTCTCCCTCCTGGGCCTCTGGTACTCCATTTAGCCTGATGTTTCTTCTGGCTCTCTCCTGCCGGACTCTGTAAGAAGTTCATCAATACCATCTGTTGCATCATTTCTGAGATGCAGCTGATCTGTTTCTTGAAATGTATCATGAATTGTATCTGCAGAATTACATGTAACTAACTCACTCTCTCTATATCTGTTTTGGATGACTTCCATAATTTTTTTTTTAATATTGAGTTCATTCTTTTGAATTCTCCAAGGACCACTTTAGGCATGACTTGCTATTCTGAGTCTTTGGTGAACATGCTGCTTATGGAGTATTTACTTTGCTCTGCATTTTCGGGGGAGATAGGGTACCCAGTCTCTTTCCACTACTTTTTTTTCCTCATGTGCTGTCATGAACTAGAGTGACTTCTCTTTTGTCTTAAGGCTTTATTTTTGTAAATTATTTACTATTTGACCAGGTGACATCTTCAAATTTCCCTTGGGAGATCTGCAAACATATTAGGATCTTATATTTCATATCGGAAATTGCAGGCTTTAAACTGTTGTCCCAGCTGCGATGGCTGCACAATCACAGATAACCTATAGGTTCATAGGTATGTGCTAGGCTATTCGCCCTAGGGCCTATATAAGCCTAGACAAATGAGGTTCCCTGGCTTTCACCACCCAAGAAAATTATTTTCCTGTGGCACCCCTGTCGAGCAGCCCCACAGCAGTGATGCCTGGGGTGAATTTCCTGCTTTACGTCCAACTGCCAAGATTTCTCTTAGAGGGCTAATGAGGAGCTCTGCTTGACATGAATGGGTAGCCTTTTCCAGAGCATGGGAAGTCTCTGGGACAGGAATCTATCCCTCCAGCATGTTCTGTTTATTGTGGTGACAAGGTTTAGGTCCCTGGAGCGTGTGGCTCAAAGAGATTGGGATTTCTTTAAGTGTAGCATGTCCATCAGATCTGGGTTAGACAAGGCTTTGTATGTTAGGCAGAGGTCGCCTCTGAGTGGGCGATATGCGACGGAGTAGAGCTGGAGTTTTTTGAGATGGTCTACATATGGCATCTGTTTCAGGCCGGTAATCTTCCTAGTGAGATATTTCTGTGGCCTTTCTAGTTGTTACAGATGTCTTGTGAGGTACATGCCAAATGGGGCATTGTACTCTATAATGGGTCTGATGAGGGAACAATGACCTCTCTTTTTCTGGAGGGAGAACCCCTTCGTGATGAGATGTGCCATGTAGAAGGATTTCCTGACTACTGTGGTGACATGATTATCAAAGGAGAGACTACTGTCCACCTGTGTCCCAAGGTCTCTTATCATACTTTCAGTGTTTAGTAGGCTGCCACCTATGTGGTAGTTCATGGGTATGGTGTTTTTCCCAAAGGGGATGACAATGCAGTTCTTGGAATTGAGCTTTAGGCCATGACTTTGACATCAAGCATCAGTCTCAGTGAGGCCTTTTTGTAGAATGCCCACATCCTTAGGCGAATCTATTATGGCTTCTAGTTTGCAGTCATCTGTGAATTTCATTAGCCAGAGACCAGCTGTATTAGCCTAGACTTCAGAGAAGTAGATACCGAACAGGAGAGGACCCAGGACTAAACCCTGAGGTACTCTCCTTGTCACTGGTCTGAAGTTGGATTTGGAGTCGGCTACTTTTACTGTGTGGGTTCTGTCAGTGAGCCAGTTTGCCACCCATCTTGTGACATATGGATTTATGCCTAGTCCAGTGAGTTTATCTATAATACCAGACTGGGTGATGGTGTTGAAAGCCTTGGCAAGATCAAGATAGGCTGTGTGCACCCCCTTACCCTTGTCTATTTCTCTGGTGACTGCTTCGAAGAAGTCAATCAGGTTTAGGAGGCATGATCTACCTTTTACAAACTCAAACTGAGTGGGGACCAGAGTTTGGAAGTTACCCATGTCTTTGTTTCTAAGCTCCAGGATGATGCATTCCATGGCCTTGCAGACCAGGCTCTTCAGGCTAATGGGGTGGTAGTTCCCGGGGTCAGTGGTAGCACTCCCTTTGTGGAGTGGGGGATAACTGTTGCTGTGCACCATTCCATAGGCACAATGCCTGAAGTGAGGCTATGGTTGAACATGGTACTTGGGTGGATTGCCAGTTCATTCTGTAGTTCATGCAGAACACAACCTGGGATGCTGTGTTCTTGGCTTTGGAAAGTGTGGTCTTTACCTGTGCATCTGTGATTACAGGGGCTTTCAATCTTGCATATGGAGATGGGCCCTTTGGGGTGGTGAGGGGGGGTAAAGTTTGCACTGAACCTGTCTGCCAGGATGTTGGCAATATCAGTTGGTTTGGTAAATGTAGTGCCTTTGTGCTGTAGTTCCGAGCAGATCTGAGTGTTGCCATTGAGATTCTTGACATAGCTGTAGAAAGCTTTGTGGTTGTCTTTAGAATCCATGGTGATTTTATTTTCGTAACTAGCTTTATAGGATTTTATGAGAGATCTCAGCTTCTTGCTGAGGCTGACCAGGGAGTTACTGCAAGAATGGGATTTTACTCTTTTTTGCAACAGTTTCTTCCTTCTGTTGTAGAGTTTGTTTATGGCAGGGGGCCACCAGATTGGCTTCCTTTTTTTGGAGGCTATCATATTGGTTCTGTTGGGGATGGCACAGTCCATGCACTCATGTATGTGCTTATACAGTGCTTTTGTATATAATTCAGCAGTTGTGTCTCTATTTTCCATCTGTGTGGGTGACATGAAGTTGACCACTTCTGACTTAAGAAGCATGAAGTTGGCTTTGGAGAAATTTTTTACGGTGGTTTCCTTAATGAGGGGAAGGGAGCAGGATATGGATGTCTAAGGTGGTCGGACCTGACCAGCGAGGGGTTGACCTTTGGCATTGAGCCATCTATTACCCATATTGGTAATGGCCAGGTCCAGGATTTTGCTGCCCTTGGTAGGAGTATGGACAAAACTGATCCAGGGCATTGGAATTGATGAATTCCAGAAAACGTTGGGCAGATGAGTTGGTACATGAGTAGCTTTCCCAGTTGATGGTGGGATAGTTGAAATCTCCCAATATTAGGGTGTTGGGCTGTACCTTAATATTATCCAGTATATCGAGAAACATGGAGTGGGTGTCCTGGGTCATGGCGGGGATCTGTAACAAGGTACAACCTGAATTGCAGTCTTGCCCAGTGTTAAATGTACTTGGATAATTTCAGATGGCTTATGTTGAGCAACTAGCCTGGAGGTGTGGATATCCTTTATTTTTATTTATTTATTTTACATTTGTTGACCGGGCTAGTCTAACTGGATACATGTCCATTTTCAGTAGAGGCCCGGGGAGAAAAGCTCCAGGAAAACATGAAAAAATTAATAAAGCTTAAAAAGTAAAGAGCAGCAACATTATAACAGAAATTAATTAAAAACTAAAAAAAATTTTTTTTCAGAAGATGTGCATAATTATACTTCTCAATGTGAACAATAACAATAATATATATGGAAATATAGATTTATATGCAAAACATAGAATATAGAGGCATTGTAGGGAGGATTGTAGTGGATGTAGGCTGAAAATAAGAGTTAAGAATAAAAGTTAGTCAGGGTTGGTATAGGAGCATAACCAGTGGTTATTGAGAAATAGTTTTAGATTTCTTTTAAAAAGTGGGAGGGAGGTCTGAGATGTAAGGTCAGGTGGTAGTTGATTCCATACTTTTCTGACAGAGTTAGAGAACAAGGAGTCGCCTGCTGAGTTTTTTGATTTGGTAGTATTAATCAGCATTTTGTTTGAGGAGTGCAGGTTCTTGAGGTTATTATATGGTAAAATGAGGCTAGAGAGTGTAGGAGTGTTGATGGGTTGATACAGGGTCTTGTGGGCTTTTGTAAGCTGGTGAAATTGAAGCTGGTTAAGAAATTCTAACCGGCCTAGTTGTTTTAGATTCAGACAGTGATGAGTTCTAAAAGGAGAGCCAATAGCAAATCTAGCAATATTATTATATGATATAGCTAGTTTGTTGAGGTTGTTTTTAGAGAGGTTGGTGTATATGGGAGAAGCATAAGTAGGGTTGAGATTAAGTGGGTTCTGGCTATAGTGATCCTAGCTTCTGGTGTAAGAAATGGTTTGATTCTGTAGAGGGATCCTAGTTTTCTGTTAACTAATTTTATTCTGGTATTTATGTGGTTATCAGAGTTTAGGTTATTGTCAATTGTAATTCCTAAGAGTTTAGTGGTCGTTGATATAAATGGAGAACAGGAGTGGGCCTATTATGGAGCCCTGTGGAACACCTAGTGAGATAGGAAGGTGATTAGATAGTTTATTTTGCCAGAGTACAGCCTGTTGTCTGTTTTCAAGGTAAGATGTGAACCAATTCATAGATAGAGGGTCAAGTGAAAGGGACTTCAGTATGTGTAGAAGGAGTTGGTGAGTAACCATGTCGAAAGCTTTAGATAAATCAACAAAGACTGCAGAGGAAAGAATATTTTTGTTGTGGTTTTTGTTGATATAGTTTGTGAAGGATTGCAAGGCAGTGGTGGTACTGTGGAATGGTCGGAAACCATGTTGACAGTTAGCTAGTAGGTTGTGATGCAGAAGGTGGTTAAGTAGTTGTTTGTGAATACACTTCTCCATTATTTTTGCAAGTGGGGAGAGTAGAGCTATGGGACAAAAGTTGGAAAAGTCATTGGAGTTCCCACCTTTATGTGGTGGGATGATATGAGAAATTTTCCAGATAGATGGGATAGTGCCTTCCTTTATGGTTCTATTTATCAGTATGGAGATGGGATAAGCAATAGCTTTAGCTCCTTTTTGCAGGAATTCTGTTGGGAGTTTGTCAGCTGAAGGGGAGGTTTTAGCTTATGGATTAGGGAGCAGATGTAGGATGTGGGGAGTGAGCCCAAAGGGCGAACGGAGCAGGTAGAGACAAGAGAGTGGACTACTGAGGATGACAATCTATAAAGTGGGAGAATTCTGCAGGTAAGTCTGAAAGTGAGAGAATGTAGAAGTAAGTTAAGAGGCTAGTAAGAGGAAAGTACGGATGTCAGAGAGGTAGAGTGTGGTTAAAGGTACCCTAGGACAAGGGTGAGAAAGGTAAAAGAGTAAGTCTGTGAAAAGTAAAGCTAAAAAAAAAGGGTTGGGGAGGTATAGTAAAGAAATATGTGTAGGAATTGATATGCAGAAAGCTTATGGTAAGGCGTCACCTAGTGGCCAGTCACTTAATTGTTCTCATACAAGGGTAGCAGGCTATGGGAGAGAGGGAGTCAGGCTACTTATTATAAAGAGAAGAGAGTAGGCTGGATATAAGGGTTAGCTAAAAAGAAAAGAAAAAAGATAAATGGGGGGGGGGGGGGTTGTTGGCTGCTGGCTATCCTGAGTGGGAAGCTTGCCTAACCTAGCAGAGTCTTTAAACCTTAAATTTTAGTACAAAGATCTGGTAGCTGTATTAGCACATACTTTCACTGTCTTACAAAAAAAAAGGTTGGTCTCTCAAGGAGTTGGTGGGTAAATTCCAAGTTTGGACTTGTTTTCAGAGGCATCCAGGAGGGTGATTTCAGGTGTTTAAGTACAAGGATGTTACTGGTTCACAAGGCTGGTAAAAGTAGGAAGAGACAAAAAGGTAGTGAGGCAGACAATATCAGAATTAGAAAGCAAATAAAGAGTTTTCCAGACACAATTACATGTAATTGTCACAAAAAACATAAACTTAATTTGTTTTGAATCATCTAAAGAGTACAGTAAAAAACAGGTACAACTATGACTTTAAGAACTCTACAAAATACATACAGGTAGCTAGGATGGAAAGAGCTGCATAAGCTTTTCTTTGAAAGTAACTTGGCTTAACAGAGAGAATTTCACTTAAAATATTAGCAAATTTAAACTATGTCCAAAAATGTATTTAACAGTATAAGACAGTGGTGGGTCTTACAGCAGCCCCACATGCACATTGCTAACTATGTTTAAGCAAGTATGGTACATTCAAGCACTAAAGAAGTGATTATTAGGATTATGTGTAAAATTCCCTGGGAGTGTTTCTGGAGCAGTATTTAGGCTGTGACTAAGGTACAATACAATGATTTTACAGGGAGAAACAGAGCTAAATAATAAAAAAGTGACTTCAGTGGCAAGTAAATGAATTAGTAATACAATGCAGTTAAGCTGCTTACATCAGCTCCAATGTACACAACGCTTACTATGTCTAAGCAAGAAAGGAAGATCCATTCTATTTAAAAGAGGTTATCGGGATAATACAGAAAAAAAACCCTGTGTAAATCTAAAGAGCATTACTAAGGCTGATCCAGGCTAAGTAGAATAGGCATTACATGTAGAGTTAGAGTAAAAAAAGTAGTGGTAGAATAGTCTCTTAATAAGAAAGTGTTTATTAGCAGTACTAGGCAGTTGAGCCACTTATAGCGTTCCACGTGCACAACGCTAACTATGTTTAAGTGAGCATGAATACCCCAGCTATGTTTCATAGGTTTCCAGAACCCTTAATCAATAAACCCCCTCCTTTGTGTTCTTTTGCTAACAAAGTTGAAGCGGCATGAGTATCTAGCTGTATATCAATACTTAACAAAGGGAGGGTGGCCTAATGGTTAAGGTGTTTGCCTTGCAAACACAAGGCGCAGGGTTTGAGTCTCACAAGGGATAATTGGCTAGGCTTAAAATGGCTCGCATGGGCAGTTAGCTTAGTACTAATCTATGAACCTATTCAGTTAGACTCCCTTTACGTGTCTTAGAAAGTTTAAAAAGTATCAGGGCTATCTGTGTGTTGAGGAGAGCATAAATATCAGGTGTTATTTCATTGATTAGTAGAGCGCTATTCAGTTGAGCTCCCTATTAGTCTCTAAATAGCAATTTATAAAGTAACAGGGCAATAATCAAATTAAATTGCTTCAACAGTAGCCGAACCTTTAGTATCGTTCCCGCATGCTCAGCACTGTGTGGGTGTAAGCGTCTGCAGTGAGAGTGTTAAACAAAAACGAATACTTAGCACAGCAAACAGTTGTAAAAACATGAAAGATGTCATGTTATGACTAAATAAACATATATCGAGCCTCTAGATACAATCCCAAGTGCAAACGCTATGTAGGAGAAAGTGTTATCGGTGATAGCTTTGGTATCAGTAAAAACATTTACACAGCATTCATTTTAAGGTAGAAAGCAGGTATTCTTTTTTAAAAATAAGCAGGCATTCACATATCACTTAAAAAAACAATGCTTACACTTACTGTAGATCAAGCCGCCCAAACAGAGTGCGCAGCAGCCAGGTAGAGGGCAGGAGAAGAAAGATGGCGTTCCTTATTATTTATATGAATAATTTATGAATATGGACACACCTCTTCCTTTAGTGTTTTGGTCCAGGTTAGGTGGCCGAAAAGTGTGGTAAGAATTGTAGCCTGGTTATGCAGGGGTGGAGCCCTTAAACTAGGTCTCTGTCACTGCACAGATATCGATGTTCTCCATCTTAAGGAGTGACTCAAGTGAGTGCATTTTGAGGTTTAGACTTCTAGCATTGAGTACCATTACCCTTAGATTTCACTTGTTTGTATCTATTATGGTGGTGCATTTGATGTTTGAGCCTTGCCTAAAAAAAGGCACTATAGGGATGGCAAAAGCCTTAGCCAGTATCCGGAATCCCAGAGGTGACAGGTGCAGGCCATCTCTGGCAAAGTATTGTGGCCTGCCGATCATGGCGTCCCAGGCAGACAGATACTGGATCCTTGGAATGACACCAGAAGCTTAGCCAATTGATGAAGCCAATCATTTTGTCCTTGTACTATGGTATCATTCTGGGTGATGGCAGGATGCTACTCAAGGCTAGTGTCTTACCTGCCTGGGCCACATGATCAGAGAGCTCCTCCATGTCTCTCTTCATGTAATCCAGGGAGGTACATCTCAGATCATTCACTCCAACATGGAAAATGACAGAGCCATATTTGTGCTTGTTGTGGAGTGACCTGAGTACGTTATATGGCAGATCCTGGCACCCAACAGGCAGCTGACAGTAACATTCTCCTTGTTTAGCCTGGTGAGACGGGTGTCAGTGTGCCTGACTATAGAGTCACCAATAACTAGTGTGTTGGGTATGTTGTTTTGCCTTATGGGCTGAGGTTGAGAGGCACGCTGATTTTGTGGGCTAGGTGTCATTTGGGTAGTGTTGTGGGGTGGTGGTTGCTTGCATTTCAGCTTTGGAGGTCTCTGTTGTATGGGAAGATTTTTATTGAGAGCCTCTGCAAATGTAGGTGTGTCTTGTGTTACTATGTGTGGGTTTGGGTGATGCAGGTTTTGATGGATTAAGTGTAGAGTGTGGTGTGGTGTTTACCTTCTCCTCTTGACTGTCTTGTTCAGTCTTGGCTGGAGAGAGCTTGGCTTCCAGTTTGGCTATATAAGTGCATCTCTCACAGGTTGTATTGTTGGGTGGTAGGAGGAGAGGGTTGTCAGTGTACATGAGACAATTGCTACATTGCCCCAAGATGCCCAGATTCATCAGGTGGACAGGAGAAAACACCGGGAGCTGACCCTTATACATGCCTCATTAGTGCTTATTAATTTAAGTACTAAGAACTGATTTCCTCTCTAAGTGAGGAAAGTGGAGTGCTGCAGTAATTTGTAGATTATTTAGTGCTTGCAACGAGATTTGGACAGTGCTGAGGACAAAGAAACTGTTTGAGTGCTAAAACTAGAAAACTGGCTAGTTCTAAGGGAAAATCTGAAGAGCAGATTTTCTGGAAGCAGGAATAGTTTAACCGTAGTTAAATGCCACTGTGCGATGTGCAAAACTGCGCAAACACAGGTTTTTAAACAGAAAGATGAAAGGGATAGAAATAGCCCAAAATGACCAATAAAACTATAGATTCTGAGCTGAAACCACTACTCTAGTGACAGGGTGTTCAAAGCTCACCACTCTCACTGATGAACAGAGAAGCTTCCCTCTATCTTAGAAAGGTCTGGGCAGCACAGAAACTTACAAACAGCTCAGAATTCAGCAAAATCTGAAAACTGGATTCTACTGGTTCTTGAAAGGTGGGAAACAAATAGAGAGAGAGGATTATTTTCTTTTCTTTTTTCAAAGGTTAAAGCAGATACAAGAATACAAATACTTTTAAAGCAGAAAAATGGCTATCTCACTTGAGTGTGTAGCCCTTAACAGTTAAAAAGTTGAAAAACACTTAAAAACAAAGTCCAAAAAGTATAATAATTAAAAAAACAAAACAAAAAAAAAAAACAGTTCAAATAAGTAGCAAAGTTAATAAAAAAATCACCAATTGGCTAACCCAGGTATAAACCTTCAACAGCTGAAGCCCTTAACTCTTTGGAAAGTCAACCTCATTGGTAACTCAGCAGTGGCAGATCCAGAACAGATGTGGAGCTAATGCTGACTGAACAAGGAAATAGTAGTCATTCAGCCCCACTTCCTGGATCACTCACTTAATATATTTTCATGCTCTGCATAGTTAGAAATGAGCATATGAAGCTGTGAATACTGAATTACAGTAAGTAAGTTTCATACTCACAGTAGAGGCATAAAAAGAATCTATGATACTATGTATTAAGTTTAGCATAATGTAATAATTCTCGCTTGACTTACTTTCATCTCTACACCATTTGAATGACGTCTTTCTTCCATGTCCACACCTTGTCTTACTCTTCCACGTTTTTTAATCCTTTCAAAAGTGCAACTATTCAAAAATGCAGTGAAATATGAGAATTAAACCAGGAGTTTAGGGACCACTAGACCTTTAAAAGCTATGTGGTACTGGATGCTCTGAGATGCACTTTACAGCTTTTTCCCCACAATCTTTTGACTCAGTGATAGCCTGGGCAAGAAATTCAACCATATTTCTTTCAGGGAAGAAATAAGTTGCATCTAAAGCTTAATGCTTAAAGCTGGCAAAAACAGAATTGCCCAATAAACATAGAAGATAAATGCTTGTGAGGATACATACAGCATGCCTGAAAATGCTGCCTGCCCACCAACCACTAAAACTGACAGTCAACTTCTATTCATCCACCTTGAGTTAGAATGGGATGAAAGTGAAGGAACAAATGACTGCAGTCATATAGTTGAAGTTTGCTATCCATCCATCGGGTCTATATTTGAACATCGAAGTTTCAAAACTTTGAATGTTCTAATATCGACCCCTATTCAGCGAATGCTGAAAATAGCAAAGCTACAGAAAACCAAATATTTTCCTAGGGAAATAATTAGGTTTACCGTTTCTGTTGCTTCGCTATTTTCAGCACTGTGGTGGAAAGTTACGGGTTGGGTTCAGGTAAGTGTGCGATTGGGTGCGGGTTAGGTGAGTTAGGGTTAGGGCGTGGGTTAGGTATGTGTGCAATTTTGTGGACGTGGGGGTTATGGCGGGTTAGGTGAGTTAGGGTTAGGGCATGGGTCAGGTAAGTTTGCGATTGTGTGGACGTGAGGGTTAGGGCGGGGTAGGTGAGTTAGGGTTAGGGCGCGGGTGAGGTAAGTGTGTGATAGTGACAGACCTTAGGATTAGGGTTTGGGTTACGGTAAGTGGATAGTTAGTGGTGTATGTACAGTTTAGTGTAGGGTTAGATGTAAGCTTTTATGTGTATATGTGTAGACTGCTGTGTGTTTGGTGTGCTTGTGTTGTGTGTATGTGTTTTGGAACAGCAAATTTTTTTCCCTAGGAAAAAATTCACTGTTCTGCATGTTCAATGTTGTCAGTGTTCACTGAACAGGGGTCGATATTACAAAATTCGAAGTTTTGAAACTTCAATGTTCTAATATAGACCCCCATCCATCCATCCTCAACCCCTTTTCTCATTTTGTACATGGGGTCAGGTTGTCACTTCAGCAGTGACAATCATCTTGAACTAAGGTTTACACTGCTGGCTAGCTCTGCCATGATAGTTCACTCGTACCACTCACTCACACACACATACTCTCACCCATGGCCAATTTAGAGTTCCCAATCCACCTACTGCATGTCTTTGGAATGTGGGAGGAAACTGGATCACCTGAATTAAACCCACATTGACCGCAGAGAGGACATGCAGACTTTGCACAGTCAAGAATTGAACCAGAGAACCTCTTGCTGTGAAGCAACAACTCTAATCACTGCACCACCATGAAGTTTGCTATCATATGGGATAAAAGTGAAAGAACAAATGACCACAATCATACATTTGAAGTTGGTCAAGTTGGTAAACAGCATGCCTCCTCACCCCCCCCTACCACTCAGATGTCAGGCTGTGATAAAAAGTGAATGAAGAAAATGTTAAAGCAACATATTTTATATTGATGCAGCCAGACATGATTGCAGTGCTTCCTGACCTCTGTCCACAATGGATAGCCACAGGTACACATAGGTTCATAGGTGGGTACTAGGCTATCTTCCCAAAGGAATTTATAAGCCTAGCCAGAATGTGTTGGATTTTGCCACCCCCTTAGATTAGTTCCCTGTGCCTCTGTCCAGCAGAGCCACTGAAGTGATCCCCGAGGTAAACTTTCTGTTTCCCGTCCACTCGTCAAGGTGTCTTTTGAAGAATGTTAGCGAGGAGTTCTGCCTAATGTAGATTGGGATCTAGTTCCAAAGCATGGGAAGTCTCTGGGACAGGAATCTATCCCTCCAGCACATCCTATTTATTGTTGTGGTGAGGTTTAGATCCTTAGAGCATGTAGCTCAGGGGATAAGGTTTTCTTTAGGTGGAGCATGTCCATCAATTCTGGGTCGGACATGGCCTTGTATGTCAGGCAGAGATCACCTCTGAGTAGGCGGTATGCAACCGAGTACAACTGGAGTTTCTTCAGTCGAGCTGTATAGGGCATCTGTTTGAGGCCATTGATCCTCTTGGTGAGGTACTTCTGTGGTCTTTCCAGCTGTTGCAAGTGTCTTGTAAGGTACATCCCAAATGGGGCATTGTACTCTAAGATGGGTCTGATGAGTGATGAGTAGAGAGGCACAATGGCCTCTTTTGATCTGGATGCGAACCCTTTTGTGATTAGGTGGGCCACGTGGAAGGAATTTTTAATCACTTTGGCAATGTGATTATCAAAGGTGAGATTACTATCTACTTGGGTCCCCAGATCCCTTATTATGTCTTCTGTATTTAGGGGACTACCACCTATGTGGTAGTTTGTGGGTACTTTGTTTTTTCAAAATGGGATGACTATGCACTTTTTGGCATTTAGCTTGAGGCCATGATTTTGACACCAAGTATCCATCTCAGTGAGACCCTTTTGGAGGATATCTGTGTCAGCCGGAGAGTCAATTATAGCCCCTAGTTTGCAGTCATCTGTGAACTTGGTCAGCCATAGTCCTCCTGTGCTTGCCTGCACCTCTGAGAAGTATATACCAAACAGGAGGGGTCCTAGGACTGAGCCCTGGGGAACACCACTTGTAACCAGTTTAGAGACGGACCTAGCTCCCGTAACTCTCACCATGTGGATTCTGTCCGTGAGCCAGTTGGCAACCCATCTTGTGACATAGGGGTTTATGTTCAGGCTGGTGAGCTTGTCTATAATACCAGAATGGGGAATGGTGTCGAAGGCCTTAGCGAGGTCTAGGTAGGCTGTGTGTACCACCTTTCCCTTGTCTATAGCCTTGGTAACTGTCTCAAAGAAGTCCACCAGGTTTAGGAGGCATGATCTGCCCTTAACAAAGCCAAACTGGGTAGGGTCCAGTGTTTGGAGGTTCCCAGTGTCTCTGTTAATGAGTTCCATTATGATGCGCTCCATAGCCTTGCAGACTAAGCTAGTCAGGTTTATAGGGGGATAGTTCCCAGGGTCTGTTGTGGCTCCACCTTTTTGGAGCAGAATAACCATTGCTGTACACCACTCTATGGGTATGTAGCCTGTGGAGAGGCTGAGTTTGAACAGTGTGTTTAGGTGAGGGGTTAGTTCGCCTTTGAGCTCATGTAGGATGCAGCCTGGGACACTGTCCGGTCCCATTGATGCTGTGTTTTTGGCTTTGGAGAGGGCTGTTTTAACCCAATTGTCTGTGATTTCAGGGACTCTACATTCTTCTGGTATGGTTATGGGCCCTTTTGTGGGTGAGTGGGGGTTGAAGTTTGCACTGAACCTGTCTGCCAGGATGTTGGAGGTATCTGTCGATTCAGTGTATTTTGTGCCATTCTGCACTAACTCCAAGCAGATCTAAGCATTGCCACTTAGATTCTTGACATAGCTAAAGAATGCATTGTGGTTATCTTTGGAGTCCTTGGCAACTTTTCTTTCAAAGCTCGCCTTGAATGATTTTATGAGGGATCATAGTTTCTTGCTGATACTGATCAGGGATGTCTTCCCTTCTTGGGATTTTACTCTTTTCTGTACTAGTTTCCACCTTCTATTGTATAGCTTGTTTATGGCAGGAGTCCACCAGACTAGTTTCCTTTTCTTGGAGGAGTGAGTCTTGGTTTTGCTTGGGATGGCACGATCCATGCATTCTTGTAGCTGCCTGTAGAATGCATTAGTAAGGATTTTGCAGCTTGGAAAGTGTTATCCTTCAGCATGGGGGCTTTGAAACTTTCCAACTCGGTCTTAAGTAACGTGAAGTTTGCTTTTGAAAAGTTTTTTTCATGGTTGCTTTCTTGTCCTGGGGTGCGGGTGGAATATGGATATCCAAAGTGATTTGTTTATTGTCAGATCTAACCAGTGAGGGGTTGACCTCTGGTGTGGAACACCGGTCCCCCATGTTGGTGATGACCAGGTCCAATATGTTGTTACCTCTGGTGGGAGTGTTGACCAGTTGAACCAGGGTGTTTGAGTTTATAAATTCTAGGAAAAGTTGGGTAAGGGAGTTAGTACTAGTAATTCTCCCAGTTAATGTTTGGGTAATTGAAATTACCCAATATTAGGGTGTTTGGTAGGACCTTTATGTTTCCCAGTGTTTCCAGAAATGCGTAATGGGGGTCCTGGGACATGGTGGGTGATCTGTAGCAAGCTACAACTTGAATTGCAGTTTTGCCCATTGCTAGTTGTACATGGATGATCTCTGAAGCATCGTGCTGTGCCACTAACCTGGAGGTGTGGGTATCCTTGATGAATACGGATATGCCCTCGCCTTTTGTATTTTGGTTTGGGTTCTGTGGCCGAAATATATGGTAGGAGTTGTAGCCTGGTAGTACTGGGGTGCTCTCTGGACCCTTAAACCAAGTTTCTGTTACTGCACATATATTGATTTTCTCCATACTGAGGAGTTCCACGAGTGTGTGCATTTTGAGGTTTAGACTTCTGGCATTGAGTAGCATTACCCTTAGTTTTTTGTTACTTGTGCTATTTACGGCGGTGGGTATGTATTTTTAGCCTTGCCTAAAAAAGGCACTATGGGGGTGGCAAGAGCCTTGGCAAGTATTCGAAAGCCTACGGGTGACAGGTGTAAGCCATCTCTAGCAAAGCAGCGTGGCTTGTCAAGCATGTCATCCCAGGCAGACAGATACTGGATCCCCTTTGAATGACACCCGAAACTTAGCTAATTGTTGAAATCAAGAGTTTTTTCTTTATACCATGGTATCATTCTTGGTGAGAGCAGGATGCTACTCAGGGTCAGGGTCATACCGGCCTGAGTTACGTGATCAGAGAGCTCTTCCATGACTTTTTTCATGTAGTCCAGGGAGGTATGGCTCAGGTCATTCACACCAACATGGACAATGACAGTCATATTTGTACTTGTTCTGGAGTGACCTGAGTGCTTGTGTTATGTGGTGGATCCTGACACCAGACAGGTAGCTAACAGTAACCTTATCCTTATTCAGTCTAGTGAGTGGGATGTCAGTGTGCCTGACTATAGAGTCACCTGTTACTAGTATGTTGGGTATGTTATTTTGCCTTAAGGGCTGTGATTGCATGGTACACTGGTTTTGTGAAGTATGTGTTTCATGGTTTGTATTGGGGGTGGAGATTGCTTGGATGTTTGCTTTGGAGGTCTCTGTTGGTTTTGCAGATTTTTATTTAGAGCCTCCAAGTATGTTTCATTGTATTTATGTGTGTTTTTTGCCGGCGCTGGTTTAATGGGTCTATGTAAGACTGGTGGTGTGATGCAAGTATTTCCCTTCTCCTCTTGACTGTCTGATCCAGTCTTGGGTTGGGAGAGCTTAGCCTCTAGTTTGGCTGTATAACTGCATCTCTCGCATGTATTAGTGTTTGGTGGTAGGAGGAGGGGGATGTCTGTGTACATGAAGCAGTTGTAACATTGCATCAAAATGCCCAGATTCACCAGTTGGACTGGAGAGTACACCTGAAGCTGCCCTTTGGACATGCTTGGATTAGTACAGTGAACTGTTTTACTGGATGGCTGGTAAGGTCGAATAGAGAGCCTTGTCCTTCTGTACAGTACAGTCTAGTGCTAGGGTTTGTAAGTGCTTGCTATAAGTTTTGAGCAAGTGCTGAGCTGAGAAATGAATGGCTTGAATGCTTAAGTTGAAGGTTTGTCTAGTTCCAAGGGAAAATTGAAGAGGGGATTTTGTGGAGCCGGGAATAGTTTTACCCTAGCTAACTGGTGCTGCCCGGCGCGCAAAACCCGGCAAATATGGTATTTATAGCAGGGAAATGAAAGAGAGAGAAATTAGCCCAAAATGGCCAATAAACTGCTAATTTCTGGGCTGAAACCACTCCTCCAGGGACAGATAGACTGCTCAAAGCTCCCCTCTCTTACAGGTGAACAGAGAAACTTCCTTCTATCCAAGTAAGGTATGGGCAAACGCAGAGATTTGTAACACAGCTCTGAATTCAGCACTAACCTGAAAACTGGACTATACTATTTTAGAAAGGCGGGAAGCAAGTGTGTATATATATATATATATATATATATATATATATATATATATACATACATACACATATATTTTTTTTTCAGAAAGTAAAGCAGATACACTAAAAAAAAACTTTAAAAGCACAGAAAAGGATACATATTGTTATATATTGCAGATCAGAGTTGTAGTCAATAGCCCCAGGTAATAAAGTAGGAAGAAACACAAATACAGTAAAAGCAGATGAATAAAGTGCCAATTTATATATATATATATATATATATATATATATATATATATATATATATATATATATATATATATATATATATATAAAAAAAACAATACAAAATGAACAAACTGATTTAAACAAGTTACCCAGTTATCCAGAAAAAAGCTCAAAACTGAGCCCCGTTCCAGCAGTCTTCAATCAGACAAGTTCTAAATGCACACACCTGCTTACTAGGGTGCAGGGGAACCTTCCCCAAAAAAAGATGGCCTGGATCAGTGCTCAAGTTATACAAACAAAGCTAGATTCAGCAGGCCTGAATCTGGTCTATGCTACAGCAACAAGGCGCACCAATTTCAGAAAGAAACAGTTCAAATAAGCAGTCGCAATAAGCCTGTGACCAGAAATTCCCAGCTCAGAAGGGCATAATCCAGCCTCTCCTCCCACAAGAGTGCAGACCAAAACCTTCTTAATATAGAATAACTGGTCTGAAGCCCAAGTGCTTAAGCCAGGACTAATACATTTTTAGAATAGCAGACACTGGGCCTTCAATCAGCAATTCCCAGCTTAGAAGGATGTAAGCTACCTGCCCTGCCACAACAGTGCAGACCGCAAACCACCTTAATGTAAAACAGCCTGTATGAAGCCCCAGTGCTTAAACTAAAAGAATAACAGTTACAATTTAATCAGGCTACGACCAAGCAGTAATAAATTCAGCAGAATAAATAAAATTAAGTACTTTTAAGAAAAGCAAAATAAAGTAGGAGGAAACACAAACACAGTAAAAGCAAATGAATAAAGTGCAAACATTTTTTTTCTTTTTTTTTTTTTAGTGCAATAAGAGAGTAAGGAAGAACCTAACTGGGCTGGTCTTCTCATATCTTTTCTCTGACATGGCTGATGTCTTTGTGAGAAAGTGAACGAATAATGATCAAGTAACATATTCAACCATGTCCTCTTAGATAATACACTGCCTCCAAACAACCTGGCCTTTTATGTATATCTCAAGTATGATCACGAGGAAAGTTAAAGAAATAATGACCACACTGTCCCCAGCCCCTACGTAAGCTCTAGCAACCTTGTGTGCACCTGAAAGCAGGGCTGCTTTTAGACTAGTTGAGAATTATGATAAAGGTATGAAGATGGTGTTGGGAAAGTGCTGCAATGCACAATGTTCCATAGTTATTTAAAAATACTGTATGTTCACTTTTCTGTTATAAAGTACATTACAGAATCTCACAGCTCTATTCAGAGACACCCCCCCCCCAGCCCACACATCACAGTTCAAGTCAGAAAAGTACATTTTGATGATTCATAAATAATCTTACCACCACACAGCTGGACTTACTATCAGGACGGCAGGAATAACACAAGGGGCTCTGGGTGCAGAAGTGGGCATAACTATTCTCTAATACCCCTGGGGCTGGAATGTGCAGGTGTGAGCATGCTCATGTAAGATGTTTCGTCTTACTGTGAAAAAGCAGTGAAAGACAAAAGCTCTGTATTGTATCCAGCAGCCCCCCCCTCCATCTCCCTCCTCTATACACAAAATCAGCTCTAATTAACTTATTCACTCTGGAGCAGCTCAGAAAAAGCTGCCTGCTTAATTCCATCATAGGAACAACAGTGCAGCCTGAGCTCATTTTCAGAAAATCCATTTGTAATACTATACAGAAAACAAATGTTCATAACTCTTTAACTATAAGAGCTACACTAAAAATGTAAACGTGAAAGTTGTTCAGCGGACACTGACCTTTCCAACAGTGTAAATGCTGATAGTGCATATCAAAGTCATTATTAAATATTTGGCAAGGAGTGTTGATATTGTGCATATTTTTTAACTTTTTGGAAAAGCAAAGCACAATATCTTGGTCTATGTACCATGCAGACCCATACAATTTGAATTTAATTTGTTAGTATGAATGTCAGCTTTAAAATGATACCTTAACCATTACTGTGTGATGCTCCTTTCATGAGATATTCACAGAAATACGATTAATATATTATTTCTCATAATTGATAAATAAACGAAGCATAATATCTCATCACCTGTAACAGACAGAGCCTACATATCAGTGTAGAAGTTGTGCATCTGAATGTCAGCTTCAAAATGATGCATCATTTGTGTGATTACCATGCTCCCAAGCAAAGATATGGGCATAATAATGAGAAGTATTGTAAATGTATATTTTTCATAATCATACAAGACTAAAACTGTGATATCTGTACATGTGTACAGTGCACAGACACAGTTCATTTACCATGTTGTAAGGAGTAACACTGTCTTCAAAATGAGGTATTACTTCACACAATGAGATGCTCCCTTGCAAAGTTCTTTACCAAAATATGAAAAAAATCATAATTTCCATAACCTAAGTCCGAAACAAACTTTGATATTTGCCTAGGAGTACAACATACAGGCACCATTCTTTTACCATGTTAGAACTATAAATAATCTTTTCAAATGAGGTATTACTTCATTCAGATGCTCCCTTGCAAAGTTATTTACCAAAATATGAAACAAAAATCATAATTTCCATAACCTAAGTCCGAAACAAACTTTCATATCTGCACATGTGTACAACATACAGGCACATTTCTTTTACCATATTAGAACCATCAATACTGTCTTCAAAATGAGATATTACTTGGCACATTCAGATGCTCCCTTGCAAAGCTATTTACCAAAATATGAAAAAATTCATAATTTCCATAACCGTAAGTCCCAAACAAACTTTGATATCTGCACATGTGTCAAACATACAGGCACAATTATTTTACCATGCTGGAACCAGCAATACTTTCTTCAAAATTATATATTACTTGGCACATTCAGATGCTCCCTTGCAAAGTTATTTACAAAAATATGAAAAAAATCATAATTTCCATAACAGTTATTTGCCAAGCTCAGAGAAATGAATTTTACACAACACATTTCATAATAGTGTTTTACTTATTATACTGGTCCGACCTGGTCATGGGTGTTTTCCATTCTTCTCACAAGCTGCATGTTAGCAATCTTGCATGGCTCTCCTCACGCCATTGTGGATGTTGGTCAAGAACAACGCAATGCCCTCCTCAGTTAGGAGAATGCCATCCCTTCCGAACAGGTGGACATCTTCCGCGGTGATGCCGTTATGGCAGATTGTCGATCCACTGACCCTGTACATCAAGCCATGCATGAATGCATTCTGTAAACATCTGAACAGCAGAAGACAGTCTTACCTTACCTGAAATAAAGCATGGGTGGACACTGACAAGGGTGCACAGCAAGGGCACATGTAAAGAGAAAAAGCAGGGTAAGACCGCCACTCCACTAATATGCCAAGGACAGGCATGGGGCTCCAGATGTTGGCTATCTGTAGTGTCCCATAGCTGTGCTGGCTGCCCACTCAAACTGCTGATATCACTATGGTCTCATGACCTCCTTCAGTGTCAGCGGTCTGCCTTACCTTTGCCTTTTCTCTTTACATGTGCCCATTCAACAATGGACCTAAGGGATGAGGGACTGAAGTAACTGACTAATTGCTGTCCTGACCTTCATACATTTACTACCCTCACCTACATACATTGACTACACCTGAAGGGAGGGAGACTGAGTGGAGAGCTACATCAGGGCAACATGTCAAAAGACCAAGACTGACCCAGGCTGTGTCTTTTTGCATGTGTCCTTTCCCAGAGGGAAACATTACATCACAGTGGCACACCCAAGCCCATGCTTACCTAGGACAGCAGCACTATGGGGCTGAGCTGAAGAGTCTCCAAGTTCCCAACTGCGATACAGGTGGATCACAAGATCCATGCTGGCTGGGTATGCCCCCCGCGATGCACCCACCAACCTAAGAGCAGTTGGCAAAAAAGACTGAAGAGGGACCTTCCTGGCATTGGTGCTGAAGGGCTTGGCTGCTAACTGACATGAGGGCACAGAAAGGGCACATGTACACTGAAATAACAGGTGAGGCACTCTGCTTTACCCCTGTCTTTTCCATTTACATGTGTCCTTTCGGCAATGGCCATTAGGAGTGGAAGGGAGGAGCTAATGTAAACCCTGTTGCCCTGACCTACATACATTGACTACACCTGAAGGGAGGGAGACTGAGTGAAGAGCTACATCCAGGCAACATGTCAAGAGACCAAGACTGACCCAGGCTGTGTCTTTTCGAATGTGTCCTTTCACGGAGGGAAACATTAAATCACAGTGGCACACCCAAGCCCATGCCTAGCTATGACAACAGCACTATAGGAGAAATTTATGGCCACGGTACTCGCCAAAGCATTCAACACACAGGTTGACCTTGCAAGTCGGGCACCCCCATGTTGGCTCAGCACGTTTACCCTTGCTGGCACAGGTTTTGCATCTTGATTTATGCCATTTCACCGGAAAGTGAGAGCCATGCTCAAATCGGCTCACAGCCTCTAGGACAGTAATCTCAGTGCATCTTTTCCTCTTTGTGTAACTGGCAAGTAGATGCAAGCCTAGGTTCCTTCAGAACTGTAACTGTGTTGCTGGAATAGCATGTCCAGAGCGTGACAGTTGCTGATGGCTGATACTTTCATGGAATATAATGAAAGCATTGACAATGGCCACATCCCATAAGAACCAGAACAAGTACAGCCACCATTTGCATGCCTTTCTGGCACTGGGATACTGTGTCCTGAGCTGATCTGCTTGGTCCACCCCATTCATGTAACTGTTGTACAAGTTTACAACTGGTGGACATGGCCCCGATGCCTTTCTTCCATCACGCTTTCTCCTGTATGTGCTGGTGACTGGCAAGGTTGGGTTACAGTTAGTTGACAGAAGGAATACTGGTTTCCTATCCTTCCATTCAGTAGCTAGCAGTGGTCCACTCTGCAATTGCTTGTAGTAGCCTCGAGCTGCTTTTCCAATGGCCTGTCTGTTGAATGTTAGAGGCCATCCTGACCTATTGGTGTGCATGGGTCCACAACAGTATAGATCATTTTTCAGCAATTGCTGTGCCAACAGAACAGAGGTAAAGAAGTTATCAAAGTAAATGTGATGCTGCTTGCCAATCAGTCCCCTAGTTAAGTCAACCACAACTCTGTGTGCCAGCCCGACCTCTGTATTCTGCTCCTTTATTCCAGTGTATACCTGGAATTCACGTATATACCCATTGGTCGAGTCTGCCAACACCCACACCTTAATGCCATACCTCTTGGGCTTACCAGGCATAAACTGTCTAAATGTCAAGTGTCCACAGAAGCCAACCATGGCTTTGTCTACAGCCACCTCACAATGCACATTGTAATGTGTCCTGCATGCATGAAGTACTGCATCCAGTATTGGCCATATGTGATGTAGCTTGTCATGACCCCCAGAGCCCTGTGGTAGGCTCAGGCTGTTATCGTTGCAGTGGAAGTACTGCTGAATTTTTTCAAACCTATCTCTGGTCATGTACTCTGCTAATGGGAAGCGACCATATACATGGTGCATTTCCCAGTACTGCCTCAATTCAGGAACATGTACAATAGACATGCATATTCTGACACCTAGAAATGTGCGCATGTCTCCTGGGCAAACAGGACTCCACCGTGTATCAACCTTGCCTGCTGCTGCCTGCCTCTGTGCAGCATAGCGATTTGTTTCATTAGCAATACGGGTGTATAGCTCCTCTGGGAACATCAAATTCAAGAAGTCCATCTCTGTGCTATCTGAGCCCAAGTGATTTATTGGTCCTACTGGCCCCACAAATTCCTTAGTGTGTAAAGTTCAGAGGTGTTTTTCCCACGGGATGGGCATGCTCAGCGTACCTGACTGGGATGCAAGGAACAGTTGGGAATGGGAAGGGCTGAAGGGTTGAGAGATGGTGCTCTCTCAATGCCAGTAGCAACTGTACTGCTTGCAGTTGGTAGTGAACTGCTGACACGTGCTCCCTGCTGAGGCACACCCATATCATTGTCTGACAAGGAGCTACTTCAACTCATATCTAGAGGATTTTATCCATCCCAATCACCATACTCTGGACTACTTCCCACATCATGCACAGTCGAAGGCACGTCCAAACCCTTGTTGGCACTTGCAGTGCCATGCACTATGGAGGACTGCATAGTTGTGTCAGTCAGACCACGTGCTTTCGTGAACACAGATAAAGGCAAGTCATCTGCATCATACTCTGAATGCACTTGGTGACCATTGTGTATGGCCAACTTGTGTGTGGGCATCTTCCTTAGGTGTGCAAGTGGCACCTCATCCTCACTGTCATGGTCAGTGTCATAATTACTGGTCATGTCTACTTTGGCAACTCGTAATGGTCTTTCAGAAATGGTGGGCACAGGAGCATCTTCCGTATCACAGGCAATGGCCTTTTCACGCTGAGTCATAATCATCATCCTCACTCTGGTTGGCATTATGTGGTACATCAAGGTGCATACTATTGTCTGTACCACTGCTACAACCATCACAGCCAGTTTCCTCACCCAAAAGGTAAATGCTGCTTGCTTTCTCCTCAATAGATGGCATCTTTGGTGGTGGCTGTGTTGCTTTACACTTGAAATCACACCTGAAAAACACAATGCAGTACAACATTCTGATGTAATATACCTGCACAGAGGTACATGAAAAGCAATGCACCTATCTCTATATTTATATAATATATATATATATATATATATATATATATATATATATATATATATGTGTGTGTGTGTGTGTGTGTGGGTACATATCTATATATTTATATCTCCATCTGTATATATCTACATACACATATAAATCTGTGTGTGTATATATATATATATATATATATATATATATATATATATATATATATATATATATATATACATACACACACACACATATACACATGTCCCCCAGCTACTTTATACCCTTGGTAGCTCACCAAACAGATATGCAAATAATCTAACAGGTGAAATATGCCTCTGGTATCTCACCCACAAAAGGAGGTTTAAATATATTTAATGATAAATAAAAGAGCAAGACTATAATCAGTAACTCAACAGAATGACTTCATAGTTCAAAAGCACAGGAAATATTTTACCACAGCAGTGCAGAATAGTCTCAAATAAATACAACATTTGAGTTTGGATATTGTCATTGCCTTATAGTTAAAAACAAGTTATGATTTTCTGTCAAATGAGAGGATGCAAGGCAGTCAATAATAATATTTATATTCAAATTCTTCATACAGTACACTGCAAATCCTCTTATTCCAGCCACTTTCTCGTGAAAAAACAGCAATTGAAGATGTAATGTCTACATTTTTCCTCCTAGACTGCTTACATTTCTTGCAATTGTATACATGACATAAATGAAAGTAGTGTGGAGGGGGTTGAGGGGTGGGGGTGTATTTCAATCACTGCAAGTGGAGAAAGACCCAAATGTGAGTTGTGCATTCATCAATGTGATAATGACTTCTACTTATGTGAATAACAGTGACAGCTGCTGACAGCTTAACCTGAAAAGTGACAATGGCTCAGTACTATATTGTAACTGCACTGTGCTAATGACTTGCAAAGTTATGCATGCCCAGACACAGGTGTTAATTGCTGGCATTCATTATATTACCTTCTGCAGGTGTTATGCAACACAGTAATAATCTGTTATAAGGCCATAGTCAGTCAAATAGTATAACACTTACATATTACTGTGCCCTTCCTCCCACCTAAATTCCACACATGACTGACAAAGCCAGGAGAAATGCATAAAAGTATGGTAGCTCCATGCTGTCAGTAGTCACTCTGCAATGACCTTTATCTCACTCAGGCAACTACTCACTATAATCCTAATAATAATAAGACACGCAAAAATGTCAAACTAGATAGCTTGTCTTCTGCCATTCACTTACTCAGCAAAAACAGTATAAAAGTTATTACTGAGCCCATCCTCCCACCTATTTGTTAGCAACATACCAAGCAATGAGGAATGAGTCATATTGCAATTGTTTGTCTACATCACAAAATTCTGTGGAATAAACAGTAAACATCAAATACACGAACACAGGTGCAGACCATCATTTGCCAAGTAATATGGTCTGATACCCTTGTACTCCCATGCTGACCAATATTGAAACCCCCTGGAAACACACCAGAAACTAAGGCAAGTATTGAAGGCAATCATATAATGTCCAGGCAACAGACTCACACCCACACGCACATTATGTGCTGTGCCACGGTGCCACACACTACATATACAATGAAACCAAAGTGTACATAATTACCTATCTACATTTGTTTAACTACAGTATTTTTCAGGTTACCTGCTAAGAAATTTCCAGTCCAAGCGAAAACAAAATCTAGTCTAATGCTGACTTTTCAGTGCGTGTGTGTGTCTCTGTGTGTAACATCAACATGGTCCATACACACAGCCCCTATTAATCACCAATTTTCTTGCCCATTGTACCGTAAACATCAAAACCATGTCAAAGTATATAGTACAACAGGTCAGGACCATGCCATTTGAGCTTTCCCTGTAATATTCCCTCTCTTTTATTAATAATATAAATAAAGCTTTGCTTTTGCATGCCTAAACTACAAAATAAGCTACCTACGGAGTGCTTCCAGATTACCACAACGTGAACAGACGCTATAAATATATGTCAAGAATGAAATAAAAACAAAGTGCATAACATAAGAACAATAAAACACAAAACATGAAAATGCAGATGGAAATGTACAAATTTCCTGAAACGTTGACATGCTCCCTTGCAAACTTAATTAACGAAAGCTGAAATTAAGCTACATTTCCATAAACTAAGTCTGAGTATGCACAAACACCAAAATGCAACATCTCCCCAGTGACCCCTTTCACAGTTTGCCCTACTATGCACAAGCATTAGAATGCAGCATTTCCATCAACCCCTTGAGCAGCCCTTCCAAGTATGCATAACAACCAACATGAAACATTTGCCCCAGTGACCTCATTAGTAGAGCCGAGTATACACAAGCTGTAAAATCAAACATTTGCCACATGACCCATGCAGTATAATGTGCACATACCAGCTCTCACCAACTACACATCACCCACCTAGAAACCAGACTTATTTCCAAATGTTTGCTAGAACCTCAAAAAATCATTTTCCATGGCTTACTGATCAGTGGCATAGCTAGAGTTTGTGCTAGTAAGCTAGTAAGATTGCATTACAGAATGGATGGCAAACTAAGTTCATAGTTACTAGGTATCTCCGCCAAAGTAAAAAGTACAACACAGTACAGTATCAGCAATCCATCTACATACTGTGGAAGTAGAACCCACAGCCTTCTGCATCAAAAGCATGTATACTACCTGTAATAACACAAACAGACTTGGCAATCCACTATCACTTAAAACTTGCCCAAGGTTGTTCTAAAACTTCAAAAACTGTACAAAGGATTCTTAGTTTATTTCCCCATACATAAACAGCACACTTAACACCTTTCACAATGTCACCTCTACTTAGTGCAATACTGGCAAAAGATTCACCTCTACTTAGTGCAATACTGGCAAAAGATAAACCAAAGAAGAACAGCATCTGATCACAAAAGCCTACATTTTTAATAATACTGAAAGCTCTATTTTATATTTCCGTATACAAAACACCAATCAGATAAAAGCAAAATGACATCTTATGTTGCAAAAAGAAATTCCAAGTAGCAAAGTACCCAGACAGCAGTTCGGTACAAGTTTAAAATGCAGATATTACTTATGAAAACTAAAATTACACAGTAGTACAATAACCACATTCTAAACAACTGCAAACTCATTTAACTACTTCATATAATTTAAAAAAAATTGTGAAACATATGCTAGAGGCTGTAAATATAAAGAATACAAAAAAAAATCAAATGACTGCAATGCCAACTACTCTTGCTTGTTCATTTTATGTTGCAATAAGAATTGATTCAGCTTAAATAAAATTTCAGAGGCTATGAAGTCACAGATTCACAGAATTATTACTGCCCAGCAATAAAGAAAACACCAATTTATGTATAAAAGAACAAAAACTATACTGAGGGATAAAACACAACTGTACCAGTATGGCAGCTCTCATGATAACCACTACAGGACCCCAGGCATCTCCTACTGCTGTCAAGGAATGTTTTCTACTAAACCAGAGTGCTGAGTCTGTAGATCAGACCCGCAAGAGGCTGACACCAGCAAGACTGTCCCACCCAAGCAACACTTTCTACCACAGAATTCAAACTGCGTAAATATACCCCAAACATAAATGGGGAAGGAAGACCAGTGACATACTACTTTCCTTAGCTAAAAAAATCTGCAGCAACTGAATTAAAAAGCACTTTGTTTTGGGGCGGAAAGCAAAGATAGTATACTTTCAAATCTTCAGAAAGTCAAAGCTTTGGTTTTCCCAGTAACAGAGCAGGACTAGAATTAAGGCTATACACAAGAAACTGTGATGCTAGAAAAGAATTGCACGGACTTCAAGCCGATCTGAATCAATACTTCAGGCTGGCCGAACATGTATGAAAATACTTTGTAGTGTATGTGAATGGTTTTACTGAGTTTCACCCCTGATAAAAGGACGTTTTAAAAAGGGTGAGTTCTGAAATATGGGAGAGAGGACACATCTGTGATGGAATGTACGGTTAGCCACTCCAGTGCACGAAACAACCGGAAGTTAGCAACTGGAATAATGGGAAGTGGCTTATTCCATAACTACCATTATCTAACTAACGTACTTAAGATTTTGAAAAAAAAAAAACATTTTGAAAATATTACTGCATGGATGATTTTATTTAACTCCGTTGAGCCCAAGTCGTCTTATGCAATTAAATGTCTTTGCAAATTGCACAACAGGGCACACAAATAATGCAACAGCCTTAAAAGCCGAACTTCATTTCACCATAACAATGAAAACCAACAACCACAACCCACAAAAGGAACACGAATTTCAGCTTGATAAACATTCCACAGTGCGTATTCAGCAGCTATCAAAGATTCTCTAATGTTACAGTCCTTTACGATCAAGGCATTGCCATTGCAGCTTTCTAAAACAATTACGGTTGCTCTTTCCTACCCATGCTTTAGAACCCATGCTGTTGAGTGCCGTTTGCGTTTGAATGTCAAAGTATTGTTGCATATTAAACATTGGCTGCAAAAGATCATTACATGCTACATGAATATAGCTTTTCTTCTAAAACACCTGCAATGGAGAGAATACATATTCAATCTCCTACATCTGACAGGATAATCAAAATCCCTAACAGACAGAATGTATTTAGTTGTACCGATTCCAGCCCATGCAATTTTATTTCTATAAACGCAAAAGGCGTTAAGGTACTGCACTCAAAGGAAGTTTGCAAGACATAAAGCAGGACCAGATCACATTCACCCGACAATGACATACCCAGTATTTTATCTTAGCTACTAATTCTCAGGAAGATGGGTACCACTGCGAACAATGCATGTAGCTAGATTTGGCGGCAACAGTACTAGCAGTAGCAATGTCATTTAAAAAAAAAAGAAAATTAAAAACGTTGCATTGACTGCGCATTGCAAGTGAAAAGGCACACGCAGACACCATCATTCAGCCATCAGATGACAGGACAATGACAGCAGACTCATGTTTGTTCTGCTTTACATGACAGTGTGTTGAACTGCTCTTGCGAGCAAAAATTAGTACAGAATTCCAAAAAACAAGTACAGTACCTGAGCGCTGAGCTGACCGGAAACTCTACAGTACAGTGGATGAATGGGAACTCCCAGTAGTACCTATATGGCGGTCCGTAAAATCCTTGACTAGCAAAAATAAAATTGAGGATCCAGTAGCAGGTAAAATCTCCAGTTCTTTACAGAAAGAAAGGAAATACCTGCTGCTGGACTCTCTCTTTTTATAAGGGGAAAACAAAAGAAGTTTAAGCTGGGGGTGGAGGTGTTATGCAAGTGATGGCTCGGAATGCAAGAATCCGATTGGTTGCCACCATTGCTTACCGAGGACTTTTAAAACGTATTTTCTGAAAAAAACTTCAATGTGACCTTAATGTAAAAACACACTGAATCACATCTAGATAAGGTAAATTACATATTCAGTTACGATTTCAGTGTGTTTTACATTAAGGTGAACTACAAACCTGCAGTACACTTTCTCTCACTTGTGGAAGCACTTGAGAGTAATGGCTTGAAATTTGTATCTTCTCATGGCGCACTCGGGTTTAAGCACACAGGCACTATGAGAAGGTACTCATGATTAATGAGTTAACAACTAGAACAGCAATAAAGAAATGGGCATATAGCTTCAATCATCAAATTATCAAATTTCCATCAAAAGATTCAACCCTTTACCCTGATCCTGGGTGACTTTAACTATCCAATAATCCAACCATAGATGGGAAGAAATACTCATGCCAAAACACAACTGCCTAGAGATTCCTTGATTTCATCAGTGCAAATGCCTTGGACCATTTGGTTGACACCACCACAAGAGGTGAAAATATCTTGGACTTGGTATTAACCAACATGAGTAACCATTGCAGCATCCCTACAATGTCATCATCCCTGGTAACATCTGACCACAAAGCAGTCACTTTCGAAGTCACCATCTTCCCAGACCCCCCTTCCAGCAGGGGTAAAAAAAAAAAAAAAAAACTTCTCCATAGCTGATTACAATCTCCTGAGGAATGGTATAAACAGGAAATACCAGACAGGTTGAAATCCTCCTCTTCCTCAAGGAAGAGTAAACCTGTCTGGTGGAGCTCTACAATAAAAAAAACTCTATGATAAAAGGAAAAATAAATGCTGTCCAAGACCGAGAAGGTGCAGGTGCCTAATTGGAAGGAATCTCTGCTTAGCCTGAACAAGCAGTTAAGAGCACTAGTGAAATCCTCCAAATCAAACTTAGAGTCTAAACTGGACACATCTACTAAAGGCAATCATCAGGCCTTCTTCACATATGTCTGCAATATCAAGGGAAGCACCCAGTTCTGCTCAGAACTGGTAGTCAAGGACATCACATACACAAAACCTGTAGATATAGCCAACCTGTTGGCAGACAGGTTCAGTGAAAATTTCACTCCTCTGTCTCCCCCATCAGTAAAGCAGGTCAACCCCAGTACCTGCCCCTCCCCCATCAGTAAAACAGGTCAACCCCAGTACCTGCCCCTCTCTCCTTATCTCTAGAGCATCTAAGTCATCACTGCCCTCTGAAAGGCACAAACTACAGCTTCCATGGGACCTGATAACATTCCAGGCTGCATCCAACATGAACTCAGGCAGGAACTTGCAGCACCATTAGGCACCATATTCATCCAAAGCCTGAGTACCGGCTTTGTCCCAGCAGAGTGGAGGCATGCTACTGTCATCTCTTTAATTTCCTGGATCGGTGGATGCTCCATCTTTGTGCATAGACCCATCAGCCTAACTAGCCTGATCTGCAAGGCCATGGAGCAGACTATCATGAACCTCATTAACAAGGACATTGGCAACCTCCAGACACTAGATCCAGCATAGTTTGGCTTTGGCCTTGGAAACTGTTTCAAAGAAGTCGACCAAATTTAACAAGCATGACCTCCCCTTGACAGAGACAAGGGGAAGACAGTGCACACCGTCTACCTTGACCTGGCCAAAACCTTCGATGCTATTCCCCACTCTGGTATAATGGATACTCTCAACTAGGCATCAATCCATATGTTACCAGATGGGTAGCAAACTGGCTCACTGATAGAACCCACCTAGTCAAAATAAGGGAAGTAAACTCAAGTATTAGACCCATAACAAGCAGTTTACCCCAGGGATCAGACTTGGGGCCTCTGCTGTTTGGGATATACTTCTCGGACATGCAGGCCAAGTCTAGTGGGCTATGGCTGACTAAGTTTGGAAATGACTGCAAGCTGGGTGCTGTCATCAATTTCCTTAGTAATGTGAACATCTCACCCAAACAAATTACTCATGCCAGAAACATGGCCTCAAATTGAATGCCAAAAAAGGCATCATCATCCCTTTTGGGGAGAGTGATGTCCCCACAAATTAGCACATTGATAATAAGATACTAAGCACGCAATCAGTCGTGAGGGTCTTGGGCACCCAGGTTGATAGCAATCTGACTTTTGATCTCCATATTGCATTCCATTGTATGGAAAGCTTTCTACATGGTCTACCTCATTAGTAAGAGTATCTCATCCAGGGACAAGGTGGTGATAACATCTCTGTATTCTTTCATTAAGACCCATTATTGAGTACAATGCCCATTTTGGCATGTACCTCATAAAGCACATGTAGCAGCTGGAGAGACCACAGAGGTTCCTCACCCAAAGAATCCAGGGCCTCAAACATCTACCCTACACAGATAGGCTAAAAGCCCTGTCCGCCTCTACCCAATCTCCTACAGACTCCTCAGAGGTAACCTCTGTCTAGCATACAAAGTAATCACAGACCCTGCCCTGATGGTGCTGCTGCATATCCACAAGTCAAGCTCCACTCGAGTAACCCACACACATGACCTCAACCTGGTCTGTGACATCAATAGGACTCTTTGGTGGAACAGATTTGTGTCTCAGAGACTCTCCCTTTTGTGGAATAGACTCCCCTCCACATAAAGCAGAGTACCTCATTAAACCTTTTTAAGAGCAACCTGGATAACTGGATGGGGAAAAGAAAATGCACCCCTGGGATTCCACCTGTGCCCCTGCTGGACAGTGGCATAGGGTGCTGACTTGTTGGAACATGGGAAACATTCTTGGCTAGGCTTGTAAGGGCCTCAGGGCCAATAGCCTGTAACTTCCTATGATCCTATGAAATACAGTGCAAGACAGAGTGAGGTGAATGGACAAAAAGCCTCAGCAAATACACTATGTAATTACATTTCAGAAGGTGAAATACATGCTGTCAGCAAGAAATTCAATATACAGGTAATAAGAAATATCTTATAAATTAAAAGTTTGCAGAAGGTCTACACAGTCGTAGTAACAAATGGCTAAGCAAACATCATCTACTGCCTGCTTTTCTCACCGGGTCTCAGCTGAACTTTTTTTTTTTTTTATTGCTCAGATGAACTTTCCCAGTAATCAAATGCAATAAATACATTTTCAATACTACATTCCAAGCCAGTATACCATATCAAAGGCATGTTAAAAAAACTTGCATATGTTTAGTTGAAAAACTTCCTCTATCTCTCTCTCTCACACGCACATGTGTACATGGCTAAACACAACCAAGCATGCACACGTACAGACACACACACACGTAATCACCTCAGTATCTTATCACAAGAAATTTGGACAAAAGCAAAAATAATGGTGGGGCAAAGGCCTAAGAATAACAGCAGATTTTAATTATTTCTCTTTCAAGCATAGAAAGTTGCTTGAATAACAGGCTTTACTCAAATTTTTTTTTTATTTTTCATTTTTCAAATACAGTTGAACAAATTCTGTAGTATTTCTATATAACATCTTAAATAACTATGTGCACTATTTACATCAGCCTGACACTATAACGGAGCTCAATATATACAATTACTTTTTAGGTATAACAATCCAGTTATCAGAGTGTATCTGTTCAGTTATTGTTAAGTGTCAATCAATGATAAGACATTTTTCCATGGACTGATAATAAATGGCTTAGGATGAATTCTTAATTCTTTAATATTAATTTCCAACAATGCTGTGGTCTTCAGTAGGCTGTAGAAGTCTTCCAAAGTCAGCATTGTGTTTGTATTCCATCTTCTTGTTATACACTTCCTTGAGATTGCAAGTATTGTCCATACCAGATGCATATTTGACTCAGTCAAATGAGGACCTTCGTACACATTTAATAATACTAGAGCTTTAGATAAGTTAAACGATTTATTAAATAAAGCTTGTAAAAACTTTTTAATACCATTCCAAAATGGCTTAATTTTAACACAGTCGAAAAAAATGTGATTCCAATCTGAATTGTGTATTTGCTCACACCTCCAACATATTCCCTTTGTAGAAGATTTAATTTTAGTAATTCCATCTGGAGTTAAGAATTCTCTGTGCAAGCATTTCCAATTAAAAACTTTCCAGTATTGTGTAAAGGATGTATGTTTTATTAATAATAAAATATTTGATTTAATTTCTTCAGTTAGCTGTAATGAGTGTCCTTTTGTTATATAATTCCAATATGAGGATTTGGATGTTTTATAATTTATCAATATCTTGCAAAATTTCAGAAGACTATTTCCCATGTCATAATCATTATGTATATTTTCATATAGGTATTTCATAAGTTTAGGTATTTCTTTAAATGAAGAATTACTAATTATTCTGCATAAATCTTGCAATACATCAGAATGCTTTGCATAGTTAGCCAATCTTGTGGAATTTTGTATGTTGTTTCTATTGTTTGCATATCCAGAACTTTTAGTTCTTTGATACACTGAAACCAACAAACAAATCCTTTCTGTTCCCAGGAATTAATTATTTCTCTGTATATTTTATGTGGATAGCTCTCTGTAACTATGAATGTTGTTAAAAGATCAAACCAGATTTTTAAATCTATATTTGCATTAATAATTTTCCTAAATGAGTCAATGTAATAATCATATGAGTTTTAGTGGGCTTAGTTATGTTATATTGCATACTAACACATACTATGTGCCATGGCAAATTGATTTTACTTGAAGTTTTTTTGTAAATTAAATTCATTTATTGATATTACAGTTAGTAATTCTTTCCAATTTGCAGAATAATTTGGACGTATCCAATCTGAGATTGTTTTAGATATTGATGCTTTTATATATGTTTCTATATCAGGAAAGTTTAATCCTCCCTGTTTCCATGGTCTGGTATGATGTATTAAAGCTATTCTGATTCTTTAGAGAAACCATAAACATTTTGTTAGGCATGAGCTTATTTCTTTGAGTATATTCCTTTCTGGTAACAGTTGTATTGCCAAAGCTATATATAGAATCTTGGTAGTAAAACCATTTTTATTAACTGTGGTCTATCTTCAAATGTTAATATTATTTTGTTCTACTTTTCCACAGAAATTTTAATTGCATTGATATTATTGTAGTTTTTTGAGACTAATTCATTATTATCCTTGCATAACTCAATTCCTAGATATTTTAAGGTAGTTTCTTGTTTCCCTATAACGTGATTCCCCTTCATCTGCAATTCTTTTTTTTAATTTAAAAATAAAAATTTTGATTTTGATTTATTGAAATGGAGTCTTGAACTCCTGTAAAATGTGTCAATTAAAATATCTAATTCTTCTAATGTCTCTTTTGTATTGGATAATGTTAATAATATGTCATCAGCAAAGAGCATTACTTTAGAATTGTACTGTTCATAAACATGTACTGCTTTGATTTTTATATTGTTACGTATTGAATCTGGAAATATTTCAATAGCCAAAGCTAATAGAATCGGTAACATGGGACATCCTTGTCTAGTACCTTTTGTATAGATTCAGAGGTAAAAAGACCTAACTTAACATATGCTAAATTATTTGCATATATTTTCTTTAGTAGATGAACAAAGGAAGGAGGAAATGGAAATAACACCAGAATTTTGAATAAATAGTCCCAATTTAGGGAATCAAAGGGTTTCTCTTTATCTAAGCCAATTAGGAGTGTTTTTTTATTTTCTTTATTAACACAATCTTTAAGAGAAATTATCCTTTTAATATTGTTATGTGTGTGTGTCTATGATATATAAATCCAGTTTGATCATTATTTATTGTTTTGGATAGTGGTATTTTCATTCTGTTAATATTGTCATATAGATATCTTATAGTCATTATTTAATAATGATATAGGTCTATAGGAGGTACAGAGGTTTGGGGATTTGTTTTCCTTTAGGATTGTGTGATTAAAGAACATCTCCAAGAGGGTGGTATTAAAGCTTGTGACTGAATTTCTAATATATTTTTACCGAAGAGGGGTAGCATCTTTGAAGGAAAAAGTTTATATATTTCCATAATTATGCCATCTATACCTGGAGCTTTTGTTATTTTTACCCTCTTTTATTGTATCTGTAATTTATTTGTAGGATATGGGTGCTTGCAGATCTAGTTTTAATTTTTCTGTTTTTTTTTATATTAGAACATTTTTCATCTAGATTTAAGTTATAGATATGTATATTTTCTTCTTGGAAATGTTCCATATAGTGATTTCTATAGGCATCAAGACTGTCACCTATATCTGAGACATTTTCCCTTTCTTTTCATGGAAGATACTTTTAATGTTATTAGCTTTTGATTGTATTTTGATTCTTGTGGATAAATTATGTAGATATTTGGGAGAAGTGGTTGAGGTATTAATTTTTAGTTTTTTTTAAGCTAAACTAGTTTTATGAGTTAGAATTTCATTGTATTTGTTATTTAATACTTCTACTTTCTTTTTCATCTCCAAATGATTTTGATTTTTTCAGCTTTTACTGACAAAAGTTTGGATTGTAGATGTAATAATTCAGAATCCCATTCTCTGATTTTTTTATACCAAGTTAGGGTTTTACCATACATGTAAGCTTTTAATGAGTCCCATATCATTTTATTTATCTCTGTGGTGTAATTAATAGCTAAGAAGAACTGTAATGCAGATAATAACCAGGGTTTGAACTTTTTAATTTTAGTTATATGTGCTGGAATTCTGGAGTTAGAGATTAATTGTTTGTACCCATTTTGAAGTTTTAGTATCAATGAATTGTGGTCTCAAAAGGGGCAGGGAGTGATTGAGAAATTAATGATTTTAGAGTGTAGGTCATGGGCAGCAAATATTTTATCTATTCTAATTTGGGTACCAAATCTGTGATATTGATGGGAAAACTAAGATTTATCTTCTTTAAATTTGAAAATATCTACAAGATTAAATGATTCTACCCACTTGCTTAAAGCTTTTGATACAGCAGATGTATGCAGCAGTCTTTAATTTGTAGTTTGAGAAATATCAAATATTCATTTAAAATCTCCTCCTAATATTAAGAAATGAAATCAAAGTATTTTTTTAACAGTTCCTGATCCAACACTTGGGGAAACAGTATAGACTGGCTAGGGTCCATACTCTGTTATTATATTTAACTATTACTAATGCCATAAGGCCTTCTTTATCTTCATACTTATAAATGATTTCTGGGTTAATCATATTTGTTTTTCATAAAATTGTTACCCCTTTTGTCTTTGTCTTATAAGTGGATTGCGCCAATATCATATATTCTTTAGGATTCCATTTGAAATTGTCATTTGTTTTGAAATGAGTTTCATGAAGAAAGACAATTTGTGCTTTGTTCAGCTTTAAATATTTCAGTAGATATGATCTCTTGCTAGGATTGTTTAAGCCATTGGCATTTAAAGATAATACAGTTTAATCCATCTTAGGTTATTTAAACTATTTATTTTTTGTCTGATTGTCACTATTAATCATTTTCCTCTTATAATTATAAAGTATATGTTTGAGCTTTTAAAGGAAATTATCAGTTTTATACTTTGAGTGTTTCCCAATAAAGTAATGTTTTGGTCAATCATACTAAAAATGTTTTTGTGAAATAAATTTAAATTAATAAATAAAACTAAGATCAGCACTAGCCATGGAATGAAAATCATTCCTAATCTGATGGATAAACCTAAGTCCATCAGATTCACTCATACCTTGACAATCCAGAACATTTGAGCTGCATAAATTTAATTATCGTATGCAGAATATTTGTAAAAGGTATAAGCAATATTTATATTATTTTGAACAGATATAGTACTATTGTAGATTAAAAAGGATTCTAATACAATATAAATGTCTACTTATTGTATAAGCAATTAATATTTACATGGAAGATATATGACAAGCAATTCAATCATAGCAAAGTAGGATTTATATATAAAACCTCAGTAAAAGAATATAGCATATACAATTATTTAACATGTTTATCCTTACTGATGGTCTTTCAAAACTTATTACTTAATATAAATAGATGGTAATAATATTTATACCTAATGTTTATAATACAGTGTATTTTACTGGATATATCAGAAGTTATATTTCATTGTTTGCCAGCATTTAAGTAATCACTTTGTTTGTTGATAACTTAATTAAAGCATCACATTTGTTTTATGTAAACACTGATGAAAGATAGTGCATTTCAGTTATTAGTGCATCCCTCCCCCCCATTTCCTACACATAAGGATTTTCATATCTGTCATTTCTTATTATAAAATGAGTGAAATTATAGGTTAAAAACAATTCACTACAAGTTCCCTTGCCATATTCATAAATTCCCATTTTATGGCATATACTGACAGGTTTTAGATTTAAATGGCAACATTCTATTTTGTAGAACCAGCAAAGGTTAAACTGAGTGGTTATTGTCAATTTAATACTATTTGTTCAGAATGTGATTGTTACATTCTCTGACATTCCCAGTTCAGGCTTCTATTATTTCCCTTGAACAACTTTGTCAGTTTATCATGTAAAAAACATTAGTTACCTTGGTAACTGCTTAAGTATTATGTATGGTCAAGATGGGTTGCAAAAATTACAATTCAAGTTAAAGGAATTACATGACTTGTTATGCATATTTACTTATAGAATATATATATATATATATATATATATATATATATATATAAAGAAAATCATCATGCTTCCCCTTGATCAATGTAGTGTATGTCATTTTTGATTATGACAAGTTAAGAAGTTAAGACAGTAGTGTTATTATACACAAGCCCATGTTATTAAATCCTGTCTTTAATATTTAAGTTCAGCAGACTGATTCATCTTACATGACTATTACATATTGTATGTCTAGATTTACTAAAATCATACATTACATAACTATTGTGTGTGGGTTTTTTTGGCTGTTCCTTGGTTAGCTTAATGCTTATTCTTATTATCTCCTTCCAAGCATGTTTATACAGTCCATAGACTTTAAATTATGAGACCCTTCTAGTTACTTATTTGTTATAAGTATATTTCCATCCTTACATACACACATCAGTTCTTCACGCATGGGCAACAATGCCCATCCAGTTTTGCCAGAATACCATTCAGTAGTTCATGTGGTGTGTTTCCAGACTACTGTTAAAATATCCAAACCAATATTTGTCCTGTTCCATTTTACCAGGTTGTTCCATGCAGTGGCCACTCTGCCAGTGAACCACTCAACATATCTTTCATTCCCACAGATATTTCCATGAAAGAAATCTGATGACTCTCTAGCATTTCCCGGCAACCCCAGAACCCCTAGAATCAGCTGTTTCCATATGCCCAACATGTCCGAGCAAGCTCACAAGAAGGGACAACACACTCCTGTAGCCCTCCCACCTCTCACTCAACAGGCATACAAACAAACCATTCTCTGCCAAAAAATCCCAAATCACAGTTCTATCCACCCCCTTCCCCTGGATTCAGTCTAAAACACTGAATGTCTCTTCCTAATATACAAGCATCAGTAAAGCTCTATCACAAACTACAACCCACAGCTTCCCAGAGATGAAAATGGCAACATGTAACATATCAGGATTGATCAAACAGCACTTGTAGCTGTGATACCTGCCATAATTGATATTAGCTATATTTAGACAGAATAATGATGACATTTGTACTAAGAGCTTGCTACTATTATTTAACCAGGATATATATATATATATATGACATTTCTAAATCATACTTTAACTGAAGAAGGCATTAGTCTCCATGACAGCATTTTTTTTCAAAACACTCTACTGTTACCGCTGTTATATATGATGTTAATTTGTTACATTTGAGTCTGATGAATGGTACCTTGTTGAATTAAATTAATTACTTAAATTAAAACCAAAAATCTACACAGAAGAATGCTGCTGTATAGTAACAAATCAAGTAAATAAAAGGAAAAAAAAAAAAAACTTCCAGCAGCTCACGGAAAAGTTTCCAAATATATGAAACCAAATCTTAAATTATTATAAGTATAATCGATGAAAAATTAACAAGATAGGTATTCATTGAGTTCAAGTAGAGGAATAGAAACTTCTATGTTTGTATTATATGTTGCTTTGTTTGACTTATATATAATGTAAATAGTAACCCATCTTGACCTACATTTGTTTGTGAAGAATTATTGGACCCCTTGAACAATCTGAATAAATCATTACTGTTTCTCAGTTGTTTAAGAAGCCCTCCTTTTTTTTAATAAAAACAGATGACAAGTGATGTACCATATTAGCTGATACTTTGAAAGATGTAGTTGTAAGAGTTATTTTTTGGGACAGCTATCTTGGAATCATTTTTTTGTTTGTTTCTTCTACCATCAGTCTAAGGATTTGTTTCTTTTATTCTTTTAGGAGTAGGGGCCATCCATTCCATTTCTTCTGGGATAGACACTATGTTGTTGTTTTTGATGACTATAGTAGCTTCTTCTAAGTCATTAAAGGTTCTCATCTCATTGGCAAAAAGTCATTTTGTCTTGGCTGAAAAGGCCAGCTGTGCCTTAATGTTTTGTTATAACAGTTTTATTATTGGCCAGACTTTTTTTCCTTTGTTCTAGTATTCTGGAAGAATAATAGTCGCACCTTATCAGGCTTTGATTGTATTTTAAGGGCGATTTTCTCCAAGCAGATTTTAATATTAGTTCCTTGTCCAGAAATGAAATAAATTTTATAACTATGGATCTCGGTGGAGTATTTGTTGAGTTAGAAGCAGGTTTCTTCTGTGGTCTATGTGCCCTTTCAATTCCAAATATAAGTCCCTCTTTCAAGTCTAAAAATTCAGGAATCCAGGTTAAAAATGAAATAATGTCTTCTTCAGTGTTTTCAGACAGACCAAAGATCCTTATGTTGTTTGTCCTTTCCCTGTTTTCCAAGTCATCTATTTTGTTAAGCAGCCCTGTATTCTGTTTAAGCAGAAATTCTTTTTGGAATTCTTCCTCTTTGAGTCTCCCTTCAATGTCTTTTAGATAAGTCTCTATATTTGATATTTTTGTATGATGTTGCTGTAATAGTTCCTTAAGAGTATCAGTCTGTTTTAATTTGAGGTTATCCAATTCATTTTTAAAGCCATCCATCTCTCTTCAAAGATAGTTTCTGTAAGGTAGTAGATGTCATCAATTGCAGTTCTTTTTTCAAAGCAGCATCTGGATGAGAATTCCTTGAGTTGTTCATATTCAGTGGCTCAATATATCTCCAAGTTACTTGACAGGAAAATTTTTGTATATCTCCACTAAAATTGATATTTATGTAGTTTATCTATAGATTTCTGACATTTTAAACTTGAAAATAATAACATTTTCCTGTATTGTTATACTAGTTTATAGAGCTCTCAAAATTCGCTGCTATCAGTTGCCCATCTAGGCATCACCCCCCTGCATGCATTTTCTGAAAGATGTGAAGACTGAAAGTCAAATGCCATTATTTAGGGATTTCACTCTTCAATGATTTGACAAAAAACACACAATGAGTAACGAAAATATGAGGCAAAAGTCTGGACATTCTGCAAAAATCTGGGTAATTGAGAGGTATGCACACAAACTCCCTCACACCCTGTCTTTCTAACTCTCTCTCTCTCTCTCTCTCTCCCTCCCTCCCTCAATCTCACAAACCTACTACCCTCTTTTTGCCCTGATGTGTGTGCAGTTCACATCTAAATGGCTTTTGGATCTTTTTCCAATATTTAATTAAGTAAGAAGCTCAATTCCATTTCCTAGGACAGCTATATATATTAACTCTATCTAAAAGCAAAATGTCTGTTAAGTATATAGGCTAATAATATAATTTAAAAAATCATTCGCATACTTCCTGTGACTATGCTGCTAATGCCCTCACAGCTCTACAAATGCATTTCTTAATTAACAGTACAGTTTCCAGTTCTGGGGGAAACATGTCACATGCATGGTGTTGCTGCCTGCTCTATAGAACACTGTCACAGAGGAGATGCTAGCCACTGCCAGGCTATTATTTAACAAACAGTATGCCTCAGTTCACATACTGTTTAGCTGACCTCGCACATAACATGTAAACAAACAATCAGATGTAATCACGGACATGCAGGAGGTAGCTTGTGTAACGTCATCACATCTGCGATGGTTCAGGGTCGCAAAGGTCAAGTTGCAACAAACTGCAATTTCAATGGGTCGCTCGGAATTTTGTGGCACCCTGCAATGTTAGTTTGAATTGGTAGTTTCTGGCATTTAGCGAACACTTGAGAGAGATTCATAAGAATGTGAAAGTTGAACCAGACCTTTTAAAGCTACTAGTCCATGTACACAAAGTACTCCATAAAACATGGCTGTGTAAAAACTTTTGTATCTACTGAATTTTGGCTCACTTGATCATACAAAAAGTGCATTCAGGCAGCTAGTACACAACATTGTACCAGTGCACTCCCTCCCTTGCTCTTTTTTATATTAGACTCCGACACCAAGCTCAAGAAAAAAATACTTGCATTAAATGCAGCAGCTCAAAACCACAAAGCGGAGACTCAACTGACTTAAATTGACAAAACCAATAAACCAAAAAGTCAGTAGAGGAGAACCGCAACCACGCAGACACAATAACGAAGAACTCTACTTTATTAACGTTCGTAAAATACACATTAACGTTTTCGTCATTCAGCTTGCTTGACTTCATCAGATAATAACAGTGTATACAGGCTCATCTTATATAGTCATAGTAAATCAATTAAACAATTAATTCTTAAAAGGGCTATACTCTTACTAAAAAATTTTTTATACATACTTGTTATACAAATTGATAAAATTCATAAAATTATATAAAAAAAATATATATATATATATATATATCAATCATGTATATTGATTTACTAAATATATAAAAAATAATAAATATTAAAATTGTTACCCAAAAATTATGTGTTACTGTCGATCGTCCTTTACCAAAAACAATTTTTTACATAGTTGTATTAAAATTACCTTGTTATAAAAATACAAATAATGCTTATTATAGTCTACCTGCTTTTAACTTAAGAAGTGGAGCAATAGAAATGGTATCATTTAAACCTGGAAACCTGTTGGCTTCTAATGTTATCTGCCAACAAGTTTCCTTGTGTTCAAGTTTAATTTCCCAGGGTTCCCCCCCTATTGTCTCTTACCATCATTTCAAGAACAAAAAATTGAAATTTAACAGTAGAGCATACTAAGGAATGGCGATACAGGGCATTATTTAGAATTGTTCTTAGAAATCTCATAATTGTGTTCATAGATTCTCCTCTTAAGAGATCTTTCTGTTTTGCCAACGTAAAATGCTTGGCATTGTTGGCATGTCGCCAGATATATAACTCCCTGGCTATTACAATTAGAATAGGAGCTTGCCTTAATCCATCTATTTCTGGTTGGTAAATAAATTTTATCTGTGTTGGAAATAAATCTACACTGTGAACAAGCTCCACACTTGTAGGTACCCTTACGTAGGTTTGAGAACCTATTGGTAACTGTTTCATACTCAAGTATATTCTTGATATTGTTCCCCCTTCTATATACAATGTTCACTTTTTTGTCCTTGAGCTTAAGATCTGTTATGTCCCGAAAAGATTCCCACTCCCTGGTAATAATATTCCTAATAGTGCCAGAATTGGCACTGTATTGAGTTATAAAGGCTTTATTGTATTGGAAATCATGATTAAGCTGCCCAACCTGGCCAATGTTTTTTTCTAACATACCTGTCCCAAGGATGGGTCTGAATTTAGTTTTCCTGCCTTTTAAAACTTCTTGTTTAATGTTATCAATAAGTGTATCAGGATATTCCCTTTCCTGAAACATAGCAAAAAGTTTGGAGCATTCCAAATGAAATTCGTTATCATCTGAAGTCATTCTTGAGACCCTGACGTATTGTCCTTTGACAATACTGGACTTCTGATGTCTTGGGTGTGAGCTATTATAATGAATATAGCTATTGGAAAAAGTAGACTTCCTGTAGATGACAGATTTGAAGCCATTATCCTGCACTGAAAGTGTTGCATCTAAATAATTTACCTTTTCTAGATGTATCTGATGAGTAAATGTCAGAAAATCTGTAGTAGTATTCAAATAATTTATAAACTCCAAAATGATGCTGGTTGGCCCTGTCCAAAAAATACAAATATCATCTAAAAATCTGGAATAAAAAGTCCAGTTTGTCTTGTATTTACTATTCAGGACATATTTATTCTCCCAAACGGACAATATAATGTCTGCATAGGTAGGGGCAAAATTTGCACCCATAGGCACGCCAGAAATCTGTTTAAAATATTCACCCGAAAAGTATAAGAAATTGTTATTTAATACTAATTCGGCTAGCTCAAGTGTTAAAAGGATGTCATTATCATTCACATTAGTTCTTTCCCTCAGAGCCTCCTCAAGCCAAAGTAGACCGTACTTATGTGGAATAACAGAAAAGAGGTCTACAACATCAATAGTAAGAAATAATGGATGAGGATCATAGAACTCAGGTGTTACTTTGCTTAAGAATTCCCATGAATCTTTAAGTAAATAAAACTTTGGGGCAGACAATCTTAAGTTTTTTATCAAGCAATTTAGATAAAGGGGAAATAATAGATCCCTGGGCTGATACTGTAGGCCTCAAGGGGGGATCTGCAATGTCCTTATGTATTTTGGGTACCCCAAAAATGGCAGGTACCCTAGGGTGTTCATTCTCTAAAAATTTATATGTACTGTAGTCAATAACATCCTGATCTAATAGGTCTTTGATAGCAAATGCTATCTTTTTGTATGAAATATGAATTTCATTTATTGAAACTGATGTATAACGATTGTTATCATGTCAAATAGTATACATTTTGCTATCGTACATATGTTTATCCATTAGGACAGTGCCACCCCCCCCGTCTGGTTCCATAATCCTTATATCTACATTTTGACTGAGGTGAAGTAGTAGTTCATGTTCCGCTACTGACAGATTGAAGGAATGTCCATGATGTCTGTAACTTGATCTCAGTTTTTGCTCAATTCTATTCTCTAAATTTTTCAATTGAGGATGTATAGGGGGGTTGTATACACCAGTTCTATATGGGATAGAAGTATTACTATCGATGTTACTTCCCATAAGATTTTCCAAATTGAGTTTCCTGATAAACATTTTAAGGTCAAGAATAACCTGAGTAATATTACTGTTTTTATGTGGAACATACTTAAAGCCCTTGGTGAACAAATCAAAAAATGTGTCGGTAATTTGGGTATCACTATAATTATATATATATGGTACCCTGCTCTATTAACTACAGAAAAATTATCTCCTTGGAGTTCTATATTAATAGCCACTGTATCTTTTACCATTTCCGATAACCGTTCTGGTTCCTGTTCATATTGTATCTCCCTCCCTTCTGTTGGGGAGGGCGAGCGGGGTAAAAATGGTAATGATTTTTATGTTGATTCCTAATTCTTTCTGATCTCATAGGTAAAACATCCTGTTCTAAATAAATACCATCATTATTGTTATCAACACCTCCACCCCCTACATTAGACCCATTGTGGGAGGATTCCTGGGGACAGAACATATCTGTACCATTCTGGTCTTTTTCGTAAAAGCTAAAGTGTACCGGTGGGGGTTTAGGATATTGTCGCCCCTCCTGGTACTCTTTAATATCGCGATCAAGTTTTCTGTATTTCCTACGAAGTATCTCATCACATTTCTTATCAACTTGTATTCTTATATCATAGTATTTTTTCTTTTCATGCTCAACAGTAAATAACAAGTCATTTGTAACAAATTCATTGTATTTATCAATGTCTTTTTCTAAATTATGCAAATCTCGATCATTCTTGTTAATAATAGCTTGAACAATATCAAAACCACATTGATCGAATGTTTTGATTAATTCTTGATGAAATTCGCTACCTTCTAAAACGTTGTTAGGATATTTAAAAATACGAAGTCCCTTAGGGACTATTTTTTTATGTAAGCATTCATGCAAATATAAATTGTCCAATTGTAAAGTCTTGTACCTATAAAGTGAAGTCTGTAATGCAGCCAGCTGGTCAGCGAAAGTACAATTGTCCACTGTATTGAATCTGTTCTTTCCATCTGAGTTGAAACTAGGCTTGGCCTGTATCCACTCCTGGAACGTGGATGGTAATTCATGGTGAGCACTAATTTCCTGCTCGTTGCCTTCAGGATAATTGGAGCGCAAAGCTCTGGGGGTTGCCCGAAAGTCAGTAGTTGATGTACTGGAACCGTCTTCCATTGACTGGGTTGTACCATTTTGGTTGATTCCCTAGGTGGTAAATGAACGGAATTGGAGCCTGTAGAATTTGTGTTACTGGAACCCATGTTGTTAGATATAAGTCCTTGACTGAAAGGCATAAGGAGTTCGATTAATTGAGTAAGTTGGCCAGTAAGTTTTCTAATTTAGCCAACTTCAGACCGGAATGTAATATCCATAGTGTCCGTGGATTTGGTCTCCCCCGAACGAGTCGCCATGTAAAAAACCAAAACCACAAAGCGGAGACTCAACTGACTTAAACTGACAAAACCAATAAACCAAAAAGTCAGTAGAGGAGAACCGCAACCACGCAGACACAATAAGCGAAGAACTCTACTTTATTAACGTTCGTAAAATACACATTAACGTTTTCGTCATTCAGCTTGCTTGACTTCAACAGATAATAACAGTGTATACAGGCTCATCTTATATACGCCAAGCTCAAGAAAAAAATACTTGCATTAAATGCAGCAGCTCATTTTACTGCAGAAATCTGCATGTGTGCAGCCCCCATACAGTTGAGAAAGGAGGACTAATGGGGGTGTGTCAGCTCCTCTAGCACCCCCCAGTAAATCCACCAGTGCTCAGTTGTAGTCTGGGAGAGTATTTCTATCAGGAAGTTGATGCTTAGAGCTTGGGAGCCATCATTCTTTTGGCTGGTCTGCACCTTAGAGAGTGGGCTAGTACAATGACATCAAGGACATAGTCAGCAACCCTGTACAATCTAATCAGATGATGTTTGAGGCGCCTGGTCTCCCCCAGATGTTGCACAAGCATTGGGGTTCCACAAACCCACCTACCAGGAAAGGACAGCTTGTCAGCCTTTTGACCACATCTCCTGGTCAGCCCTACTGGCAGCTCAAGTCCAGAACTCATTTATGATGGAAATTGTCAACTTACATTTGCACCACTAGACTATGTAATGCTGATATTACCTGATGTTTCCTGTGCAGTATGATTTAACTCACATTTAAAGTACTCAGAAGACTATACTAGCTAAATCAATGACATACAGCTCAAAGAGTAATAAACAGAATTAGCATTCTTTTCTAAAAATCTTATACCTTTACTTATAACCACAGGATATCACCTCAATCACGTTTCCACGTATTACATGTATTACTGCAATGGCTGCCAATGGAATGGTTAGTTTCTCTGTGCCTATAATGCCGTGTGATTCTGAGCAAGTCACTTCACCAAACACTCCTCCAGGGTTGAGTCTGAAAAAGGTCCGTGGCGATCTGTATTCTACTCTGCAAAACAAATACAAATAAAATAAAACAGAACAAATATTCAAGTATTACAGGCTCAAAATGTAATTTTTAAAACTGCAAGTTCAATTGGTACTTGAAGCTAACAAATGAATAACCATCAAGCCGCTGTAATCTTTTCTTTCTTGAGCATCATTCATTCATTGTTTTTTTTAAGGAGTTACAAATTAGTTATGTGAAGCCAAAGAACTTCTCGTTTCACTGCTTTGAAACTTCCTGTAAATTGCAGAAGTGTGCTTTGTTGACTCATGTGTGCACACAGTGGTATTTGTAGAAAAGAAACAAAACAGGAACAGATTTTAGAGTGTCACTAAGAAGAACAGTTAAGACAGGAAGGGTCATAAGTCAGAGAGAGATAAATATGTGCAGAGACATGACCACAAACTAACTGCTTAGTACAAAATACACTGAAATGAAGGCAATTTAATGACATCACTTGCAAATACATTTTCTCCATTGATTTTGTTTTAAAACTAGCAAAATTCACCAACTGTAGAGTGTGAAAGAGTGAGTAAACGGAAGCAGGCCAAGGCTTCCTGGTAACATTTTAGATCAATTAAAGAAATATTTGACATCCTGTATCCATACATGTCCGTACTCCATTGTCTATATTCCTCTTGGTTCTCAAGTTTCTGTCTTAAAACAGAAAATGACTCCTCCTCTTCCTCACCTTTATATTTGAATTCTGCATTAAATGCCTATAGTTTGGCTGAGGTCTTTAATTCACTAAATGAAAACTCAGTAATTCCTTGCTTTATTAAAGGTTGAATTTTATCTCTCAGCTCTGCACACACGGCAACTGCAATACAGAACAACATGGCCTCAGTGGCTACAATCACATGTTTATTAAAGTGCTTTGTAACTTTCCAAAAGAGTGTCTATGCAGACTTCATATTCTACTTTTTTTTTGGCGGGGGGGACTCATCTGCTGAATGTAAAATATATGTCTTTAGTCCCATCTGCTGAACCCTAGGAGGCTGGCTGTGAAAGGTGAAAAAGGGCCAGTATGCGATAAAGCAAAGTATTAGTACATTACTGATCTACAGGTTGGTGACACATAAGTCATAGAAAAGGCTTAAAAACAAAAACAAAAAAAAAACATCAGCAGACTCCCTGCAGCTTATTGCCGATCATTGCTTCTTCACTTCGATTGCGTTATCCATTTGCAGAATCTTAGAAGATTTCAGTGTAGAGAAGATGGTGCTTGAGGGACAAAGCTGCCTGCAAAACTTGTATTGTCCCAGTGTGCTATATGTTGCAGTATACTATCTGGTGTAATTACTCAAAAAATATGCTCTCCTTTGCCTTAGGTGGAAAAAAGAAGACTTCTGAAGCAATACTGTTGCTCTATTTTAATATTGCTCCTTCTTTGCAACATGCCACTAGGATCGTAAGTTGTTCCAATAACTTTTATCTTTTACTTTAGGTCTTGTCCACCATCCTCTGCTTTGATCACCTGAGCAGGCCAGCTTGCAGCAATGACTGCACAGCCTTGTTTTTCCTGGCTGTATCAATTACCAGCCAGTATCAAAAGACAAAGATTTTTATAGCTGTTAAATTTAAGCTGCAACACATTTCTTGTCTTTGTGAGTTCATCACCAAGCCACGAAACAGAGCGTTCAGATGAACACCACATCACAAGGGACAACATAATGGTTTTAAAGTGTAAAAAAAAGCATATTTTAAAACAAGATCTACTACGTTGCTTAACTGATATTTTCTTTACAAAGCGTAAACAATTTAACTTGGTGACCCAATTACTAATTCTAAAACAAGCTATGGGTGTAGACTGAATACAGTTAGATTGTTTGACTTAGCCCTGTTTAAAATATTAACAATTTGTCTTTAATATGGCTCTCAGAGAGCCTGCCAATGTAACTGGTCACTGGAGATGGAAGACAATGTCAATAAATGGGTCTACTAGTGAGGTACCATACGGTTTTGTACTGTGATCACTACAGTGTAGTACCTTTAAAAGTAAACACTTTCTTCCAGAATTATTCTACCCTTTAATTATCAGATTGTTATAATTACTGTTTTATTATTATTATTTGTATTGTTTTTATTGAATTATTCATTTTTAAACGTTTCTGTTATCCTGCACATAATGATATTTTGGTATTGTAAATTGATCTGCACTAACACTTCAGCTTGAAAACATCCCTGGCATATTTGGTATCCCACCTTACATTACCCATTTAGAATTCTCTTGTTCCTTTTCTTATTCCAGGCCTATATTTTTACTCTGACTTCTTTTGATTGAATAATTACCTCACTCTATCCTGGACTCCTTGCATGTCTCTTAAACCCAACACTTACATTTACTGTACCTGTGCTGCCGGTTTGTTTTGTTCATACCACCAATAGTTCTCCTGTTTTATGTACTATAGTGCACAAAGTATATTCTTCAGATTTCTAACAATGTTTACAAAAAAACAAAAGTGGTTCATAATTCAAGGCATGCTTCCTTATTTGGCAAATATGTATTCACCAAACTTGTTCAGTGAATTGAAATTCAATACGTACCACAACCAGACTTCTGGTCCATTTTCTTATTAGAAGATATACTCTTCTTTCCTGACTCTATAAGTATGGTTGCTTCATTTATTACTGCGCTGAAAGTGACTTTGAATAAATATACTTAAAACGCACCTTGCATCACCACATCTCTAACTCGCCTCCCATTAAACTCCTCATGTTCTTTCTTTGCCCTCGTGTTACTGCAGTAATTATAACTTCAGTTTTTATAGTGTGCAAACAGCGAAACCTACCACTTTAGTTCATGGCTATGATCCACAGTGTGTGCTACCTGTTCATTCCCAGGCTAGGAAGTCTTGTCCACATTATATCCGTGTGTGAACAATACAAAGCTGGTAGTCCGATGTGTTTGTGTTAGTGGTACCTTCCATAGCACACCCTTGCTTCCAGTGATGCACGTTAAATGCTATCCATAAAGTGTGGTTTTGTGCATGATACTACGCTTTTCTCCTGTTCCCAGTCTGTTGAGTGGCTATGGCCTCTTCAGGTGTTGGGTTCAGCAGGTCTCCTGCCTAGTGCATCTATGAAACAAAACTTTTCTTGTATCTGATGTACATAGACTTTCAGGGGGCCTGTTGGGATGTTATGATGCTCCCTTATATAAAACATATACCTGGCATAGGCTTAACAGGCATGAGTAAATACCACTGGCATTATCCACTCTAACAAACTCTGCAGGCATTGTTATAGTTACACGGAGAGACACTACCCCAACTTGCTGCAAAATGGGAGGCAGAAGTCAGGGTGAGAGACTGAGACACTATGCATGTGAGTTCTTCCTGATAGCCAGTTGACTATCTTGTGATCAAAATAAGGGTTAATGTTGAGTTGTACTAGCCACTTGAATGATTGAAAAGGTTACCAAAGCCACGGACAATACCTGGTATGTACATACCACCTATCTAGACTTGGCCAAAGCCTTTCATACAAAGATGTTAACCAGGTTTAAGTGATGCAATCTTTCTATGACAAAACTGAATTGATTAGAGTCTAGGGCCAGGAAATTACTTTTATATATGACATGCTCTACAACTTTGCATATAAACCTTGAGAGGATAATAAATCTATAGTTGTCTGTATTGGTGCTGGAGGTCACCCTGTGCAACTGCATCACTGTGGAAGTTTGTCAGGAATCAGGAATACAGGCTGTTGAGTGGATGAGATTAAAAAGTTAAAGATAGGTTCAAGCAGGTTGTATTTGGTGCTAATAAGGCAGAATGATATATTATCAGGACCACTGGATGCTGTGTTCTTGGCTATTTCTGGGACTGATAGGATCTTGGGAGGGGAGGAGAGAATGATAGAATAAGGACAGTAGCATGGAGGTAAGTGGTGTGAAGTTGGAGTTGCATTTATCCCCTCTATATTGGCTATTGAGTCGGGACCAGTGTATGAGATATTATTAATAAGGTTAGAGGATTGCTGGGTATTACTTTTACATTTCCTATTGGCATTAAAAAAGATACACTGTCTTTACAGGAAGAACCATCTGAGAGATTACAGTCATTGGTACACTTTTTAATAATGTACTTTTGAGGGTCTTGCTAACCTATCTTGGGTCTTTTTGTTGTGTAACAATGAGGCCTTATTACAGATGGCAAAAAATGCGTTCCTTTTAGTGTACAGTTTGTTAATATGAGAGTTAAACTATTGGGGTCTGCTTTTAAACTTCCTATTGTATTTGGAACACATATGGTTGTCCTTTTCAATATAACTGTTTAGGTATGAATTGGAGTCAGATGCGAAACTGACAAGTAGGGTTACTTCTAAATTACTCTACATCACTGTTATCAGTATAACATATCTGTATTGGGGAAATACCTAAGCACTTTGGCTATTACAGGTCTTGTGCTATATGTTTTAAAGGAGAAAAGCACGGATTTATAGTCAGATTTAACTGTATAGGAGTGCAGGTGAGGGCTGTGGTGTTGAGTAGAATTGAAGTACATTAAGGCTTCTAATGTGAAGGTTGACAATTTAAGGGAGTTGCCATTAATGGCATCTAAGAAATGTTGAAGGCTATTTACTACTATGCGTGTAACTGAACTAGATGATGTTAGATAGCTAAAGTCACTGAGTTAGAATATTCTTAGGTTGGATTCACATCTCATCTTTTCAATGAAGCATCTGATCATTATTTGGCAAAGGATGTGTAGGTGTGTTTGTGTATATGCATGCGTGTATTCATATATTCAAGTATACAAATATACACTGCAAGATGATAGCTTCAGAATCTTTATATGTCTCTGCCATACACAGCTGTCTTCTGTTCAGTAGTTTGTTACTCAAGTGCCTGCATCCTTTATAAAAGACATTAGTACTTGTTGCTCTGATGGTGGTGGTTGTAACATATGAAAGTGACTGTGACCGTCAGGTCTATATTATTTCATCGACTGGCCACATTGTCAAATGGCATTTCATCAGAAATGTCATTCATCAACACCACCGCTCCCTGCTAATTATATATACCAACTCCAAGATCGCTCTGTAGTGGGGAAAGGGCAAATTTCCTGATCCCTACCATAATGCAATCTCAGTCAGAATGTTCGATGAAATGCAGTTCGACAATGTGGCCGTTCAATGAAATAATGTAGACATGTGACCTTCATATGGTTTAAACAACAGAAAAAAGACTGACATAAGTATAAAGGACATGTTAATATCCTGCTGGCAGAATTCCTGCATACGCTGTTAAACTTCAAGAGGCAAAACAAACTGCTGACACCAGTGAAGCCAAAGTACCACAAATTATGAATGCATTCTGATGATTAAACTACATAGGGCCTGACATCAGAATTCTACTTTTGTAAAAAAATGTTATTTAGACCTGAAGATTCATTAGTTTGACATTTAGTTATGAAACCAGAAACTGCATACATTTACATGATGCATGAAATTTTTATTTTATTTATTTATTTATTTTATTTTCAGTTTGATTACCGGGGAAGTCCACTGGGTTGAGAAGTGCCCATTTTCAGTGGAGGCCTGGTGAGAAAAGCTCCAATAGCAATACAATACTATGAAAGGTTACAAAATACAATAAAGGTTGCATAATGTAGAGGTAAAATACAAGAGTGAGATTCGTACATTCAGGAAATTGCAAAATACATCATAGGACAGTATAAAACTTGAGAGCAAAGTGGAAGAGGATTGTCGAGAGCTAGTGGGGAGACTCGTTAGTGTTCATGTAGGGTGAAAGCAGGAGCATTTCCATGTGGAAGATAGGTGTAGGAAAAGTTGGGTTTTGAAGGATTCAGTGTTATGTATAGTCCTAAGAGAAGGAGGAAGAGAATTCCATTTTTTACCTAGAGAGAAGGAGAGTAGGAGCTGGCCAGCGGGACATTTGGGTTTGTGGATGGAAATTCGGTTTTGGTGTTCAGATCTCAGGGATCTGTTTGGGATGTATAGGGGAAGGATGTTCGTTAAGGCTGGGCATTTATCTGGGGAGAATATTAATTTGTGAGTGGTGGTTAGTTGGAGATAGTCTAGGTGGATAGGGAGTTCTAACCAGTTCAGAGATTTTAGGCTAAGGCAGTGGTGAGTTGAGATTTTGGATTTAGTGACACATTTGGAGATCTTATTGTAGCAAGCTTCAAGTTTAGAGGTATTGGAAGCAGACAGATTGGTTAGAAGGGGGGCTCCATATAGAAGAGACGGAAGGAGGTAAGTAATTGCTAGGGAATGCCTAGAGGAGTTGGAGAGAAATTGGTTATTCCTATATAGCATACCTAGCCTTTGGTGGGTTTTCTTTATGTTTTATTGTATGTGGAGGTCAAATTTAAGGCGTTCACCTATGGTGATGCCAAGGAGTTTTGCGGAGGGGACCACTTCAATAGCAGTGTTAGTTTGGCTTAGACATTGAAGATGTTTTTGTCAAAGGAGGAAACCCTGGTGGGCAGGAAAATTAGTATTTTAGATTTAATGGAGTTGAGGGAGAGGTGGTTTTGGTGCATTCAGTTCTCTGTAGTGGAGAAAGCTATTTGAGTCTTAGTTAGTAGTTCAGAAATGTTGTGGGCAGCACAGACTAAGGTAGAGTCATCAGCGTATTGGATGACTGTAGTGTCAGGGATGACAGTGTGAAGGTTATTTATGAAGATGTTGAAAAGCATGGGTCCGGGGATGGACCCCTGAGGAACGCCAGTAGGTGTAGGCAGAAAGGAAGAGTTGCAGTTCTTCCATCTGACAGCTTGAGATCTGTCAGATAGGTAACCGGAGAACCAGGAAAGAGTATTAGGGGAGAGATTAAGATTGGTGAGATGAGAGAGAAGGTGTGTATGGGAGATGGTGTCGAAGGCTTTAGATAGATCTAGCAGTATAGTGGATACAATAAGTCCAGAATCTCGGGCTTGATTGACAGTTTCTAGGAAGGATAGTAAGGCTGTTATGGTGCTGTGGCCAGGACAGAAGCCATGCTGAGTGGGTGTTAGAAGGTGATTCTGAGTTAGGTAGGGCAAGAGTTTGAGGTGGATACATTTTTCAAGTATTTTAGATATCGGAGAGAGTAGGGCAGTGGGGTGGAAGTTAGAAATAGTGATGTTTTTACCTCCTTTGTGAAGAGGTAGAATGTAGGCTGAATGCCAGAGTTTGGGTACGTATGACTCAATGATGGATCTGTTGATCAGGATACTAATTGGGAGAGCAATACCTTCGGCAGCGCATTTGAGTAAGGAGGAGGGTATGCTGTCAGGGGCATTAAAGCAAGGCTTGAGTTTGGATAAAAGTTTTTTTATAAAGGTGGTGGGAACAGGTTTGAGCTGGAAATTAAGGGGACAGTTATTAGGGTTGTTGGGTGCTGAGGATAGGGGGTTGTGTGGGTTATTATTTGGGAATGTTTTGGTTAGTTTAGCTATGGATTCAGTAAAGAAGGTGTTGAAGTGGGAGCTCAACTCACTATCAGTTAGACTAGGGTCAGGGCAGAGATTATTCCTTGATCCAGGATGGAGAAGAGAGTTGACTGATTTCCAGAATTGTTTTGGATTCTTATTGTTGTTGGACTGAAGTTTATTATAGTAGTTTTTTTTTGTTCATAGTGATAAGTTTTTTTACTTGATTGCGGAGTTGGGTATATTGGAGCAAGGTAGAAGACAGTTTGTTTTTCTGATAGAGCTTCCAAGCTTTGTCTCTGTGGCGCATACTTTGTTTAGTTTCTTTAGTCAGCCAAGGAGCAGAGTTGGCTTTCGTTCATTTAGGGGGGCTAAGGAGTTAAGAGTATTTAGGAAGATAGAGTTGAAATGCTCTACAGCGTTGTCAAGTGGAAGAGTGTTTAGGATTTGCCAGTTAATTTGTTTAAAAATGTTGGAAAGAGTTGAGGGGTTGAAGTTGCTAATGTTGCGAGTTTGGATGTAATGGTGTTGATGTTGGATGGAGCTAGTTGATCGATGAATGAAGGCAGGGAGATGGTCACTGAAGGTGTCAGGGATAGTGCCAGAGAGAATGATTTTGTTTGGATGGGAGACTAGAATCCAACCTATAATGGTCCCTGGGGGGGTGGGGGGGGTGGTTTTTGTTAGGACAGGTTGTTGAATGGATTACTTGGGAGAAGTTGTAAAGGTTAATCGTTAGGGAGGGGGATGGTGTGTTAATTTTATTCCAGTCAATATTGACATCACCAAGAATATAGGTTTCATATTTTATTTCAGTTGAGGCCCAGTGAAGGATATTTTCAAGGGTAGTGATATTATTGCCAGGGGAGATATATAAGGAAATAATACAGATATTCTTATGTTTATTCAAATGGAGAAGGTTTGCTGTCATTTCAGAATTTTTGAATTGAGGGGTATGGATTTGAAGAGGGATTAGGGAGAGAAGGCTGGAGTAGATTAGAGCAGAGCCTCCACCTTTTTTGTTTAAACGGTCACTTCTGAGGATGTGGTAACCTGGAGGTAAGATTTCAGAGTCAGTAATATGGGGTTTTAGCCAGGTTTCAGAGATGGCTAAGATGTCAGGTTGGTTGTGATTAATCCAAGCTTGTACATGGTGAATTTTGTTATTAAAGCTCTGGGCATTGATAGTGAAGATTTTAAGAGTGCTAAAGGAGGAAGTGTGTGGAGAAGGGGAATAGGGGAAAGTGTTTGTGTTCATGGAGGGAGGAGGTGAAAGGATGGAGAGGTTTGTACTGAGACAGGGGCCGGGGTTAGGATGAATGTCTCCAGATAAGGCTAGGACATTACAGGTAATAAGATTTAGTCTGTTAGGTTTGTATACTATGTAGTTATCTGGGTTTGGTAGTAGTTTAAGAGAGAGAGTTTTGGATGAGGTGGAAAATAGTTTGGGATGGAAGAGGTGAGTAGGTTGGGTGGAATAAGGGAAGAGGATATGGTGTGGAAGTGAGGGAGTAGGAGAGATTGTAGTTGAGTATTAGGGATAGTTTGAGTAGGAGGTAGGAATGGAGGAGCTTTATGGGAGAAAGAAGTAGCAAGATATAGAGGAATTAGTAAGATGAGAAGGAAGCAGGGGATTCGGATAGTGAAGGGTTGGGGGCATGTTTAGAATGGGTGAGGTAACAAAGGGGGAAGTGTAATGGAAGTTAAAATGCTAAATTAAGGGGGGGAAGGTGTAGAAGAGGATGGGGAGAGTTAGACTTTGTAGACAGGACGGGGGGGAATAAGTGTAGACAGGTGATGGAAGTGGAGTGGGAGGAGTATGTGGGGAAAATGAGAGGAGGACTATGATTTGATAAATGAATAATGGGGTGGGGTTATGGAAGAGGGCTGTGATTGGATAAATTAATATAGTAGGAGGGGTATGTGAGGAATAAATGTAGAGGTGCTGGGGGCGGGTGGCATTTGGGGGCAAGGTAGGGGAGCGGAGTGAGCCCGCAGGGTGAACGGAGCGGGAAGAGCCAAAGGAGGAGAAAAATTGAGGAAGACAATCAGTAAAGAGAAATAGTCAGAGGTAAGTCTTGCAGAGATGTGTATTAGGAGAAGACTACTTTTTAGAGGGAAATGTGCTGTTGTGAGTAATGTGGAAACACTATCTTGTGGCTTCTGGTGTTCGACTGTTTATCAAACCTTACACTGGTATGTGCAGTAAAAGCTCATTGAATGTGTTCTAAATTTGATCAGATGAGGTAGATGCATGTATCTGGTTTTCACAGAAGGGGCATTTCATAAATCATCATCAGCTGTTGTAAACTAGATGTTATGGAGGTAGAACATAAGGTTGTAAAATGGCAGTTCTATAAAAAAGATGTACACCAGAAGGATTTATTTTCTTTGTTCTTAGTTCTGTTTAGCAGTTAATAGCTCTTATGGGTTTTACTATGACTTCTGACAGTCTAGTACTGCATTTTGCTGAATAGGATATCCTTTAGTAAATGGAGGCCAGAAAACAATATTGAAAATAGTTATGCAAAAAAATACAGGAATTGTGTTGTGTGCATGATGCACTTAAAATAGACTGGACAAGGTACTCAGAATTTTGACTTTTCTTATTTCAATACAAACTCAAATATCAAACCATGCAGAAAGCAATGGCATAGAATAATTTTAAAAGCACAGATTAAGCAACAAGATGGTGAGAGTTTATATTCAGATAAACCTGAAGGATGACATATGCTAAAGGACTTGAGGAAATTCTTCTCTAAATGTCATTCCAGACTAGTGAAGACAAAACTATGCTTTGACTTCCCCTTCTTCTTTTCAGAGTACATGCCTCTCATACAAACAGCGGACGAGTCCACAGAGGCAAATAATATATACAAACTGACATACCTATGTTAAGCCTTATCTGAGAGGTCATATATTCATGGACAAAAACCTTGAAAGTTTGTACTTTCAAATTCTAACAGCTTACCTAATTTCTTTCAGAATATGAGATAAAACAGGCAGCTAATCTCTGAGTATCTTTATTAAGAAGGCAGAACATATCTATTAAAAGAACGACAACCACAGACAAGGAATAAAACAGCAGAAAAAGATTGTGGGTTTCTGCTTGACTCCTTGAAGGCATTTTTGCTGAGGCTCTAGAGGTATTAAAAGTTTTCTGATGTTTTATTCCTTGTCCATGGTTATTGTTCCTTTATATATATTTTATCCGTGGTATGGAGAACAAATTTATTACTCTGGCCAGTGTTTCAGACCAAGAGTAAGTGACAGACGAATGTCAATGGATGTTGTGTCCCTATTTCCATCACTCACAGTGATGGCGCGGCTAATTTATCCAATTAAAGAGCATCCCCTCATCTCACAGCCAGCTCACTTTTCAGTTTCTTTTATTGGGTAGTTTCTCTGCAGACATGTGCACATGTGCCTTCAAAAGGATGTATGTATCAGACAGCCCTCTTAGGTGCAAAAAACACTCAGTTATGTCTGCTCATCCCTTTCCTGAACATGCATTTCTCCAGTAGTAGATAGAGTTCAGGGTTCGTCTCATTTTGCATATATAGCACAGCTCTACAGGCACTTTCCTGCTGTCAGAAATGTGGCAGTAATTTAAAATCCCTGGATGTTATCACTAACAAGTAACCTTCCGGTAATGATTGCAGGGCATGCCAAATGTTTAGATGTTCAACTAATTATACCCGAACAGTCAGCATAAAAAATCTACCAGCAAAGCTGTTTGTCAGAAATGAAAAACTAAAATTAAGAATATAAACGTGGTTACAAAGTTCGGTTCATGCTTAAGAAAACAACAGCTGATAAATACTTAAGAAAGTTGTCCCCTTCTAAGAAAACCACTGCAGTTTGTAAACATACCTATTAGTTACATTTTTAAGGTGATACTAGGGTGCTTTTGTTTCCAGTATATGCAAGTCTTGTCCATATTTTTCACACTACAAATTCTGTCTCCACCTTATGAGAACTGAATGCCACAGAAAAAATAGAAGCTGCAACTGTAGCTGTTACACACATACCTCTTTGTCAAAAATACACAGTTCTTAGTCTGCCTGGGGTTAATTCACTCCCCCATAAAATGCATTTTGTATCTAGTACTAAGGGTACATACATACCCCCCGTACCAATTATTCATGATCTGCACAAGCTCAGATCCTCCCTTGCTACCCATTGCAGAATGCCAACCCATCCAATATTAAACCTATTTATAGTAGTACAGAGGGTATACATATGGTGTGTTTCAAATATGTCATACAGCAGCTTGCACCAGTGGTGTAAAGGGATGAAGTCCAAGCTACAGCAAAGACAACCCAAGTTCAAAGAGTAGTTCAGTCACATGATATAGCCAGGGAGGATGAGCATGTGGTGAGGGGGGGGGGGGGGCTGTATGTTCATGGGAAAATATATGGTAATTTCTCAGTGGAAGCCATGGGCACAATCGGGATTTTCTGATGGTCGATGTAACCAATGTACTACATCAGGTCTCTGATTTACAATGTAATTGTATCTTAATGTTTACTATGTAATGTGGAGCTTTTCTCCCCGGGCCTCCACTGAAAATGGGCTCTTGAGCCCAATGGACCTCCCCGGTCATCAAACTGAAATAAGTAATATATAAATAAATGAATAGAAAAAAAAAACCCTGAGCTGAAAGCTGCAGGAATGCCAATTGGCTTCCTGAAGACAGTATCCAATCCACACTCCCACCCCCAGCTCTTTAAGTGAAGAGCCAAAAAAAAAAACATTAAAAAAATGGTGTGTGAACAAGTAGCTGAGCAAGACCCAATCATGTCCGGGCTCCGTGCATTACCCGTGACCCTCCTTGCTCTGTTTAATTAAAAAGAATCAACAACAGCAGCAGCAAAAAATAAATGTTTTTATGTTTTAAACTATAGCAAACTGCTTTCTGCATATGTACAGTTTATACAAACCAGAGGGTACTATAGTGCACAGGTTTTACTGAAAAGATTTTTTTTTTTCAGTTTTTAAACCTTAGTAGTTGCTACAGATTATACCTTGCATGGAGTGCTACAGTATTCAGGTTTTAGTTTAAAAAAACTTTAAACTGTATAAAACCACTTGTTACAGTTTAGAGCACACGGGGAGTGCTCAGGCCTGACAGCAAAAGCCAGTATGCATTAAAGGGTAATCAGGATCAGCCAACAGTGCCCCTCAACACTTTGTGCCTAGTGCAGTTGCCCATCTTACTACATTACTGAAGCCAGGGAAATAATTGTGTAGTACTCTTTCCTGGATGGGCAGGGTAGTCCTGCTGCCCCCAGCCTCTTATGGAAGTGAGGGATGGTGCAGCACTAACTTTCACTGGACATTTCACCCACAGTATCCCTGGAAGCGTATTAAATAGCACGTAGCATAATTTAGCAACCCCCCCAACAAAATTTTTAACCTCAGCCTCCATAGAGCTTTTGTACTTAGTGAATGGAGAATGGCTACAGTCATTCCCCTGCATAAGGGAGGACCTTCCACAGACCTAGGCAATTAAAAACTCATAAGTCTTACCAGCCTCATATGCAAAGCCACAGAAAGACTTATTATGGAAGAAATCAGAAAAATGCTAGACCTGTCTCACTTTGGATTTGTAAAGAGCAGGTCAAGTTTACTTAAACTGGTGATTTTTTTTTTGAAAAGTTCACCAAAGCAATGTATGAAGGTAAAACAGTACACACCACATATCTTGATCTGGCGTTTGATACAATCAGACACTTGGGCCGAGTAGAAAATCTAAATAAACTGGGAAAAACACCTACATCACCTGCTGGATTGCCAGCTGGCTCACATTTAGAATGCAAGAGATCAAAATAGGGGAAGCTACCTCCACAAAGAGACCTGTCAGCAGAACAGTCCGTCAGTGTTTGGTGCTGGGACAGCTCCTGTTTGGCATCTGCATCTCTGAAGTAAGACCCAATACCAAAGGGCTCCGGCTGACTAAGTTTGCAGATCACTACATGCTAGGATCAGTTATTGAATGCCCAAATGACTTAGCCATCTTTCAGAAAGATTTGTCCCAAACAAATAACTGGTGCCAGAATCATGGACAAACTTAAGGACAAAAAATATATTATCTTATCCTTTGGGAAGACATCTGCACTGAAAACTACCAGATTAACAGTAGTCCCCTGAGAGCTGTCTCAGCTGTTCAGGATTTGGGATCTTGTGAGGACAGTGATCTAACGTTTGAGCAACATGAGCCCACTATCATCATAAAGTCTTTCTATACTGCACAGCTTACAAGCAAAGGGATTGTGACTAGATCCAGAGACGCCATTGTCCTCCTTTACCCAGCCATCATTAGGCCAGTCATTGACTGTTACCCAGCCATCATTAGGCCAGTCATTGACTGTTACCCAGCCATCATTAGGCCTGTCATTGAGTGTTACCCAGCCATCATTAGGCCTGTCATTGAGTGTTACCCAGCCATCATTAGGCCTGTCATTGAGTGTTACCCAGCCATCATTAGGCCTGTCATTGACTGTTACCCAGCCATCATTAGGCCAGTCATTGACTGTTACCCAGCCATCATTAGGCCAGTCATTGACTGTTACCCAGCCATCATTAGGCCAGTCATTGAGTGTTACCCAGCCATCATTAGGCCTGTCATTGAGTGTTACCCAGCCATCATTAGGCCTGTCATTGAGTGTAATAACCCCTTTGGCGTGTTTCTGTCCAGACACATACAGCAGCTGGAATGCCCTATGAGATACTTTTACTAAAAGGGTACAAGGCCTAAACAATATGTCCTACATGGACTTAATTCAAAGCCCTCTCCCTCTAGACAGCATCATACAGACTGCTAAGAAGTGATCTGTGTTTGATATTCAAGGCATCCTCAGACCCTATACTGATGGACCTGCTGCACATCAGCAAGTCAGATAAAATCAGAAGTACTTGGTTCAGGGATATAAACCTCTTCTAGTACATCAGCAAAACAGTTTGGAAAAACAGGTATAGCTCATGGAGAATACCCTTGTTCTGGAATAGACTCCTATCTATGTAAAACAAAGCTCATCCCTCTCAGTATTGAAGTACAACCAGGATCTGTGGATGGGTAATAGAAAGTTTAGCCCAGGAACATCCCCTGTAGTAATAATGGATAAAGGCAGCTCTCAAATGCTTTATCCATGCATGGGTCCCCTCAAATTATGCTTTATCCATGCATGGGTCCCCTCAAATTATGCTTAATCCATGCATGGGTCCTCTCAAATTATGCTTTATCCATGCACGGGTCCTCTCAAATTATGCTTTATCCATGCATGGGTCCTCTCAAATTATGCTTTATCCATGCATGGTCCTCTCAAATTATGCTTTATCCATGCATGGGTCCTCTCAAATTATGCTTTATCCATGCATGGGTCCCCTCAAATTATACTTTATCCATGCATGGGTCCTCTCATATTATGCTTTATCCATGCATGGGTCCCCTCAAATTATGCTTTATCCATGCATGGGTCCTCTCATATTATGCTTTATCCATGCATGGGTCCCCTCAAATTATGCTTTATCCATGCACGGGTCCTCTCAAATTATGCTTTATCCATGCATGGTCCTCTCAAATTATGCTTTATCCATGCATGGGTCCTCTCAAATTATGCTTTATCCATGCATGGTCGTCTCAAACTATACTTTATCCATGCATGGGTCCTCTCAAATTATGCTTTATCCATGCATGGGTCCCCTCAAATTATCTATGGTATGACCTTATACTCACTGGGGTAATTTATACACTAGTATGTATCTATGAGGGTTTGAATAAGGGGTATGAAAAAAAGGAAAAATTCTAAAACCCCCTCTATTGGATTACTACATGATGACTCCCAGCCTTCCCTCTTTCCCAGTAACTGATTGGGAGGGGTCTGATCAGCAGGCATTGCTGTCAAACAGAAAACGTAAAACAAAAAAGAATGCCGTATGACATGGGAAAACAGAAAATGCCACTCTGGTTCTAATAAACATAAAAAAACAATAATTCTGGTCATACCTCTCAACTGTCCAGATTTTTCACAGAATGCCCATATTTTTGCCTCATATGTTTGGCCTGCTCCTCATAAAATTTGTGGGGTTTTGGTAAATCATTAAGGATTGATGTCACTACATGATGACTTACATTTATGTTTCAGACTTCATATCCTTCAGAAAATGCATGGTAGTGCAAAACCTGTTATAGCAACTAAGTTTATAAGAACACTATTTTTGACTGTCAGGCTATCTTGAATTTAGAGGTTTGAAGATATTATCATGGTTCTTCTATTGCATTTTCATGCACAAGAAAAACAAATATTTTTGCATGTTCATGCACTGAATACATTTCACCACCCTCACCTAGAAAAAACATGCTAAAGCACACTGTGCTTAATTTCTTCAGTGTGTCAATAATGCTGTCATATTATTTCTGGTTAACTTTTTGTATTAAAAAGTCTACCTTTTTCTTTCTTTATAAAATTAATAATCTATCACCATCTTCCACAGATTCATCAGAGCCTTTCAATGCAGATCCAAGGGTTATCTACACTTCCCTGTGAATTAAGGACTTTACATTATGGTTCATCTAATCACAATTAGTTGGAGTGTACCAGCCATTTTGCACTTAACTGAGTTCTCCCACTTTAATGCAACATGTAGGTGGTATATATAATTTGGGTTTCTATAATGTACTTTGGTTGAGGTAATTCTAGCAACCTCTTAAGTTTATATCTAAACCTGATTTGGCCTCTGCCCCCCCCCCTCGCTTTTATTTTTGGTTTTGCCTAGAATTTTTGTGCTAAGAGGTTGAGAGGTATGGTGGATGTCACATGATGAGGAACTTCACTGTCCCTATAGATTTCCATCATCCTAAAATGATTTCATACATGAAAAATGAAAATGTTACAAAATATTCTGATATGCAAGCAGAAAAATAGAATGGTATGGAATAAAAACATCCAGGTATTTTCAGTATCAGTAGGATCAACACAGCTAAATCAGAATTTTCAAGCATACTTGAATCTGATATGAAAACACATAACTTTATATAAACTGCAGAGGAAGGCAGTCTTGGGTACATGACAGGTGTCGAAGACCAGTCTTGGTAAACATGAAAAAACTGAAGCAATACTAATTTTGTGAACACTATAACCTGACTCAGGAATGGGATCCATTCCTTTCCCAGTATTAGAAACTGAAAACATTTGGAAAAATGAAAAAAATAAAATGGAGAAATGTGAAAAAAATATATGGCAACTAGAAAGTTATGTTTTCAGATGTCATTGCATATATATATATATATATATATATATATATATATATATATATATATATATATATATTCTTTGTTGAATATTCTGCAAATTTTATTACAAACTTTGTAACTGCCAAAGTCGTGTTATGTATTTAAACTGACAAATTTTGTCTGTAGTCATTCATCATTTAACATTTTTCCATCAAATATGCAAAATATCATCTATAGAACCTTACATAATGAAGTACTAGGGGCAGCTCATGTAGCTGCACTGCAGCCCCCTTGAAAAGAAACAAAGGAAGTCTACCAAATTTAGAAGGCTATTAATTTTAAATTAAAAATAATAATAGGGTTTCTGTTAGTTTTGCTTTGAAAGATCTCTGCAGCAAAAATAAAAAAAATCTTAATTTGCTTGCTGAGGTGTTGGAAAACAGCCTGACTTTTAGATGTCATCATGTCTACTCTGCTGATCTGCAAAGCCCTCAAGGACATCCAAAGCATCACTTGATTAGTGTGGCTCCAGGCTGCAACACGAAGCAGCCAGGACATCATCTGATTGGCTCAGGTTATCTCAGGTGATATGAGACAAAAGCAAAGAATCAATGGTAGTATGAATAAGTACTATTTGACTTGTACATTACATACCTGATGTTTCTAAAAAAAAGGGGGTATATTTATCTCACCTGTAGTGGATACAAATTAGGAGGTGATGCACTGCTTATTCTATTGTACTTAACTGGGATCATTTCTACTTGCAGAATCTGTGTGTGTGTAAGGGTGTGTGTGTGTGTGTGTGTGTGGGGGGGGGATAGCTTCTGTCTCATGACAGGCATGTTACATTTAGTAATACACACTGATGGTGAATTAAATATGGTGTTAGGATTTCTTGCATGGTCTGATTAATGGACTGATAGTGTAAATTAAAAAGCAAATTATTATATACACCAGTTGACATAATGCAAGGATATGAACATTTTGTGTTATTAAATAAAATGTATTTGATTTCTATCTGGAGGATATGTGGACTGGACAGGAAGAGATTGGGATTGAAGTGGTCCCTTGCCAGTGGCTAACAGTATGGGTAAAAGTTTGTCCATAATGCTAAGTATTTTTTTTTTTTATTGCAGGTACATTTACTTTATGTATCTTGGTTTACTGTTAGAAAAGTTTTAATTCCATTGCACATAGTGGGATGTAAAGGAAGGAAATATAATTTGTTTGCATAACTCTTATGCATACAATGCAATATTCAGTGTGTGTTGAATAAATCAGTGCTGTCTTTTAAGGGATGCAAAGGATATTTATAAACAATATCAACATGTGTTAATGTGCTTTGTTGGAAAAGTTGCAAAGATGTTTATCACAGAGAATGTAATATGAGTTTAGCAACCTGTAATGTGAACATTTTTACACAATCCTGCTAAAATAAATGGAATAGTTACATATTTGAGATGATTCTCATCCTGGACAATTGCCTTGCAATAGATCTACCTGGAAAGTAAAGTACTGAGCACAGGGATAAGCCTCCTCATTTAGTGTTTTCCAGACAGTATCCACTTACTTGTTTGGATTTTAAATACTGTAAAGGCTCACGGCTGTCATGTAGACGTTAACCACTACTTCCATGCATCTTTAGTGATAGTGTATAGTGTGTAAAATAGTGCGTATATCTCCCCAGGAACTACACAAAAGAAATTTAAAGAGATGAGAAAGACTATGATAGCATTACAGGAGGGCTTTGGAAAATATATGGGTTTGAAAAAGCTAACAGAAGGACTTACCATTGTCCCCCAGATGAAGAGGCATGTTTACATAAAACACATTGGGGTTATTTCAGATTCTGACATTAATTCCTGTGCAGTTTATGCATAATGTGAAGAGAGCCAGATTAGGATACCATATTGATAAGATAATTCTGACTGAGCAAACATACTTGATGAAGATAAAGTACATAAAATGTAGATTTTTCTTCATTAGGATGTAATATGTAGATTGCCATCCAATCTTGGAGAAGCACTGGAGATTCCTTACATGTTGCACTAAGCATTTGTTAATTGGTGTAAAGATTTGTTGCAGACCAAGAAGGGTGTTTTAGGATTAGATAAATAAAGTAAATGCTAAAGTAAGATCACTTTTAGTCGAATCTAAAGATTTAGATAAAACAATATGCAACCCAATTAATGAGACGTTAATTAAACGTCCACAGAGGTTCCTCATTAGAAGAATACAGGGCATAAGTAACATGTCCTGTGCAGACTGCTCAAATTCCTATCATTGTATTCTGTTTCATACAGGCTGTTGAGGAGAAATCTATGCCTGGCATGCAGGGCATTGTCAGACTCATCTCTGATGGACCTCCTGCATATCCGCAAAAAACACGGCACCAGAATTACCCATTCTGAAGACTTAAATCTTGCTAGTGAAATAAATAATACATGCTGGAGAGACAGGTCTGTATCTCAGAGACTATCCCATCTCTGGAATTGGCTCCCTATCCATGTGAAGCAGAATTCATCCTTAACCCAATTCAAGTGCAACTTGGACAGCTGTATGTTGGTTTGGCACCTATGTCTCTAATGGACACAGGCAACCTGTAAATGGTTCATCTTCCAGGCCCCTGCTTGTAAATGATTCATCTCCCAAGCCTCTGTTTACACTAATCAGGGGTATCAGAACTTGTCAGAGATTTGGGAATGGGATGCATGGCTAGGTTTAAAAAAGGCCCTTGTGGTTGTTGGCACAAGTAAACACCTATGAACCTATGAGAGACTCTATGGTAGTTTTGAATAAACTGGAGGAATGACTAAGAGATTTGCAAATTAGATCTTTATGGAATGAACTGGAAGCAAATAAACAAGAAATAGGATTGTTATTTAAGAACCTATAAATTTATGTGACAGTCACTGAGAGACAAATATTTCTATAATTAACCAGACTATCAAAAGGCATTGGAAATAAGATTGATTCTGCCGGGAGCAGAGCGATTTATTGTAGGACTCAAAAGTGAAGAAGATTTTGAGTACAGTAGGGCTCCTATGATTGTAACAGAACACTCTGGGGAATACTGTGTCCATCTAAGTAAAGAGAACATGAAATGGGGTAATGTGTAACATGAAATAAGATCATTTCTGCAAGTTCTGAGGTTACCAAAATATGCCCTGGGGGAAGCTGGAACAAAAATAAAGCCCAAAGCCATAGAAGATGTTAGAGGTTTTTAAGAGTCAGACATGAGGTAAGACCCCAGTGATGGTCTTCTAGGTATTATTTAGACAAGTATTGAGGTTTTTAATTTTTGAAATTAAACATATTCTTATGTCTCAGTGACAGTAATGACATTTATACCAAGGGAAGGTAAGGAACAATATGTACCAATTATTGTATAGGCCAATATCAGTGTTAAAGTAGAATTAGAAGTTGTTTATGGTACTCCTGGAAAAGTGTGGCTGGAGTATAACCACATTTAGTGGACAATGGTCAGCATGGGTTTGGTGGAGGTATACAAACATTTCATAACATACTATGAGTTGTAGTGCTGAAGCAGAATGCCACAAAGGTTGCATAATCCATTGGCTACCATGGTTCTAGACTTTGAAAAGTACTTTGATAAGAGTGGAATGTTATTACTTCATGCAGGTGTTTCTGGAAAGGTTTTGCATTAGACTTTGTAGATATTATTTACCCAGAAAAACAAATGGGTCTGCAATTTACTATGAGAATGCAAAGCAATTTTATAAAAAGAAACTTAATAATAATTTACAGAGCACAGGACACACATTTTTTGCTTAAACAAATCAGCGAATGGAAATCAACCAATGAAGCAAGCCACAGTAACTTAAAAAAGAGAAACCCTGGTAAACCTTTTTTTTTGTTGTTTTTTTGTTTACAGAAGGGATGACAAAACCATACTCTGCCTCTGACTTTAACCTGTAACACTATGCTCATGGCTTTCTTCTAGCAAAACTTTTGTATTCATGTTAAAATGTAACACAATAATTATACAATTCATACCTTTTGCAGATAAACAACTACTTCAAGAAATAGTTTGGAAACTGTATTTGTTCCTTCTAATATTCACGTGCAACCACTTTATTGCTGATAGACACTGATGTATCAAATGAAAATGCTTCTTTTCAGCTTATAAACATTAGGATATACCACATAATAATGCAATTTTGCAAATATAGAACAGTCACTTGAATGCAAATAAAAGTGCATCTTTTCATAAACAGAGGACCATCTTCAGACAGTTGGAAACCTGTCACATCAAAAGGGGGCATTACCTTTTACATCAAGAAATAAAAAAGCAACGGTGCAACAATTTTCATTAAGCATTTAAATACAAATTTGCAGCTTCTTACCTCTATCACAGCATAACATTTTCTGATGAGTGTATTATGTGACTTGTATATACTGTTTCTTTAAAAAGAGTTCATTCTCTTTAAATTATTGTAAACTAAACTAATGTGAACTATAGTATTCATGAAGTGCTTTTTAGAAGCACAATATATACACGTCTTCCCTATAATATTTATTTCCTCACTACTTTGAGTTGTAAGGTGCTACCTTTGCATGGTTAGAAGTGTAGCAGGTTTTGTCTGTTAGCCTCGGGCAACAATCATATTAAGTTTACATGTATTACATTCATTTATAGTTTGTTCCCTCACAAAGTATTCTGTCATCTGTTTTGGTTACAGTGTTTTATTCAATGGTTAATCATTTGATTTATTTATATACGCAGAGTGAATATTGTTCTGTCATTAGAACAGACAAAACATCTCCAAACTTTGGTCTACTGATTCTTCAATATTGACATCTGCCTTTGAGAATCTCTGCATGAAAATACCCATACCAATTCAATATTCATAATTTACTTTATTTTCAAAATTTATGTAAAAACATTCAGATACTAAAAGAAAATTCCATGCTATAAAGACGGATAGGGAAAGAAAAAAGAATGAAACTCTTGTCACCAAAAAGAGGAAAGAAGGCAGTTAACAAACATTATTCAGTTTTTGGTATATTTGTCGCCTCACAGTAAGACGCTGTCCGGTTCGATTCTCAGCTAGAGCGTCTTCTGCGTGGAGACATGCGTGAATGGGCGTACCTTCGTTGAAGGTTGTGCATCAGGGCTGGTAACTCGGCACGTAAAAATAAACTGTCAATCATTAGCAGACCGGAGTTCCGCTGTGGCGACCCCTAACCGGGAAAAGCCGAAAGACACAACAACTTCTTTCATAATTCATGTAAGAGAAAGGAATAGAAATGACAACACTTTCAATAAGCCAAAACAAAAAGCTTAATATGCATAACAGTTAACAAAGTACTGATATGCAATGAGGGATTATATTAATTCGTTACTTCAGACAGCATATATTTTGTATCCATAAAGCATTGTATGGCATATCTGATTCATTAGGAGAACTGTACATGATTTCTACACCTGCACCAACAATGTGCATAACATTTTCCTATTCACTTCCCCAGTACAGACAGCAGGACAAAGACATATGCTGCATAAAGATCAACCCAAAGCAAAAATCATAGATATTAAATACACGGATCTGTTATAAGACAGCTATGCTTTATATACTTGGATATCAATATTCCACCTGAAACAATTATCATTTAATGCCACTTCCCTGTTCACTTTTTCAGACAAGCTGGTAATAGTAATGGGTTAATTAAAGCAGTATCAATAAAATGCAGATGTTTCTTACAAGTTAATATACCAATCTTTGCATATTAAAACTGTTACGAGCATATATGTGGTATAATATACAATATAGGCTACATATTATTGTACTAGGGAATACATTCAGAAATTTCATTAAGTAGTTCACTCCATGTACATTTTTTACAGAAAAAAGTAAAGTACAGAAATGCATGGGACAATAATCAGTGATCCTGTTACTATATCATGGCATATGACAATAAAAATAAGGTATGTAGTATCACTGAAAAAGGTACACTGTATGAAAGAGAATAAAGGCATTGCATGGTTTTAAAAAAATCTTTCACTAAGAAAAATATTAGCTGCTACTATCTGTCTTCATAGGTTCATAGGTAGGTACTAGGCTATCTACCCTAGGGCACTTATAAGCCTAGCCAGAGTGTGTTGGCTTTCGCCACCCCATTGATTAATTAACTGATCCTCTGTCAAGCAGAGCCAATGAAGTGATCCCAGGGGTGTAATTTCTGTTACCCATCCACTCATCAAGGTTTCTCTTGAAGAGTGTTAGTGAGGGGCTCTGCCTGATGTAATTTGGAATTTTGTTCCAAAGCATGGGGAGTCTCTGTGACAGGAATCTATCCCTCCAGCATGTTCTATTTATTGTTGCAAGGTTTAACTCACTAGAGTGCGTGGCTCGCAGTGACTTGGATTTCTTTAGGTGGAGCATGTCCATCAATTCTGAGTTGGACATGGCTTTGTAAGTCAGGCAGAGATCACCTCTGAGTAAGCGCTATGCCACTGAGTGCAGCCAGAGTTTTTTCAGTCTGGCTGCATAGGACATATGTTTGAGGCCAGTAATCCTCTTGGTGAGGTACTTTTGTGGTCTTTCCAGCTGTTGGAAGTGTCTTGTGAGGTACATCCCAAATGGGGCATTGTACTCTGTGATAGGTCTAATGAGTGACGAGTAGAGGGGCACTATAACCTCTTTATTTCTAGATGCGAGCCCTTTAGTAATTAGATGGGCTACATAGAAGGATTTCCTAACTACTCTGGCAATATGATTGTCAAAGGAGATTACTATCTACCTGGGTCCCCAGGTCTCTTATTACCGCTTCTGTATTAAGGGAGCTGCCACCTATGTGATAACTCGTGGGTGTTTTGTTTTTCCCAAATGGAGTGACTATGCATTTTTTGGCATTTAGCTTGAGGCCATGACTTTGACACCAGGTGTCCGTCTCAGTAAGGCCCTTTTGGAGGATGTCCGTGTCAGCTGGAGAGTCAATTATGGCTCCCAGTTTGCAGTGTCAGCTGGAGAGTCAATTATGGCACCCAGTTTGCAGTCATCGGCGAACTTGGTTAGCCATAGTCCTCCTGTGTTTGCCTGTACTTCTGAGAAGTATATGCAAAACAGTAGGGTCCCAGGACCGAGCCTTGCGGGACACCACTTTTGACTGGTTTAGAGTCGGACCTGGAGCCCGCTATTCTTATCGTGTAAGTTCTGTCTCTTAGCTAGTTGGCAACCTATCTCATGATGTAGGGGTTTATGTTCAGGCTGGTGAGTTTTTCTGTAATACCAGAGTGGGGAATGGTGTTGAAAGCCTTGGCGAGGTCAAGGTAGGCTGTGTGAGCCACCTTTCCCTCATCTATGGCCTTGGTGACTGTCTCGAAGAAGTCAACCAGGTTTAGTAGGCATGATCTGCCCTTAACAAAGCCGAACTGGGTCGGGTCAAGTGTTTGGAGGTTCCCAATGTCTTTGTTAATGAGTTCCATGATGATGTGCTCCATAGCCTTGCAGACCAGGCTAGTCAGGCTTATGGGGCAATAGTTACCAGGGTCAGTTGTGGCCCCTCTTTGTGGAGAGGAAAAACCATTGCTGTGCGCCATTCTATGGGCACGTAGCCTGTAAAGAGGCTGAGGTTGAACAGCGTGTTTAGGTGGGGGTTTAGTTCGTTCTGTAGTTCGTGCAAGACACAGCCTGGGACACCATCTGGTCCCATTGATGCTGTGTTTTTGGCTATTAATAGGGCTGTTTTCACCTGTGCGTCTGTGATTTTTGGGACACTACACTTTTCCGGTATTGTTGTGGGCCCTGGGGGGGGGGTAAAGTTTGCTCTGAATCTATCTGCCAGGATGTTGGCAATATCAGTAGGTTCAGTATATTTTGTGCTATTTTGCACTACTTCAGTGCATATCTGTGAATTGCCACTTAGATTCTTAACATAGCTAAAGAAGGCTTTGTGGTTATCCTTTGAATCCTAAAGAAGGCTTTGTGGTTATCTTTTGAATCCTTGGCTATTTTTCTTTTGAAGTTAGCCTTGGATGATTTCATGAGGGACCTTAGTTTCTTACTGATACTGATCAGGGATGTCTTTCCTTCTTGGGATTTGCTTTTTTTTCTGAACTAGTTTCCTCCTCCTATTGTATAGCCTGTTTATTGCAGGGTCCACCAAACTGGTTTTGTTCCCTTAGAGGAGTGAGTCCTGGTTTTGCTAGGGATGGCACGATCCATGCATCCTTGTAGGTGCTCATAGAGTGCATTTGTAAAGGTTTCTGCATCTTGGGCAGCATTATCCTTTAGTGTGGGGGCTGTGAAACTTACCACCTCTGTTTTAAGTAAGGTGAAGTTTGCTTTAGAAAAGTTTTTTTACTGTGGTTTCCTTAGTTGGGGGTGGTGGTGGGGTGTGGACAATCCAGAGTGATTAGTTTATGGTCTGATCTAACCAGTGACTGGTTGACCTCCGGTGTGGAACACCTGTCGCCCATGTTGGTGATGACCAGGTCTAATATGTTTTCACCTCTGGTAGGGGAGTTCACCAGCTGATCCAGGGTGTTTGAGTTGATGAATTCCTGGAAGCACTGGGCCTGGGAATTTGTACTCTAGTAGTTTTCCCAGTGAATGGTAGGGTAATTGAAATCACCCAATATCAGGGTGTTCAGTAGGACCTTCATGTTTTCCAGTGTCTCCAGAAAGGTGGAGCGGTGGTCCTGGGTCATGGAGTGTGATCTGTAGCAGGCCACAATTTGCATTGCAGATTTGCCCAATGTTAGTTGCACATGGATGATCTCAGAGGTATCATGCTGCACCACTAACCTGGAGGTCTAGGTATCCTTGATGAATATGGATACATCCACTCCTTTTGCATTTCGGTCCATGTTCTGTGGCCGAAATGTGTGGTATGAGTTGTAGCCCAGTAGTGCTGGGGTGCTCTCTGGAGCCTTGAACCAGGTTTCAGTTAATGCACAGATGTCAGTGTTCTCCATACTGAGGAGTGCTTCGAGCACATGCATTTTGAGATTTAAACTCCTGGCATTGAGTAGCATAACCCTCAGTTTTTTGTTAATTGTGCTGTTTAATGAGGTGGGTTTGACTTTTGAGCCTTGCCTAAAAAAGGCACTATGGGGGTAGCTAGAGCCTTGGCCAGTATTCGAAATCCTAGGGGTGACAGGTGCAAGCTGTCTCTTGCGAAGCAACGCGGCTTATCAAGCATGTCATTCCAGGCTGATAGACACTGGATCCCCTTTGAATGACACCAGAAGCTTTGCCAATTATATAGCAGAGATGTCTTATTATGATAAATACCTATGAAATAACATTATGATACAGAGTGAGCAAGAAAATACAGGAATGTTTAATACTAAGAATAGCTAGAAACCGAGAAACTTGGGGAGAACCAACTCACAAAATCTTTGTAAATTATCTTTATAACCAATTAATAAAATTTTGTAGAAACTCAGTGATAAGGGGAATGAATAAATTTAAAGAGAAAAGATAAGAATCAATATTTTTGTTACATTCATGACCCAATCAAAGATATATATGATAATTATGGTGGTCCCTAGCATGACCAGAAAAGTGGTTTACTGCATATAATGCAGACTGTTTGATGGAGCTGCTGTATTATATACCCACAAACTTCAATTATTTGGCTACAAGTAACTAATATGTTTGGTTATAATATATTTGGGTCAGCTGAATAATATATGTGGTAGGTGGAATAAAGCAAAATGAGTATCAGTGATTTAGTAAAACATATCAAGAGCTATAATCCACCTGCATAAGCAAGTAAAACATGTATTATATTACTGATGTTAATGTCTGATTAAAACATTGTAAATACAACGCTACACAAATTAAAGCCATTTCATAAATATTTGCTAACAAGAGATAGCCCTGATGCACTCTAAATTAAATAAAATTTTCCACTAAAATCCCTGGGATTCAGAAACATTGCAACCAGCAGTAAGCCCGCCTTACTTCTTGGCAGAGCCATTTCTGAGTCAGGTAAAGCCCTACTGCAATGTGCATTGTCTCTTTGGCTGCCCGTGAATGTAAATGAGCCATTTCTGAGTCAGAGAAAGCCCTACTGCAATGTGTTATGTTGATGAGATATAGCACCATGGTAGGTTGTATCTCTGGCTGACCACAAATGTAAATAAATACTAAACAAAGCAGGCCAGCACTCCAATATTGGTGGAATCACTTTATTCACCTCACAAACTGGTTTTGCCTATATAAGCCTTCATCAGTGTGAATAACCACAATAACATCATGAATTTAAATAATAATATCATTCAAACCAGATGGGAACAACCCTCCTAGCCTGATGATCCAACTTTTTTCTTTCTGATCCAACAGCTTATGCCACCCTCCTTTATTATTCCTCCTTAAACCAATTTTGTCAATAATAGTAAAATAAAATTTAGCTGGCTGATATATCAAAGTATGTTTGTATAAAGCATTTGATGTTTTTTTACATCTGATATCACTAGAATGTTCTGTAATTCTAAATTTTAAAGGACAATAAGTTTGCCCAATGTAAAAAGCTGAACAAGTACAGGTGGCTAAATATATTACCCAATCTGTTTTGCATTTTCCGAACACCTTAATTTCTAAAACCCTTGAAGTGTTAGACATAGTAAACTGGTCAGTTCTGCAAACATATCTGCAGTTATTACAGTGACCACAAGGTTGACAGCCCTTCACCAGTTGTCCCCCTGATGAAAGTTGCCCCATAATAGTACCCATTTCATTACTATTTTTATATTGATTAAACCAACCTCCTAAAGTTTTGCCATGTCTAAATGAAAATAAACATTTAGCAGGTAGAATATTACTTAAATCATCATTTAAGAGTAAAATATACCCATATTTCTGCACCAGATCTATAAATGATATCATATTGCTTCCAAAATTAGTAATGAATCTGGTTGGACCCTCTGATTATCCTCTTGGGTTTATATTTCAACAATTGCATTCTATCCCCATCCTGTGTTAAGTTCAACATTTGCCTAACCTCAGAATGCCTATATCCCCCTCAACAAATCTCTGAATCATATCTTCAGCTTCCTTCTCATATTCCAGTTCAGATGAACAAATTTGTTTCAATCTCAGGAACTGAGCTTTAGGTATATTTTTAGCAATATGTAGGGGATGACAACTATTAGCCTGCAATATAGTATTTACTTGGGGGAACTTTCTAAAAACTCGACCACTAAGTGTCCGATCTAACTCTTAGGGTCATGATGCACTGTAAATTGTATATTCCACTTATTGTCATTCAAATATTACACAAATTCCAATAAGTATGCAACATCAGACCTCCAGACCAACCAACAGTCATCCAAATACCTTCTCCAGATATCCATTGCTTCTAGGTAAATATCATGGAATTCATCATAAATTGTATGTTCTGCCACAAAACCCATGAAGAGATCAGCATAAATGGGTGCAAAGGATGCCCTCATAGCAGTGCCATTAAGTTGTAAATATCAATCCTCTTTAAAATAAAAACATTTTTTTTCAACACATGCTCAGTAAGGCATACCAAAAAGGTATTAAAACCAGGGCTATATATGGAAGCCTGGTTTAACTCAAACTCCAGGGCCATTAAACCTGCCCAATGTGGAATGCTACTATACAACACTTTAACATTCAAAGTACATAACAGCCATCCAGAATCCAATTGCATCTCATCAATAACAGTCAAAAATCCTGTTGTATCTTGAAGTCTAGATTTCAGTAACCCCAATAATGGTTTTAAGTAATAAGATAATTCAGACAATGGTTCAGTAAGTGAACCATTCTCCACCACAATAGGTCTACCTGGCAGACATTCCGCATTTTTATGAATTTTGGGCAATATATAAAAATATTGCCTAATAGGATCTTGTACTATCAACTGGTTTACAACTTCCTTAGTGATTATACCTTCATTAAGGGCCAGTTTCAAAAGAAGTATTAATTTATTTTTTGAACTTAGGGGTCAGATGTAAAAACATTCTTTGGTAAAACCTATGATCAGAGCTGTCACCTCAGAATAATACATAGCCCAATCCCATACCACTACTTGTCCACCCCTATCTGCTTTATTAATAACAATGTGCTTATTTTCAGCCAGCTTTTTAAGTGCTACTCATTCTGTTTTTTTTTTTAAGATTCCAATGGTGAGTTTTAGAAAACTTATAATCAAAATGCAAGTGTTTCAAAATCTTTTGTTGAAAGCTAGCTAAATATTTATTCATTGGTGGTATGAATCTGGATGGTTTTAAACTTAAATCTAGAAGCATTTTGATCACATCTTTCTTGTTTACCAAAAACAATTTAAGATAAAGCAAATGACAAAATGCAATCACATCCTTTGCAAAAATATCAGATGACAAGGAATCAAACCTAAACCTTTATTAAGCAATTCATTTTCTACAGATGACAACAACATAGAATAAATATTATGTACATTGCAACCTTTACTACTTATTTGGTCAACATTTGTTGCAAAATAGTTTCTAAATTGGAACCCCCTGTGGCCATGTTTCCTTCCACCCCTTCTAATTCTTCTAAAGGGGTAGAGCCCAACTTTCTTTTTGCCAATGGAGACAAAGAAGCTTCAGCATCAGTTTCATTGGCCGAACAAGAATCATCAGCCAATAAATCTGAAGGGGTCTTCTTTAGAATGGATTTATTCCTTTTGCATTTTTGTGAAGACCCCTTTTCCTTATTTTGCACACCCTTCACCATTTTCTTATCAAACGGCCTCTCTGACACTCATTTTGATCTCTATCAAACGTCTTTGTCATACGTATCTTTAAATATTTCTCGAGTGTTGCTAATTTTTTAACCAGTGAATCCATATGTTGTTTGTATTCATTTTGCAACTCAAATTGTTTTATAGAACCAAATAATGTCTTAAGACAGTGAACCACACTATCAATTTTCCTTTCATAAAAGTTCAACAAAAGTTTCACAAATACTATAGATGTTTGTTGTTGCACTTCCTGCCATTCCTGTAGCAAATGGTCATTAATACCTTTAGCAAAATGTTGTAAATGAACCCTTAGGACACAAATCTTTTGCCATATATGCTTTAAACAAATGTAAATACCTTACATTCACTCACAATTCTTTCATTTTATCATAAATGCCATTAAATAACTCAGTACAAGTGGCAGAATGCCCAGCAGTACCTGTTTTGCCAGACTCCTGGCTGGGGCTTAAAAAAAACCTGTATCTTCTTTATCTGCCATCAGTCCCTCCAATAACACATACTCGGGTCCCTCAACAACAAGTGCAAATATGACTCAGGTCATTCACACCCACATGTACAATGACAGAGATGTACCTCCCTGGACTACATGAAAAGAGACATGGAGGAACTATTGGATTATGTAGCCCAGGCTGGTATGACCCTAGCCCTGAGCAGCATCCTACCATCACCCAGAATCCCACAGTACAAGCAGAAAATGATTGATTTCAACTATTGGCTAAGTTTTTGGTGTCATTCTAAGGGGATCCAGTATCTGTATGCCTGGGATGACATGATTGACAGACCTCGATGCTTTGCCAGAGGTGGCCTGCATCTTTTACACCTGGGCTTCCGGATACTGGCCAAGGCTCTTGCCACCCCTATAGTGCCTTTTATAGCTGGTGTTCCAAAGACCAAATTACCACCATAACAGCTACAAACAAATGCAATCTGAGGGTCATGCTGCTCAAAGCTAGAAGTCTAAATCTCAAAATGCATTCACTTGAAGCACTCCTTAAAATGGAGAATATCGACATTTGTGCTGTAAAAGAGACCTGGTTCAAGGCAGCTGAAAGCACTCCTGCACTACCAGGCTATAACTCATCCCACACCTTTTGGCCCCAGAACTTGGACCGAAGCTCCAAAGGCGGTGTTTCTATATTCATAAAGGATGCGCAGACCTCCAGACTGGTAGCCCAACATAACGCATCTGAGATACTTCAGGTGCAGCTAACACTGGGTAAGACTCAGGTCATAGCCTGCTATAGGTCCCCAACCATGTCACAAGATGCACACTCCACATTCCTAAGCACCCTGAAGAATATTAGGGTCCAACCTAACAAACTCATACTGGGTGACTTCAACTACCACTTCATTAACTGGGAAAACAACTCATGTACCAATACACTTGCCCAATGCTTTCTGGAATTCATTAATTCCAATGCTCTGGGCCAGTTTGTTCTTACCCCCACTAGAGGTAGCAACTTCCTTGACCTGGTCATTACTAACATGGGTGACCGTTGCTCTACACCAGTAGTCAACTCCATCCTGTTTAGATCTGACCACAAACTAATCACCTTGGAAATCCACATCCCACCCACTCACCCCACAAAGGTAACCACCATGAAAAACTCCAAAGCTAACTTTGGGCTCCTAAAAACAGAGGTGGCTAACTTCACGGCACCCATGCAAATGGAAAATAGTTGCATGACCGCCAAATCATACATCAATGCACTGTACGAACATGTACACAAATGCATGGATCTCGCCATACCCGATAAAACCAAGATGCTCTCCTCAAAAAAAAGGAAGCCAATCTGGTGGTCCCCTGCCATAAACAAACTCTAAAACAGGAGGGGGAAACTGATGTGGAGTAAGGCAAAGTCCCAAGACTGGAAAAACTCCCTTATCAGCCTCAACAAATGGTTGAGATCCCTTATCAAATCCTCTAAAGCTAGCTCTGAAAACAGAATTACAGCAGATAATAAAGACAACCACAAAGCCTTCTATAGTTATGTAAAGAATCCCCATGGCAATACCCAGATTTGCTATGAGCTATTGCACAATGGTACCTCCTATACTGAACCAACAGATATTGCCAATCTACTGTCCAACAGATTCAGTGCTAACATTACCCCTTCCCCAGGCATCTCTTAAAAGGCAGCTTTGCTATAAAAATGCAAAAGAAAAAGATAAGAGACTAGGTGCTGGTTGGGCAGATACTAAACAATGCTTTACATGCAATTTCTGTACATTTATTAATACATCAGCATGTTTTATTCATCCAGTCACCCAGTTTTGAGTCTAAATTTGAAGTTAAAGCTAACTGTCGAACCAGGAATCTGATTATCTGGTGACATGCACAGTTTGATACTGTTTATATGTAGGAAAAACTAACAGGTCACTGATGGAATGAGTCAGGGAGCATATGTATTGTGTTAGAAATGGTGACACCGAAAATGCACTAGCCAGACACTATGTAAAGTGAAAATGAACATGGCTTTAGATTTCAAGTTGTTGAAATTATTTCTCAAAATATACGTAGAGGTGATGTGAAAAATTTCACTGAAAGCAGAGAATTGCATTGGATTATTTTATGGTAAGCTGATAAATACCCAGGTTTAAATGACAGGGTTTCTGTTAAACTTGCACTGAAAACACGATGTCTCTTTAAATGATACAAGCTGTAGCTAAGTTTTTACTCTTCTCTGATGTTTATTGGCTGCTTTGAACTAGAGTGAATATATTAAAAGTGTTTGCTGATGTAGTTTTTTACATGGTCTGAAGAAGCACTAGTATTTGGTGTGAAAGCGCTTACCTCATAGGTTCATAGGTTCATACTAAGCTAACTGCCATTGCAAGCCATTTACAACCTAGCCAATTATCCCTTATGAGACTCAAACCCTGCACCTTGTGTTTGTAAGGCAAACACCTTTAAACTTTTAACATTTTATGCTTCCAGTCGTGTTTCTGTGCCTTGTTTTCTTCAGTTACAACATTTTATGACCCAAAACAAAAGGTAATTTTTAGGCTTAACAAATCTTCCTGGATGACAATCTTACATTATTATGCTATTGCTTTGAACAATAAATAGAATGATTATCATGTCTAAACTTGTCTCAATAAATTTCAGCTCCATTTCCAGCTTCCATTGATTTTGTCTCAGGCTGCAGAACCCATGGCCACAGCAAGGCTCAAAACTGAGTAGGGTTGTATGTGGCATGAGGCAAACTGATCAAGAGCCCCAGTGACATGTCAACAAGTAGCAATAACTCAGTATTGCCAGCAGTATACTACAAGTCATCCCACAGTGCTAATTCAAGATTAATAGCACTGCACTACATGATAGCCAGCAGCAGCAACTCAGGATTTCCTGCAGTATACTCCATGTCAGCTCACAGTAGTAACTCAGGATTAATAGCAGTGTGCTACATGATAGCCAGCAGCAGTAACTTAGGATCACCAGCACTATACGCCATACCAAACCCCAGTAGTAACGCAGGATTAATAGCACTCTACTGCATGACAGCCAGTAGCAGTAACTCAGGCCTCTGCCTGCAGTTTACTACATTTCTATCAGCAGCATCAAATCTACTTCACCAGCACTGTACTCCACGTCATCCAGCTGCAGTAATTCAAGATCTCTTAACACTGTATTTCATGCTAACCAGTAGCAGTATGTAGAAGCAGTAACTCAGGATTACCAATATTGCATCCTGTAAGTGGCTGCTTAAGCAGAAGGATCTGGTCACTAGTTGTAGTATTGGTCTAATTCCTGTATTGGACCAAATCAGAGGTCAGCGGCCCTAAAGAGGGGTATGAAATGAAATTAAAGCAGGAGGTGGTCTTACTAAGAGACTGATACCAGTGCCATATCAGACGTCATTGTCCCTGGATGAAAGACCATGTTCAATAAATTACCTCATTGATATGCACTATTCTTAAGTATGTGGAAAAACTCTTGAATCCATTTACAATCAATATAAACTCATTTGGCAAAACAAAAAAACGTACAAAAATAAAACAATATTTGCAAAACTAAGCAATCAGGTTGGATGAGCTAACTGAAATTAAATACAGTGCTGAGAAATTAATGAGAATCTTGGTTTAAATCTGAAAGGCTGACTTTAAAAGACAGAATGCTTAACTCTACTTTTTCTACTATGCAGCACTAGATGTTGAAGATGACAGTATTACAATGTCAAACTTTGTCTTAAGACCACAAGAGGGACCACTTCCAGTCATTTCCATCTAGACAGATACCAATAGACCCTCATTCCACACCATTGTCATAATTAAATTCTAAAACTATCTAAATTATTAGCCAGCCTCATATCAGTGGGCAACAGATTCCATTTTCAACCTACCCTATACTGAAAATACTCACTTCTTGGGATCTTTTCTCATGTTTCATAAGTCTACTAGTAACCAATTTTTTCTTGTATTTTTTTTACATACCTTAAAAGAAAAATGGCCAGACTGCATTAGAATTCTGCACTCTTCAAACACTTGCACATGCAATCTGATTCTCATTTAATAAGTCTGTAACTAATTCAGAGCAGACTAGTACTTTAGGGTCTTGCTTCATAATTTAAGATAAAGCTGCCATTATCTGGTAGCTTTAGTTAACTATCTGAGGACAACGTTTAATTGCTTTCTATCTACCCTAGAGTATGTGCAAAAGCCCATACCATAGTACATAACACGTATCATTACAGATTTATGGTTTCATCCCAATGCTACTAGGTCTATTGATTATTAAAATGGTTCTAAAAAGTTTTAACATTTCTCTAATATTTTATCCACATGTACCACCTCAAAATTTAACTGTTGATTTAGTAATGAGTTCAAGGTTAGCACATTTTATACATTCTCCTGTAGGTGTGTAGTCTAGACTATAAGAATGATCTAGTTTTTCTTCCTCTAATTTTAAACTTTTGCATTTGGAGTTATTAAAACCAACTCCATTAAGCTCAGCCCATTTATAAAAATAACCTTGCATATGAATTGTTCGAATATTGTAATTGTCAAATCAAATATTTTTGCATCATCTGGAAATTTTCCCATATAGAATTGTCATAATGATTTGCATCATCTACAAATTTTCTAATCCAAAATGCTGAACATTAAAGGCTTGAAGACATGGAATAAAAATGGAACTAATACAGATCCTGCGGGACCCCTTAGTGAACAATAAATTCTTCTGGCCTGGGATCCTTTATACCTATTTTGGCAGTTATTCCTGTTGACCAGGTCACTATGCAATGGCTTATATATTAATTAAATCCTCAGTTTTCAAAAGTATGTAAAACTATCTGATGAGGAACAGAGGCTTTGGCCATGTGTAAATATATAACATATAATAGGAATGCCATTGTCAAGGGCTCACTCTGTATCTGTAAAAAATGAAATTAAATTTGCAATAGGCGATCTCTCTTTCATGAATCCATGTTGGCAGATATCACAGATGCCTTACAGATGACCAATAATACTCTTTCCAAATTGTTCTCAATCAAACTAGTTCACCTAATTGCTCTAAAGTTTTCCACAACATATGAATATTCCCTTTTACCAGTTACTAATGACTGTTGAAAGAAGAAGGTAATTGGCCCAGCAGACGTTTTCATAATCTAGATAGAAAGGTACCCCTAATCTTATCTGGTTCTGCGAATGTAGCACTCTTTACTAAAGTCTTGGTAAGTAAAGCACTAAATGTAATAATTATAGGGCATTTGGACATTATTATCCTTTATTTTATAATTTATTTCCCCTAATGCCTGACCATCTGCACCAGTCCTTAAGAAGTATTCTAAAAAGTATTTCACTTTACTAATATTATCAGTAATAGCTATCCCCATCAGAAATACCACTACTGAGGAGCAGAGCCTATATGGCCAACTGAGAGCAGTGAATTTTGAGAGCTCCATAAACTAGTTTAATAATATAGGAACATTTTATTATTTTCAAGTTTAAAACATCAGAAATCTTTAGATAAACTACTAAACTATAGAAATATCAATTTTGGTGGAGATATACAAATTTTTTTTTGTCAAGTAACTTGGAGATATGTGTTCGGTCACCTCAGGAATGTTGTATGTAGTAAATGAAAACCAGCAATCACATCCACGAATGAAATAAATTTATTATGCAACAGAAAAAATAATATCCTTAAAAACAGAATGGTTAAGCGCTTTCACCCATCTGTATGGGCTTCTTCAGAACACTATGTTGGTAACAAAGATGCCTTAAATAACTTATTTGGTGCCAAAAACAGTTTAAACATTTAAAGCCATAACCGCACTAAAATGTTACCAATGTACAATGGTACAAAAATGCTGTCCCCCCCGCCCCCCCAACAAATGAGAACTCAATCACTCACTGTAACATAATACATAATATTCAAAACTAGGCTAGGCATGTTTTAACATATTAATAAAATGATTAAATCATTCTGCCTTGTTAGTGCCTAAGCCGATATTTTAAAATTACAATTGCTGTACTATCTGAACCCAGCGATCAACTAAATTCCATATTATTAAATCAATATTAAAATAAATATTACTATGGATCTATTGATATATTAACCCCAACCCTTAGAATAACAAACAAATGAATAAATCATTTGTGAATGGACCGATCCGTTCACTTATGCTTATGGAGAAGTGAAGCCTATGTCACTGTCCTATACATAACACATGAGACTTACATATATACAATTAAAAGTTGATACAACAACGCTATGAAAACTTGATGATAGTGACAACCCAAGTAGATAAATTTTAATGTAAAAATGCTGAATGTGAAGCTACCGATGAGGTACTGATCAAAGTGCTGGTATGTATCCATAATACTTTATGTAGTTACAAACTGGTATGGTTTTAATAGGACAAAGTGAAACTGGTTAAAATATATCTGTTGTTAACAACGAATAAACAATATGTTTTTATTAAAAAATTTATTTGTTTAAAAACTGAGACATTAATAATTAAATAATCAATTAAACAAAAAACAACAAAACTAATAAATTTGATACAAAACATTTTAATTAGATATAATTTGTATAATAATTTATAAAATAATAATTAATGAATTGATTGATAATTAAATGTGTACGCACAAATGAAATAAATGTAATAAATATAATAAATGCAATAAATGTTTCCCCCTATTTATTACCAATCATGTCCTATGTTCTATATATACTTGATATTAGGTTTGTTCCATGTAAAATATTGTAACCAAGCCTTCTAGTTCATAGACAGAATGGGCTTGCAAGTAATAAAATCATTCAACCCAGGGGGTGAGGTTGCATCTAAATATAACTGCCACCAAGTTTCCTTATAATTTAATAATGTTTTGTAGTCTCCACCCCATGGGTCATACGTGACTGTCTCAATAATAGCAAATTTGAATCCTTGTGAGTGTCCTTTCATTTCTATGTGCTTGTATAAGGCATTAGTGGGGTCTTTCCTTTTAATGTTGTATATGTGTTCATATGTGTGTCTTTTCAGACATCTCTCTGTCTTCCCCACATAAAACTTGTACATTCATTGCATATCGCAATATAGACTACCATTTTAGAATTGCAATTCCCTTTAACAAATTTCACTATGGGCTTGAATATATTTTGAATCACCACTTCTTTCCTATCGTTAATAAATTTACATTGATTACAAGATCCACATTTGGTGGTTTATCAACACTTCCTTTGCTTCTAACCCTGTTGCCTTGCAGTTGTTGTTCCAAGTAACTTTTTATATTTTTCCCCATCTTGTATACTATTCCTGGTATTGCTCCCAACATTTCCGAGAGAACTGAGTCACCTGTAACTAAATACCAATACTTGCAAACAATTTCAATCAAGTCATAGGTCATGGGACTGTACAAGATAATTAAAGATCTCTGATGGATCCCTCCCCCCTTTTACTTTACTACTTCCCGATGTTAATTCATGAATTGTATGTGCATCAGACCCCAATAGGGGCTTGTATTTCCTACCCCGTTCATTTAATACATATTGAGTTACATTATGCATCATGTCTACAGGGTACCCCTTATCTTTAAACATATTAGTTATAAGTTGTATTTCGTCTAATAGTGTATGAAATCTGATGTCATATGTAATGCTCTGATACATTAACCTTTATAAATGTTGTATTTAAGCTTGGTAGGATGGAAACTGCCAAATTCTAGATAATCATTAGAAAATGTATTTTTTCTGTGTATTTTAGAGTGAGGTCTACCTTCTTGTTCATAGATGAATGTGTCCAAATTTGCAATTCCTACTGAATTGTAGGAATGAGTGAATTTAAGAAATTCACTGTGATTGTTCAAAAACTGGATGAACTCATCCAGTTTTTCTATGGTGGAATTCCATAAGATATAGATGTCATCCAGAAATCTGGAGTAGTGCATTATACTGGCGAAATGAGCACTAAGGAACAAGATGTTGTCTTCCCAATCTAGCATGACCAGGTTGGCAAAGAGGGGAGCACAAGCTGCTCCCATAGCTACCCCCCTGGTCTGCCTGAAGTGCTCACCTTCGAAATAAAGTTGTCCAGTACCAAGCTCATACATTCCATAATGAGACAGACTTCATCCCATTCAATATCCGAATGCTTTGTAATACTGTTGCAAAATGCCTCAAGCCCTGCATATTTTGGGATACATGAGAACAGGTCTATAACATCGATAGTAAGAAATATCCATCCTTTCCTCCATGATTGAATGGGAAATTTCCTCAAAAGTTCCCATGAGTCCTTAACCATGTGTGGTATCTTGTTGTATATATGCTTCAGTCTCGCGTCTATGTATTTGCCAATGGGGAATGTTTTTGAGTTACTACCCGATATAATTGGTCGAAAGGGTGGATCTGCTAAATTCTTGTGTATCTTGGGTATACCCACTATTGTGGCGAGTCTAGGATATCTGTCAGGAATTTGTTTATTTCTTTGGTTATTCTCCCATCAATGAGGAATTCCTCCAAATAGGAATCAATTCTTTGATAAACTATGTTAATTTCATTAACTGAAATAGATTCATAATTACCTGAACTATACAAGATGTCATACATTCTTTTGTTATATTCCATGCTGTCATATATGACAATTCCACCACCTTTGTCAGGTTTCATTACCCTGATACTGGTGTCTGACTGAAGTTCAAGTAATGTTTCCTTTTCTTTCAAAGTTAAATTGCTATTATGTTTTATCTTCTTGTATTCCCTGTACAAGTTATAAATCTCCCTAGTCACTATTTTCTCATACATATCAACTTGTGGATGACTAGGGGAAACTAAGGTGCTCTTTTGACTAAAATCCAAATTCATGTTGTTAAATTCATTTTCAATATTAACTTGGATGTTGGGCCTGTCCTTGTACATAATGGCCATATTCATTTTTCTAGTGAACTTTTTTAGTTCACATAAACTATCTACCAAGTTAAACTGTGGGGTGGATATATATTTCATCCCTTTAGCCAATAAATTAAAATGCGTATTATGTATATCCAAATTGGAATAATTGTATATATTAAAACCATTTAAAGTGTGTGTTCTATCCTCCACTTTAATTTCTTCACCACCATTAAACTTGTTAACAGTTCATGTTCCTATCACCTCCTGGTGTTGCCCCATTCCTTTTGTTTGTACAAACCCCTTGTGTATGATCTCTGGTAATAATTGTTTCTGTATAGTTGTCCCTGTTGTGTCTGATCCCTCCAAAAATGTGATTGATTATAATTCTGTTCCCTATCATTGGTTCTTTCCATATACAAATCATTCTTACGTGTAAAATTAGTTGCACTCCAGCTCACTTTGTCCTTATGCCAAATGTAAGCCACCCCTTTCTTGTATTCTTCCACATCTCTATATATCTTTTTATGTTTGGTTTCACAAATATTGTGCATCCACCGTTCAGCTACATTAAATTGTTTACTATAAAGTCTGCTCCATTCAGGGAATAATAAATCATTAGTTATTTTTGCATTTAAATTCTCCGTTTCCTGTATTAATTTACTTAACCTATCATCATTGTGTTTCAATATTAATTGCATAAACTTTGTACCACACTCATCAAAAAATTGATTGAATTCACATATGACATTTTCTGTCAAAGTTATTCCCATTGGTACCTTAAAGTAACTTAAACCTTTGGGTACAATTTTCATATCTGTACATTTCCGTAGGTAACCATTGTCAGTTTTTAAACCATTAATGTTCTTAAGCTTCTTCCCCATAGTATATATCATATCCTTTAAAGTTCCCCCTGTTTCCAAACCCATGTTATTACCATCCATGGCCTGATGGGTTTTATCAAAATTACAATCAATGTTCAAAAACTGATTGAATTGTGTCTCATTGTTAATGCCAACTCTCCCTGTTTTCACAGGGTGTTGATTGAAAGAAGTAACAGTACCTTTGAAATGTTGTTCAGTCCTTCTGACAACATTAGAGTATGTCTTGATGGGAAACACTCTCTTAGGTTTGGTACCAACCCGTTTGGCTTCCTCGTCAATGCAATAGATAGAAAAGTCAAATGTAAAGTCCGATAAATTGATTTTACTGCTGTTGAGCGGCTCTGTAGTGTTGAGAGCCTGCTCAATATCAATCAGACACCTACTACCCACAGTACCCTGTCCATTGGGAAAAGGAAAACTGTCCTCAGTGTCACTGGAAACCTTGGTTTGTCTAATGACTTCCCTCTTGTTTAAACATGCCAGTATGCGTGTAAGTTTGTTTTGCTTTTTGTTAGTAACCTCTCCAGTGATAATGCCATCCCTGTCCTGTGGAAGGGGGCTGTCTGATTTAGCCCCTGTATTCCTTGGACTCTCCTTTGATACACGTGTTGTGTCCAAGGAAACCTGTTTCATAAAATCAAACAGTTTACCAACTTCACCTTTGAGAGAAACCAAATCCTCACAAAGTTGTTGCAATTCGTCTTTTGCATCCACCATCTGCTTGGGTGAGTCGCCACCGGTGTCATCCATAGCTAACTCGACAACTGAATAACCTCTAAAAAAATATAGCAATAACCTTCTCAGTCAAGGAGTCACCAATAAGTGTCCTGTCACCTCAGGAATGGAGTATGTAGTAAATGAAAACCAGCAATCACATCCACAAATGAAATAAATGTATTATGCAACAGAAAAAATAAAATCCTTAAAAACAGAATGGTTAAGTGCTGTCACCCATCTGTATGGGCTTCTTCAGAACACTATGTTGGTAACAAAGACGCCTTAAATAACTTATTTGGCACTAAAAACAGTTCAAACATTTAAAGCCATAAACGCACCCCCCCCCCAACAAATGACAACTCAATCACTCACTGTAACAAAATACATAATATTCAAAACTAGGCTAGGCATGTTTTAACATATTAATAAAATGATTAAATCATCCTGCCTTGTTAGTGCCTAAGCTGATATTTTAAAATTACAATCGCTGTACTATCTGAACCCAACATGTAAAAACAACCTAGCGATCAACTAAATTCCATATTATTAAACCAATATTAAATAAATATTACTATGGATCTATTGATATATTAACCCCAACCCTTAGAATAACAAATAAATGAATAAGTCATTCGTGAATGGACCGATCCGTTCACTTAAGCTTGTGGAGAAGTGAAGCCTATGTCACTGTCCTATACATACATAACACATGAGACATATATATATACAATTAAAAGTTGATACAACAACTCTATGAAAACTTGATGATAGTGACAACCCAAGTGATAAATTTTAATGTAACAATACTGAATGTGAAGCTACCAATGAGGTACTGATCAAAGTGCTGGCATGTGTCCATAATACTTTATGAAGTTACAAACTGGTATGGTTTTAATAGGACAAAGTGAAACTGGTTAAAATATATCTGTTGTTAACAAGGAATAAACAATATGTTTTTTTTTAAAAAATGTATGACAGTCAAGTATGACCCACGGGGTGGAGACTACAAAACATTATTAAATTATAAGGAAACTTGGTAGCAGTTATATTTAGATGCAACCTCACCCCCTGAGTTGAATGATTTTATTACTTGTAAGCCAATTCTGTCTATGAACTAGAAGGCTTGGTTACAATATTTTACATGGAACAAACCTAATATCAAGTATATATAGAACATAGGACATGATTGGTAATAAATAGGGGGAAACATTTATTACATTTATTATATTTATTACATTTATTTCATTGCTGCGTACACATTTAATTATCAATCAATTCATTAATGATTATTTTACAAATTATTATACAAATTATATCTAATTATTTAAAATTTTTTGTATCAAATTTATTAGTTTTGTTTTTTTGTTTAATTGATTAATTATTAATGTCTCAGTTTTTAAACACATATATTTTTAAAAAAAATACATTTTAAAAAAAAACATATTGTTTATTCGGTGTTAACAGCAGATATATTTTAACCAGTTTCACTTTGTCCTATTAAAACCCTACCAGTTTGTAACTACATAAAGTATTATGGACACATACCAGCACTTTGATCAGTACCTCATCGGTAGCTTCACATTCAGTATTTTTACATTAAAATTTATCTACTATCATCACGTTTTAATAGAGTTGTTGTATCAACTTTTAATTGTATATATGTAAGTCTCATGTGTTATGTATAGGACAGTGATATAGGCTTCACTTCTCCACAAGCATAAGTGAACGGATCGGTCCATTCACGAATGATTTATTCATTTGTTTGTTATTCTAAGGGTTGGGGTTAATATATCAATAGATCCATAGTAATATTTATTTAATATTGGTTTAATAATATGGAATTTAGTTGATCGCTAGGTTGTTTTTACATGTTGGGTCCAGATAGCACAGCGATTGTAATTTTAAAATGTCTGCTTAGGCACTAACAGGGCAGGATGATTTAATCATTTTATTAATATGTTGAAACATGCCTAGCCTAGTTTTGAATATTATGTATTATGTTACAGTGAGTGATTGAGTTGTCATTTGTTGGGGGGGGGCGGGGGACACAGTATTTTAGTACCATTGTACGTTGGTAACATTTTAGTGCGTTTATGGCTTTAAATGTTTGAACTGTTTTTGGCACCAAATAAGTTATTTAAGGCGTCTTTGTTACCAACATAGTGTTCTGAAGAAGCCCATACAGATGGGTGAAAGCGCTTAACCATTCTGTTTTTAAGGATTTTATTTTTTCTGTTGCATAGTAAATTTCATTCGTGGATGTGATTGCTGGTTTTCGTTTACTACATACACCATTCCTGAGGTGACCGGACACTTATTGGTGACTTCTTGGCTGAGAAGGTTTTTAGTATTTTTTTTAGAGGTTATTAACTTGGAGATATATTGAGTCACTGAATATGAACAACTCAAGGAATTCTCATCCAGATGCTGCTTTGAAAAAAGAACTGCAATTGATATCGTCCTTACAGGAACTATCTTTGAAGATGGATGGCTTTAAAATGACTTAGAAAACCTCAAATTAAATTCTCAAAAACAGACTGATACTTTTAAGGAACTATTACAGCAACATCATGCAAAAATAACAAATATAGAGACTTCTCTAAATGACACTGAAGGGGAGACTCAAAGAGGAAGAATTCCAAAAAGAATTTCTGCTTAAACAGAATACACGGCTGCTTAAGAAAATAGATGACTTAGAAAACAGGGAAAGGAGAAACAACATAAGGATCTTTGGTCTGCCTGAAAACACTGAAGGTGAAGACATTATTTTATTCTTAACAACCTGGATTCCTGAATTTTTAGTCTTGAAAGAGGGACTTTCATTTGGAATTGAAAGAGCGCATAGAGCACTGAGGAAACCTGCTTCTAACTCAACAAATACTCCAGCTAAATCCATAGTTATAAAATTTCTTTCATTTCTGGACAAGGAACTAATATTAAAATCTGCTTGGAGAAAATCAACCTGAAAATACAGTCAAAGCCTGATGAGGTTTGACAATGATTATTCTTCCAGAATACTAGAACAAAGGAAAAAAGTTGGGCCAATAATAAAACTATTGAAACAAAACAACAGCTGGCCTTTCCAACCAAGATAAAAATATTTTTTGCCAATGAGATGAGAACCTTTAATGACTTAGAAGAAGCTACTATATTCATAAAAAACAACATATTGTCTATCCCATAAGAAATGGAATGGATTACCCCTACTCTTAAAAGAATAAAAGAAACAAATCCTTGGTATGATGCTAGAAAGAAGAAACAAAAAACTGATTCCATCCTGTCTCAAAAAAAAATAACTCTTACAACTACATCTCTCAAGATGTCAACTGATAAGGTACATTACTTGTCATCTGTTTTTATTTTAAAAAAGGAGGGTTTCTTAAACAACTGAGAAACAGTAATGATTTATTCAGAATGTTCAAAGAGTCCAATAAGTCTTCAAAAACAAAGGTAGGTCAAGATGGGATACTACTTAAATTATATTTAAGCCAAACAAAGCAACATATAATACAGACATAGAAGTTTCTATTCCCCTACTTGAACTCAATGAATACTTATCTTGTTCATGTTTCATTGTTTTTACTTATAATTTAAGTAATTAATTAATTCAACAAGGTACCATTCATCAGCGTTCAGACTCAAATGTAACAAATTAGCATCATATATAATAGCAGTAACAGTAGAGTGTTGTGAAAAAAAATGCTGTCATGGAGACTAATGCCTTCTTCGGTTAAAGTATGATTTAGAAATGTCATGTACATCCTGGTTAAATAATAATAGCAAGCTGTTAGTACAAATGCCATAATTATTCTGTCTAAATATAGTTCATATAAATTATGGCAGGTATCACAGCTACGAGTCCTGTTTGATCAATCCTGGTATGGTGTGCATGAATGCAGCTGTGTCTGGCAGCTAGTACAAATGTCATTATTATTCTGTCTAAACATAGTTAATCTCAATTATGGCAGGTATCCTAGCTTTGAGTGCTGTTTGATCAGTCCTAATATGGTGTGCGTGGATGCAGCTGTGTCTGGCAGCTAATACAAATGTTATTATTCTGTCTAAACATAGTTAATATCAATTAAGCCTGACATAGTATGTGTGGATGCAGCTGTGTCTGGCAGCTGTTGTGTGTTGCCATTTTTGTCTCCGGGAGGCTGTGGGTTGCAGCTTGTGATCGAGGTTTACTGATGCTTGTGTATTAGGAAGAGGCATTTGGTGTTTTAATCTGGATCCAGGAGAAGGGGGTGGATGGAACTGTAATTTGGGATATTTTGGCAGATAATAGTTTGTTTACATATCTGCTGAGTGAGAGGTGGGAAGGCTGGAGAGGAGTATGTTGTTTCTTGTTGTGGCGGCTTGTTTGGGAGTGGTTTTTTTATCTGTTTGCTCTCTGTACTTTTCATGGCTGCTGCCTTGCTGAAAGGGAGGGGATTTAGGCTTGAAGTTGCAGTGAAGTGAAGCTTTGCTTCAGGTGCATCGTGAGCCTCTCGTATGCAGTACACAGACACACTAACAGAAACAGACACTCCCAGGTTGCTATGGTAATGGAGACAGAGTAACAATAATGCTTAACAGTGCTGAGGAGCCTCCAAAATAATTCTTGGCAATGAAGTTTTTGGTTTAAAAAATATATATAATAAAAGAGCTGTTTTAAACCACATATACACATATTGATGGTCTCCCAACACTTCGTTTAGCTCATTAAGTTTATTCTTGATAAAAAAAAAAATAAGCGCAGTTTTATATTTAAAATGTATTTTGTTCCAAACACATTAAGGACTTACATAAGAGTGGAAGTCTGAGTTATTGTGAAAGACTAAGAGCACTTGATCTTGTGCAGTACCCTTTACAGTGGTCTGAAAGGTGAGCTTGCTCAGACATGTTTGGCATATGGGGATAGTTTATTTTAAGGGTGTTTAGGGTTGTCAGGAAGTGCTAGAGAGTGTCATCAGATTTCCTTCTGTGGGAATGGAAGGTGTGTTGAGTGGTTCACTGACAGAGTGGCCACTACATGGAACAGGAAAAATATTGGTCTGGATATTTTAAGAACAGCCTGGAAACACACCACAGAAACTAGTGAATAGTATTATGGCAAAACTGGATGGGCATTGTTGCCCGTGCTTGAAGTACTGACATGTGTATGTAAGCATGGAAATATACTTATAACAAATAAGAAACTAGACGGGCCTCATAATTTAAACTCTATGGACTATATAAACATGCTTGGAAGGAGCTAAAAATAAGAATACGCGTTACAGTTTGTGGTCTCTCAAATAACTAAGCAACATCCAAAAAAAAAAAAAAAACAAAACAAAACAAAAAAAACAATAGTTATGTAATGTATGATTTTTAGTAAATCTAGGCATAACATATATAATCTTCATATAAGATGAAGCAGTCTGCTGAATTTAGATATTAAAGACAGGATTTAATAACATGGGCTTGTGCAGAATAACACTACTGTCTTAGCTTGTCATAAATGACATACACTACACTGAACATGAAGGGGAAGCATGATGATTTTCTTGTATAAGTAAATATGCATAACAGGTCATGTAATTCCTTTAACTTGAATTGCAGTTTTTGTAACCCATCTTGACCATATATAATACTTAAGCGGTAACTAATGCTTATACATCACATCAAACTGACAAAGTTGTTCAAGAGAAACAGTAGAAGCCTGAACTTGAAATGTCACAGAATGTAACAATCATATTCTGAACAAATAGTATTAAATTGACAACTGACACTCAGTTTAATAACATGGGCTTGTGTATAATAACACTAGTATTTTACCTTGTCATAAATGACATACACTATATTGAACATCAAGGGGAAGTATGATTTTCTCATACAAGTAAATGTGCATAACAAGTCATATAATTGCTTTAACTTGAAATGTGGTTTTGTAACAAATCTTGACCATACATAATACTTAAGCTGTTACCAAGGTAACTAATGTTTTATACATGATATCAAACTGACAAAGTTGTTCAAGGGAAACAATAGAAACTTGAACTCGGAATGTCATAGAATGTAACAATCACATTCTGAACGAATAGTATTAAATTGACAATAATCACTCTGTTTAACCTGATTCTTCAAAATAGAATGTTGCCATTTAAATCTAAAAACATTCAGTATATGCCATAAAATGGCAATTTATGAATATGGAAAGGGAACTTGTAATCATTAATCACAACAAGTGAATTTGTTTTTAACCTATAATTTCACTAATTTTATAATAAGAAATGACAGATAGGAAATTCCTTATGTGTAGGAAATGGGGCGAAGAGGGATGCACTGATAATTAAAATGCACTAACTTTCATCAATGTTCACATAAAACAAACTTGATGCTTTGAGTAAGTTAGCAACAGACAAAGTGATTACTTAAATACTGGCAAGTAATGAAATATAACTCCTGATATATCCAGTAAAATACATTGTATTATAAACATTACATATAAATATTACCATTTATTTATATTAAGTAATATGTTTTGAGAGACCTCATCAATCAGGGTGGATTTTAAATAACTGTGTGCTATAATCTTTTACTGAGGTTTTATATATGACACATCCTGCTTTTACTATGATTGAATTGCTTGTCATCTATCTTTCATGTAAATATTAATTGCTTATACAATAAGTAGCCA
>NC_056747.1:215490966-215518466 GCF_019279795.1 Protopterus annectens | reverse complement strand
TGCACAGAGCATTCTTAACCCCAGGTAGAATCAATAAAATTAGTTCTTCCATAAAAGGAGTATGTTGGAGATGTGAGCAAGTACACAATGCAGATTGGAACCACAGTTTCTTTGATTGTGTTAAAATTAAGGCATATTGGAATGGTATTAATAACTTTCTACAAGCTTTATTTAATGAATCATTTCATTTAACTAAAACTCTTGTATTATTAAATGTGAACGAAGGTCCTCATTTGAACAGGTCAAACATGTATCTAGTATGGACTATACTTGCAATTTCAAGGAAGTGTATAACAAGAAGATGGAATACAAACACAATACCAACTTTGGAAGACTTCTACAGCCTGCTGAAGACCACAGCATTATTGGAAATTAAAATTAAAGAACTAAGAATTTATCCAATCAACAACCCTTGGGGAAAAGTCTTATCGTTGATTGACACTACACAATAATCGATCAGACACTCTGATAATGGATTGGACATACATATAAAGTAACTATATACATTAAGATCTGTTATAGTGTCAGGCTAATGTAAACAGTGTACATAGCTTTATTTAAGATGTTATGTATAAATACTATGGAATTCATTCAAATGTATTTGAAAAATAAAAAAAGATTTTGAGAAAAAAAGTAATACCACTGTTAAGGCCGCTATAACTTCTCTGTATATGTCTAAATAACATTTTCTTATTGTCTTCAGTTTATTCTTGTAATGTATAACTTATTTTTATACATATTATTTTTTCCTTTAACAGAAATCATATGTTTTTAACATTACATACTTTCTGTATTAGCCAACGCTCCCTGAGTGGTTACATTTCGTCCTGATTAGAACATTGTCTTTTGTAAGTGCATCAAGCTTACAAATTTCACATTTCTTGGATATGAAGTCCATCAAACTTATTTTTCTAGTCTAAAATTTGAATGCAACATTCGATTGTACTGTAATTGGTTTTATAGTAATTTTTTTCTACAAGTACAGCACTTGGTATTAACATTCCTAAAATAGTCTAAGTTGCATTTAATTGAGAGATGATCTGACTTTCCCAGTGGATCCAGAAACATAACACCATGGGCCTTAATCTGTGGAGACGTTGTGTCACCTATTATAGTTCCTTGCATGCTGAGTAATGTAAAATTGTAGAAGTGAGAAAATTTATTTGTTAATCAAATCATATTCCTTTAGTCAATGTTTGGGAGATTTAAATTCCCACACAATGTTGGTACTAAAAATACAATGTTTGAGATAATTTTCCTATCTCTGTTTCCAAAACCTTCAGTTAGTAAAACCTATACATCCAATGATAATTTTATATCCATTACCCTGCACAGTCACTGAAATAATTCCTAATTTATTATTGTTACAGTCTTTTCCTTTAAATATAATGACACCAGGCGCATTCTTAAGACTCTTCCTAAAACTGGGGAAAGGACGGTAGCCAGGAAGGCACAGTGGCTGTTATTAAAATCACTAAACCAGGTTTCTGTTATAATACCAGTATCTACATTTTTTCATAAATACCAAGTTTAACTCATTTATTATATTGTTCTGTATCCTTACTGTCAATGTTTCTTCCGACAAATCACCAAAGTCACAGATCAATAGCATTATGGAGCTTTTGGCCATTATAACCAAGTACAGGATAGCAGACAGCTTTGTTTAGGTTAGGTATGTTCAGGAAACAGTTAAGCTTTATTCAAATAAAATCCCAAGTACTATAACATTTTAGATGGTAATGTTAACAAAAAACACATCATTTGGAGTTAATAGTTGCATAAAACTCATGAAGAACAAGTTTGTCTAATTCCAAATTAGCCCTTCAGCCTACAATAGCAGTGGGGTACAGACCACTGAGAAAACTAAGAACAGCATTTCTATCAGGAAACAAAATGTGCTGTATGCAATAAAACCACAAACAGCAAAACCAAACAAGATGGAAGAAAATACAGACTGGAACAAGAAGCAGTCCTAAATAATAATAATAATAATAATAATAATAATAATAAAATGTGACACGGAGGTAGATGATATCTGTTGATCTAAATCAAATATATGGAGAATGAAAGTGTTTTTACCAAGAGAGTATAGACTGGTTAGTGAAATGAAAACAAAAGTGTGATTTAAAAATTGAATCCGTGAGTATGGTTTTAACACCATCTGGTAGTTCTGCTTCACACATTTGAGGCAGAAACATTCAAGAAATGGGATGAAATGAAATTAAAGCCTGTTGAATGTGTGTGTCACACTGCACTGTTGGTACAGTAGTACATTCAGACACAAACATACACACTCAGTTGTACTGAGGGACCAGATTATTTTGTGTAAATTAGTGAAATAGTGAAACAGGTTTATTTCTGATGTAAAACTAACCAGAAAGCATACAACCAAACAAATCATTAATGTTAATGCTGCTGATTGTAATGTTAACATACAGCTCGTTTTATTAATTATAGTTTAAGGAAAGGGAAAACAACATCAGTATCATCATCTCCACTTTGAAAGTATGTTTGCACCTATTGAAATCATCTTCATCTCCAGAGTCACAGTCACCATTCATGAGTGCAGATTTTCATGTGTACTTGCATATAAGTGCAAAGTGTCATGTACAAAGACACACACACAAAAACATAACTAATGCTGTCTAAATGGCAATAGTAATCCCATTTTAACATTTCTACTGAGCTGTAGACCAGAACTAGTTTAGATTTCCTTCTGTAGTCTTTTTGCTCTGTTCCATATACAACTAAATAAAGATGTGTTGTTTTATGGTTCTGATCACTCAAGCTATGTTGTTGATATTACGCATGAGATTTGAAGAGTAGAGGCCAGAAATACACAGTAAAGAGGAAAGACTGCAAATGCAGAGCCTAGTTTAACTAACAAACATGTTATGCAGTTAAGATGGAATCTTCTCTGATTATAAAGGCTTGTATCTTTATGCACATGTACTCAGCCCTTCCATTTTCCTCTTGTCACCTTTCTTTCTAACAGTACTACTGCAGAAACAAATAAGTATTGCTTTTGGTCTTTTTCACACTAGTCCCTCAGTTGTTTCTGAGATTTCGGAAGTGCCATTAATTGTATGTCAAAGGATACAAAAATGTAGTCATCCATGTAACGTTTCTTAAGGTTCTCCACAATGGACTCCTCACTGATCTTTGAAAGAAGGACCATGTCGTCGACACCACTCTGCTTGACATTCTGACTCTGCCAGTGATATCTTTCCTTACTGCCCTAAAGGTAAAAAGTAACCGAATAGATAAGTTAGAATGGCCGTGCCCTTGATTGCAATACAAAAAATAAAATAAAATGGTTTTCCAGAAAAACGAGTATTCTGACAAATGGTCACTGGTACATTAGTACATATACATGCATGCATGCAACAGATAAACAGATAGGGGAGTATTTTTCCAAGTATAATTTATTTATTTACTGATATTTCTTTAAAAGCACCCCCTCACTGTGTGTGTGTGTGTGTGTGTGTGTGTATATGTATATATATATATATATATATATATATATATATATATATATATATATAACTGAGCATTCATTAACAGCTTCTTTTGAATTAGTTAATCTAAATGACTAAGAAGAAAATAATTATGGCTAGCTCGATCAGTTTGAAAAAAAATTCCTCATTGGAATACCCACGAGCCATCTGATGTAACACAACTAAAGAATCTGTCCTACCTCTGGCTCATGGTTAATGCCTTCCCAATACATTATTGCTTTAGGTTTTATATCTGATAATGTACATTTTGTAAATTAGTGCCTTGTATCCCTCACAGTCATTACTTGTTTCCAATAATAATTAGTGAAGTGGAGACAGTCTAATAATACAAAGTGTTTCAAGATTATATGATTGAATATACAACACAAGTGGTACCACAATTGCCATATTTAAGCACACCTGATAATCATTTATTGTTGGCAAAAAGTATAAGTCTGCAGTTAAAACATCTAAGATCATTAGTAACAATGTAATAAGATCTTGTGTATAAACCAATGAATAAATAATAGCCACACATAAGTGGTAGTCTATGGAAGTCGCAGCATCTTCATAACTTGCCTTTATTTAGAGATCACAAAGCATATGCTGTGCCCCCTTGGTATCTGGATCCTTGATGCAGTGCCAACACTATGGACAGTTGTATGACTCAAAAATAATACAAAATAAATACATAATGAGCAGTATATGAGAATTATTTTATGCAGAGTAACTTTTCCAATTATTTTGACCATTAATAATGAATACATTTCCTCCATCTTACTGCTAAAATTAATTATTAATAAGTCCTGCACTAAAACAGTTAGTTTTACTCACGATAGCATGTGCTCATAAAGATCGATAAGACTGTTGAACTGTGAGGATTGATAAAGAAGTTTATGCATTTAGCACTTTTGCCACATAATTACCTGAGACGAGACGCTATAATATTGAAATAAGCACTGTATATATATAAGCTTCATTTTGGAGTTATAACCGCATGAGTTGTATCGCACATATTATTAAAAGGGCGATAACAATGAGCTCCTTACCTTCATCGATTTTGAACTCGGATGAGTAGGATGGCAAATTACTGAAAACTACTACAACATTAGTACTGAGGAACACATTTTGTTATACTGACAGACTTGTTTATATATTTTCTGTTGCTATTTTGTATTTGAACACATCTTTATACAAAGGCTGATAAATTTAATGTGCCCAATAGCCATGTATAACCCAGTTTTTTTAATTACATTATAAGAAAATAAAAATAAGTAAAAAAACTGCAAAGATAAGACTCCAGTTCAGTAGTATATCCAGAATATCCAAGTGTCTTCAAACTCCAAAGAATCGAACCAGAGATCTAGATTCCACTATAGCACTGCTTTAATGGTACACAAGCGCTTTCGCAAAATTGCTTCTTCAGGTGTATAACATTCATTAAAAAGACACACCTTATATAGTCTTAATATCAGTCACATGACTCTAATACACAAATTTTAAAAACATATACACATTCTGCAAACATTAATACAAAAATACATTTAAACATATATTTATAATTTCACTTAAAAATAACCATAAAAGTATAAGAATATAAATTACATAATAAAAAAAAAAGTATGTTTTTTCTATTTAAAGGCCTTTTCTTCAAAATAGGTCTCATGGGGACAGAGTCATTCAAACATGCCCTGAATTGGCCTTTAACCTAACAATCCAGTTGGCTTCCTTCTCTTCAGTCCTAGCTTTAATATCACCCCCTCTTGTGCCAATATATGTTCTCCCTAAAACAACAAATTTAAACGCATGTTGTTCATTAGTGGCTACTACATGCTTAGCTAGTGCATTAAAATTACTTTTTTTCTTTATATGATACATATGCTCCCTAATTACATCCTTTAATGGGTGATCTGTCTTCCCTACATAGAATTTATTGCATATCTGACATGTAGCTAAATAAACTACATGTGATGTATCACATCTTGCACTGACTCTCAGTTCAAAAATCTCCCCTGTGTCAGGGTGTTTAAATTGTGTTTCCTTAGATATATAACTACAGAAATGGAACTTTCCCCATGGTATGGTCCCCTTTTCCCCTGCCTTATCTCTTAATTCTCTATCAATGCACAATCTTCTCTTCAGGCACTTCTTATTTTTGAAAGAAAACTGAGGTTTAGTTCCTACTAACTCTTTAATTTGACCATCTGTAGTTAATATATTCCAGTGTTTATTTATGATGTTAGTGTACCTCTTTACATCTCTAGAATAACTTAAGCACATTCTTAATTTATTATTGCCTATATTTTCCTTTTTGTTTCCAAATTTCCTTGAGAAATATGGTTTAGCTTTAGTTTCCCTTGATCTTTCAACTTCTTCCAACTTCTTCCATGTTTTTCAACACCATTCCCTTGTCATACCCTCTTTCTAATAATTCTTTCCCTGTCAACTCTATTTGTTTTTCATAATCTTCTTTCTTTACACTCAATCTTGAAGCTCTTAAAAATTGATTTTGTACTATGTTTCTAAATATAAAATTGGGGTGCATACTATCTCTACTCAATAATTTATTTGCATGACAAGCCTTCCTGTACATCCTTGTGCTGATTTTACCCATGCTGTCCTTCTCTACATAAACGTCCAAAAAGCTAATACCTAACTGGGAATAATCCATAGTAAATTTAAGGAACTCAGTAGAATTATTTATAAATTCTAAAAATTCATTTAACTGTTGTACAGTCCCTCTCCATAAAATAAAGAGATCATCCTCAAATCTCCTATAAAATATGATCATATTGTCATATTTTCCCCCTATAATATATTCCATTTCCCATTTGGACATGACCGCATTAGCATAGCTATTAGCACAAGGAGTACCCATCGCAACCCCATTCTTCTGCCAATAAATGTTCTCCCTAAACGCAAAGATGTTATTTTCAAGAAAGAGTTTCAGTAGCCTCTGTATTAACTCTACTTTCCTACTTCCATATTCCTCACTCATTTCTAATAAATACTTCACATTCCTAATACCAATTGCATTCGGTATGACTGTAAATAATGACACTACATCCATCGTAACAAAAAAATATTGTTCTAACACACATCCCTCATTTATAAATTCAAATAAATCCCTAAGAAAGTGCTCGGTGTCTTTCAAAATGTACTTAGACTTATAAATCAAATTCTTCTCAATAAAAATAGATGATGGCTCGGTACACCTATTTCTTCCGGCCACTATTGGCCTCATTGGGGGCCTAATGGGACTTTTGTGAAGTTTTGGTAAGCCCTGAATTTTGGGAATAATAGGATCTAAAATCAATAAATACTTAACCAAATCATTGTCACAAAGCTGAAGTTCTTCTAAGCATCTAATTTCTCTTTCAACATTTAAAGTCATAGTTTTGACTTGGATAAATGTAATAATTTGATAAAAAACAGTGTTATCTAACATTTCAAACATAAGACTATTATAATCTATTTTATTCATCACAACCATTTGCCCTCCCTTATCTGCTGGTCTAATTACTATAAAATCATTATTTTCTAAATCATGCATTGCTTTAAACTCCACTTTATTTAAATAGTGCCATTTGCTATTTTCTCTAAAATGTTTTTGCTCATGGAACACTATAAATATCAGATATACAGATTTGCTCAATGGCATTAATTAAAGTGTTCTGTTTGGGTATAAAAAGACTTGGTTTCCTAAAACTAGTATCATGCATTCCCTGTCCATCATTAAATAATGATTTTAATGTCAAATTACGAGTAAACATTTTTAAATCAAAAATAATTTCAGTAATGTTCATGTCCATTGCTGGTATAAAAGAAAGCCCTTTTTCTAAAACATTGGACTCAAACTCAGTTAAATTATAGTTCGATAAATTGACTATTAATGTCTTACTTGTTGAAATGCTTTCTTGATTGTGTATGGGCTCACAGGTCCTTCTTCGAATTTTCTCTTATTCCTTACCATACTTCTCCCTCTCTGTTGTCGTCTGGACAGACCTCTCCCATTTCTGCTTAATGATCTTTCTCTTATGGGTAGAGGAAAGTTCAAACCTAGGGGGCCATTTTCCTTTAAAAAAGACTTTGGATTGCTTAAAGCATTGTTAACTGGAGTCTCGGTTTCGGCTTCATGATGTACATCCACATTCACCTGAATCTTCTTCCTTCTCGCTCCCATATTTGGCGTCATTTGTAGATTCAACATATTGGACGTCATCTCGTTCACACAACCATCATCATGGACATGCCCATCCACTTCTGTCTGCCCAGTCAATGTATCTGCATGGATTAGGGACTGTGAGGAGAGAATATAGCTGTTTAAACTCTGAGCTACCGAATCAGAGTTCTTTGAAAGAGAAGGATCACTTTCATTTGAGTCACGTGGCCAAGTAAAGATATGACCCAGTGAAAAGTCTTTCCGATCTCTGCAAAGTTTCTTTAATTTGCAACAATTTTCTAGCATATGCAGACAATTTATCGACTGTGTCAGTCACTGGTTTCACTAATACTTCAGTAGCATAAGTCTTACAAATGTCCACATACTTTTTCTTAATACTATCACGAACTTTTGCTTCTTCTCTTCCAGCTGCCGCAACCAGCAGCCTTAAATAACCCAAACTGGTATTAATGTTAAGTTGTTGCCATTCACTTAACAGAATCGGATCACAATCAATTTGAGCAGGCATTTTAAGCATCCTAAGGCCATGAGGTATGACATTCTCAGCTATACAAGCTTCTAGATGGAATTTCTCATATTGCACCCGCTTCAGTTTAAACAAATCTTTTTTTCTAATGAAAGTAATTCAGTTCTCATTGCCAGATAGTCAACGTTTGAAAATTCCACCCCTGCTATGGCTAAATTATTCTTGAATAATGGATTCTCTTCTTCGCTCACCTTGGATAAAATGAGTCTACAGTAGTTTCAGTCCATTTCACTTGTAAAGCCGGTGTATACTCAAGTTCAATATTCTCAGTTCCTGTAGCCATGTCCCTAGTAATATTGGGTAAATAACCAGAAAGTTCTATATGAAGAAAACAACCCAATATAAACCAGGCTCCTTTGCAGAAATGCACAAAAGGTCCACAACTAAAAATAATAATTTTCTTCAAAATAGGTCATAAGGAAACACAATTTAAACACCATGACACAGGGGAGATTTTTGAACTGAGAGTCAGTGCAAGATGCGATGCATCACATGTAGTTTATTTAGCTACATGTCCGATATGCAATAAATTCTATGTAGGGAAGACAGATTGCCCATTAAAGGATAGAATTAGGGAGCATATGTATCATATAAAGAAAAAAAGTAATTTTAATGCACTAGCTAAGCATGTAGTAGTCACTAATGAACAACATGCATTTAAATTTGTTGTTTTAGGGAGAACATATATTGGCACAAGAGGGGGTGATATTAAAGCTAGGACTGAAGAGAAGGAAGCCAACTGGATTGTTAGGTTAAGGGCCAATTCAGGGCATGGTTTGAATGACTCTGTCCCCATGAGACCTATTTTGAAGAAAAGGCCTTTAAATAGATAAAATGTATTTTTTTTTTTATTTAATTTATATTCTTATACTTTTATGGTTATTTTTAAGTGAAAGTATAAATATATGTTTAAATGTATTTTTGTATTAATGTTTGCAGAATGTGTATATGTTTTTAAAATTTGTGTATTAGTCATGTGACTGTTATTAAGACTATATAAGGTGTGCCTTTTTAATGAATGTTATACACCTGAAGAAGCAATTTTGCGAAAGCGCTTGTGTACCATTAAAGCAGTTTTATAGTGGAATCTAGATCTCTGGTTCGATTCTTTGGAGTTTGAAGACACTTGGATATTCTGGATATCCTACTGAACTGGAGCCTTACCTTTGCAGTTTTTTTACTTATTTTTGGTTGTGGACTTTTTGTGTATTTCTGCAAAGGAGCCTGGTTTATATTGGGTTGTTTTCTTCATATAGAACTTTCTCATTATAAGAAAATAAGATTTATTCATTATCTATGATGTAATGTAAATTCCATAGTGTATTATTTAGGATTTATATTCTATTTCTCTTTGGCAATTATTGAGGTCTAATCTATCTGTTTGAGTGCTTCAAAATAAAAATGATCTTTTCTTTTGCTATTGTTTTGACATGTTGCTATTTCCCTCTTTAAAGCTATATATAATCATTCTTAATTATGGGAACAATTTCATCTTTAAAGAACTTGCAGAATTTAGTAGGAAGTCAACCAACAATATTAGTTTTAATATTAGGAAGTTTATTAAAAATGCACGTCATATATGCTGCTCTCGTTTTTTCTTCAGTTAGTCAGACCTTTATATACTTTGATTTATCATCCACATATTAAAATAAGTGCATATCAATATTTAAAAACTTTGCTTTTACTCTTTCATTTCCATTATATAAACTGAAATTAATTATATAATATGCTAACTATGACAGTTTATATAACAATATTGCAAAGTATGAGATAATAGAGCCATTCATTTCCTCAGATTTTAAATTTGTTATATACAAATTATCACACTAAAGGAAGGATATCAAACTCAAAGCCTTCAGATATAAAGCAGTCCTCAAACAAGCATAATTCTAGGCGAAAAGAGCCACTGCACCCCCTTCCAAGCTGTACTGACTACCAGCCTTTTTGTTTGGATATTGCAGCCTTCTGCTGAGTGTGCTAGTCCCCATGGTCCTTTTGAGTTTGAGACACTCTTATTAAAGCATGCTTTGAAAGCTTCCAGTTGTGCATATACTGAAACTGGCAAATCTCTTTTTTGCGTCAAATATTTGTTTTGATACTTTATAAATATGTTATACGTCAGAAATATTTGTTTGCAAAACTGCTTGGATACCTAAATTATTTAATTATTCTGACATGATGTGAGTGCCCAGATGCCCATATGCTTTTGTTGTAGTCAGTCATTCCTCACTGGCTCATACATACTGAGTGGGTGACAGTTTGGACTATTCTTTCCATTTATATAAGATATAGGAGGACATGTGATATCAAATGTAAGTCTAGAAAGTAATATCTTGTCCCCAAATGCTGAATGCCCTTTCGCCTTTTAATTTATCATGTGTTGCATACAGTGAATTAGAAAGGCAGAACAAGTCTCAATTTCATAAAATTCTACCTGTTCACTGGTCCTTGGTACTTTGAGTAATCTCTACTGACTGGGTACCCCCCTTCCTATATATATATATATATATATATATATATATATATATATATTTCTCATTCCCATGGATGGCACTCATTTACCCACAGTGTTGTATGACTATGGATTATTTCAATACATAAGTTTTGTTTCCTTGCAGTTCTGTCAGCCTGTAAGTATTTTAACATTATTAACAAACCTGTTTATGAAGAATTTTACTTCATACAAATATAAGCATTTTTATTATTTTTTTTTTCTCTCTGAGCACACTTATTTTTTTCAATTTATTTAAAAGTCAATAATCACCTTGCTTTTTATTTTTAGTAGATTACTGGTGAGGATACTTTTCATTCAGATTTCATTCTTCATCTGATTTATATTGATACCACTTATTGTATTTTTTACAAAAGTTCTAATTGTAGATTAAACAGTACTTTGGTGTACATCTGCCTATGATTTCCGACTTTCACTTTATAATCCAGGGATATGAATAAGAAAAACTCTTGTCTCCATATTAATATTCAGACATATTCAGGGGGTGGCAAAGTTGGTAAGATTGTTGCTTCACAGCCTGAGTTTCTATGGTTCAAGTCTCATCTGGGGTGCATTCTGTTTGGAGTTGGCACATCATCCATGTGTTCAGGTAGGTTTTCTATGGGTTCCCTGTTTTTTTCTTACCTTCCAATGACTTGCAATAGGTAGATTATATACCAGAAATTGGTCATAGGTTGGTGTTTGTCAGCATGTGTCCAATGTTGTGAACATTTAGTTTAGATGATGGTCACTGTAAATATGACACCTCTACCACATATGTAAAAGTGTGAAAAAGGGTTGACGATGGAAGGATTAACTCACTCAAACCTCTAAAGCCTTTTTTTTTGCATACTGCCATTTCACAGCCATACCTCTTTATGGTATCCAGAATTTGTTTGGGTCTGGCTTTTTTAACTAAGTGACTTACCAGCTAATAATAGGCAGTATTAGAAAAGGGAAATGATTTATTAACAAAACTCACACCAAGATTGTTAGTCTAGGATGTCTTGCAGTGACAAAATTAATCTTTATTCGTATTTTCATATTTATGTTCATATTTTCATAACTGAGAGACTTATGTTATTGAGGTGCATGGTATGAAACACCAATGTGGGAGACAGGATAATTCACTGTCAATGCTGGCTTATGTCACACTATGCTGGAAATTCTGACAGTTGTTTATTAGTAATTATGAAAATAAGTAATATTTCCATATGTACTTAATACTTCAAAAAACAAATGACTTACAAACTGATGCATGACATTAGATGAAATCTTAGATGTTGAAGAAAACTGTCTTTGATATTTCCACTGTAAGTTGCACATCTTGAGAAATATTCAGTATTTGTTTTGCTAATTATACAATTAACTATAGGTTTTCATATTTCTTTAAATATCTCAATAAAAGTGCTCTTATAGAATAATTTATTGTTGTTATGTCAAGTTTTGTCAGGTTAACAAAAATGTGTTCCCTAGTTGCTTTCCAAATGTGATAGGGGTATCCCTCATGCTTACAAATGTGCGTAGCAAATGCGAGATTCATGGAAGCCATTTATGCTAATGCAAAGTGCATTAGAAATAATGAGAGGCAAATGAGAAATGTTGCAATGTGGCATATGTTAATGAGGTGGTTTTGCAATTTATAGTCTGGCATCTGTGTTGTATGCATATGTCATACCTCTCAACCTCTTGGAGCAAGAAATCTGGGCAAAGCCATAAAAATGGGGACAAAGGCCGAAAAATAGCAGCAATTTTTAAATAATTGCTCTTAAAGACTCACAAAGTTGATAGAATGACACATTTTGGATTAGCATGAACTTTCTGAAGGGTATGAAGTCTGAAACTCAAATGCTTGTTATTTTCTGTATTCAACCCTGAATGACTTGCCAATGATTTTCCAGAAAACCATAATTTTTTGAGCAACAATCCAAAAATATGAGGCAAAAATCTGGAAAGTCTGTGAAAATCTGTACAGTTGAGAGGTATATGCAGCCATTGTTAAAAGCAATGGTTCACCTTTGATACTGGAGGTGCAATCTGTGAGCTTGAACCAAGCCATCCCTTCAGTAGTTTGTCCAAGTATGCGCAAACAATAAAATTACACAAAATAAATTATTTTGCCTAGCGATTACTTCAGCAGTCTGGCCATGTATAAATAAGTACTTCTCTGACAAACAAATGAATTATTTCCCCCAACAACCCCTTCAGGAGTATGTCCAAGTATGCATAGGTACCAGAATGAAACATTTCCCCTAATGACTGCTTCAGTAGTATATCCATGTCTGCACAAGCACTTGACTGACTCCAAAATGAAACATTTCCCCCCCCAAGGACCCTTCAGTACTTTGTTCAAGTATGCACAAGCAGTAAAATACAATAAAACTGATTTCTTTAACCAAATTTGATAACTATACCTCCTTTGAAATAATGTATGACATTACTTACTCCATTTTCCCCTTTTCCTCATGTCTTCATAGTCTCCTGATAATCTCCTGTTTACTGGTGTAAGTTCAGGGTCATTTACACACTTTGTATGCAAATTACCTCATTATAGATTCATCTCTATGAATTGTACTCGTACACAAACGTTTAAGGCCTCTTATCTGTGTATTAGCTGTCCCCCTATCGCTTATGTATTAAGCATTTTATGCTTTTCCAGCAAAGGGATGTATTTATAAAAACCTATGAACCTATGGAAAGTCTGCAGCATTTCTGCAGCTTAGATTATAAATAATGGCATAGGTTTTAGAGTTTCAAGATATGAAAATATGTAACAGTTTAGAAAAAAATATAACTTGCAGTTTGTGCATCATAATATATTACAGTATTTATGGAAAAGACTATGAATGCACTGACTTATCATTGCAAAGTACACTTCTTACCGATAACTTTGCTATTTGTACAGTTTTAATTGCTTTTCTTCTTCTTCTTTCGGCTTTTCCCAGTTAGGGGTCACCACAGCGGATCACCTGTCCGCTCATGATTGGTAGTTGAGTTTTACGGTGACGAGTTGCCAGCCCGACAACCAACCTCACAACACACACTCATGCCTAGGGCCAATTTAGAGTGTTATTGTTCACAAAATATTGGCGTTTATTTTATGCTTTTTACATTTATTTTTCAGAAAATGCTCTGTAATGCAAGATGTGTGCAGGTTGCAAGAGGTATAACATTCTACATCATATAGGTGTTAATGAGTTAGTTTTTGCTAGGAATCATACTGCCGAATGTTATCAGACAGTTGCTGCTATTGGTTTTAAAGTTTTTAATCATGCTTGAACTGCTATGGGAGTACAGTTTTAGTTCTCATTTTCCATTTTTACCATTTATCCATCTTGTTTTCTTTACTCCATCAGGAGTGCAGTCATAGAAATTCAAAATAATCGCTGCTGATTTTGCAAGCTGATGATTGTCACTGCATGCTATTCCCCAAAACACAGTAACCTCATAAGTGATTATATTTAAATAGGTGATGGCAGTACTGCCATATCTGGGAAGGATGGTGTAACTTCTTTTGGGGGGGGTAAAGAATGTAATTTTGTGATCTCGTGGAAGTGCCCTTTCAGATGACTTGTCTCACACTATTTGAAATTGCAAAAGTGGTCTTTGCAATATCAGTTTACATTTACATTTCTTTCCATTGTTTTTAAATCCAAGGGATCAAACATCTGTATACATTTCTTGCTATTATTTTTAAGCTGAAGAGACCAAATATGTGGTCCTTAGTCCAGCTTGTGGTCTTGTTAAATTGATGATAAACTTTTTCTTACTAACACTAGCATTTTCTTAGACATTGCATATATCTTGCATGCTTTGGCTAAGGCAATTTTATAGTATTATACAAAATCCTAGAATACCAACTTTTTTCAGAACTTCCCTGATCAGTATCTTTTCCCATCACTGTTAGAATTATTTTCTCAATTTTTTTTTATTTTTAAATACATTTGAATGAATTCCATAGTATTCATACATAACATCTTAAATAACTATGTACACTATTTACATTAGCCTGATACTATAACAGATCTTAATGTACACAGTTACTTTATAAGTATGTCCAATCCATTATCAGAGTGTCTGATCAATTATTGTATAGTGTCAATCAGTAATAAGACTTTCCCCCAAGGGTTGTTGATAAATGGCTTTGGATAAATTCTTAGTTCTTTAATTTTAATTTCCAATAATGCTGTGGTCTTAAGTAGGCTGTAGACATCTTCCAAAGTTGGTATTGTGTTTGTATTCCATCTTCTTGTTATACACTTCCTTGAAATTGCAGGTATAGTCCATACTAGATACATGTTTGTCCTACTCAAAACTCTTAAAATTCCTAAGATGATGAATAACGTAAGTAAGTACTTTGCATAACATGAAACTGAGTTCTTATTCTTTTATCTTCTCCCTACTGACTCCACCTATCAATGCAATTTGCATTTTTTTCTTTCTTTTTTTTATTTGCTTTTTTGTATTATGCACTGATGCTGCCATCTGTGTATTAATGTTTTAGCACTTCAATTAATGTTATAGAATTGATTATGACTGAGTGAAAAGTTTAGGTGCTAATATAGGCCCTGATATAATTACTGTATTTATGAACTACAGTGTTACTGTTCTCCTTGACAGTAAATATTTCTGTACCTACTTTTAGCTATGAAGTTATCCCATATATTAGCCTTACAGTCTCTTCACAGGCCAAGCTTTCTACAATGAATATGTTTCTGTAGTCCAAATACATGACGGATGCCTGTAGGCTTTGTAAAGTGCAGACCACACAGTACACAGGAGGACTGCATTATTTTGTTCACAAAATATACAAGATGTGAACAGGTCTAGGCCTATCTACTTTTCAATGGTGTGTACAAGAACTTCACTCCTTTATGATTTTTGCCATGAAAGCAGTAAACGTGTAGGTATGCGTTTCCTTGCATGTTCTGATTCCTAACTTGTCCTTCATTTTTGCGCCTTATCCGTCTTCATTGACTGTTTTATAATATAACTTATGGGTTTACATAAAATGTAATTACCATATCTTATTACTGTTAACTTTTTTTTTACATTTCATTTACTTATTCATTTAATTTAATTTTAATAATTTTAGAATAACAATGTCTTAAGCACCCAAATAACTTCTCCGAGTCCTTTCCTGATCACATATAGGTATTATTTCCTTTCAATGGTTATGCAGTTTCTGCAGCGCCACTGCAGCACTAGGTTCCTTCATTTCCATTGCTATTGTGTTTACTCCTGAAGTGGATTTTCTATGTATTCAATATGGCCTTCCTGGAGAAATGAGGCGTGGCCTAGACGGAGGGTACTGCCCAGAAGTAAATGGGTCATAAGATTCTGTCTTAAAATATTTAGAAATATGTGAATATGGTACACTAACTGTATCTTGAATTATAGTCATCGGTAGAATATATTTAAATATATTGTCATATCATAATCATGATTGTTTGATTTCTTTAATTCTTAATCGTTACTTATCAGGCTTTGATAGTGGGAGCAAAATCTGCCTTTTTGTGTGGTTCACAGTTTATTTATTTTAAGTCTGTTTATCATATTATTACTTTATCTCTGGCTACCATAATTGTGTTACATCTTTATTTTGTGGAAAGTTCCTTCCATCATCATAGTTAACTCATTATGGGCATTTCAAGATGGACACCCAATTAGTACATGTCTCCCATTATGAAATCTGCATTTCATGCAATTTTTATCTCATGCTTTATCTTATTTTTTTGTACAAACACACCAAAGGACATTGTTGTTTACAATTATAACTCATAGCTTGAGTTATTACTTATCTGTACCAAAGATCAACTGGTTTTCTTGTTTTAACTTCTTGCAGAACCACAAATTGTTGGCTGAGGTTGCATGCACTGGAGATGACAGCATTTATAGAAATTACAATCTCAAAGTCTAAACATCCACTCCAGGATGTTAAATCATAATAGTTGATTCAATTACAACATCAAGAGTAAGGTTTACTTAGCTCAATATCTGACATGTGATGCGTCTATGTTGGGAAAACTGAGAGGGCACTGAGGCAAAGGATTTATAAGCATATGTATGTCATAAAGAAAAAGGACATCAGAAATGCCCTTTACAAGCATACTATAGATTGCAGAAATGTAAATATATATATATATATATATATATATATATATTTTTTTTTTTTTTGTACTGCAAAGGGTTCCATAGGATGTCAGGGTAGAGCTTGGGAAGCATTTTTTAGAAAAAAGAGAAGTTATATGGCAGCTTAGGTTAAATGCTACCCAGTACTCAGGCATTACTACTAAAGTTTTGATTAATAGTATTTTGTGATTGAGATCAGAGAAATTGTAATTATAATAATGAATATACGTGAGCTATTTATCAATTGTTGATGTATTGCATGATTTATATGCAGGTTATTGCAGTCTTCATTAATGTATTTTGAGCCATTTATAAAATGAATGTATAGGTAGTATGTTTTTAAATTTTTCTTGTGATATGATTGGGAATTGGTAAGGTATTTAAATGAAGTGAATTTTAACATTTTTTTATTCTGATAAAGTTCTGTAATAAAATGAACAAAAGTGCTAAACAAATAATTTATTTGTCTGTATTGGTTAGCTCTTTGCCACGACTTGGAGACATTTTTTGTAATAAATATTACTTATATCATCTTATTTAAGCCAGTGAATGCTTTCATCTAGTTTAAGGAGTCTGTGAAGTTTATTTGATACAGTTTTGTAAGATAATTATATTCATACATCTATTTCGGCTCTTTAATAAAAATGGGTTTGTTTGCAAACTCAGTTGGACTGAACCGGCTAACAAATATGAAATAAATAAATAGATAAAATAAATTTAGGATATATACAGTGCTAAATATAAAATTCACTTTGTGTGAATCCTTGAGAAAAGAAACATTACAAACTGATTTGTCATATGTATTTTGGCTTTGTATCACAAGCACTCCACTATGGGATTGTATTAACCCTAAACTGAGTAATACATACTCTATTTTGTTTTCCTTTTGATTTAATTCTTTTGATCTTATAGGACTTTGGATAGGCTGCAGACTTATGTCACCAGCTTTAGTCAAATATTATATGAGTAAATGTGATTGGCATTGTCTGATATTTATGTCAGTACTAAATGAAATGCTATTAAATTGATTTGCTCTTAAAAGATGTTCTAAATTAAATACAAAAAATCTTTTATAGATTGGAAGCAGGCACACTTAACAGTGTTACATTCCTTCTTTTAGTTTATGGCTTATTAGTATATTTTTCATGTTTTATGTTTACACTATCTTGGTCTAGTACAAGTACTCACTTGCTAGTAGCTTGTGATAAACATCCTCATTGCCACTTGCTCTAAATAGCAAGTGCCCTAACTCCAACAAGTCTGATCTTATTTAATTACATAGTCCTCCAACCACCCAAACCTAGCAAAAGACAAAGCCCTACCAGAGTCCTAACACTAACTTTAAAATTTGCACTCTTTCCATAAATGTAACCATTGTATTCCTTAATCCTGAAGTCTCCTACTGCTTGGTAAACCTAAAACTCCTCTTCCCCCTCCCCAATCCTAAGTCCTTTATCATGCCTCAATCCTAAAACTCTATTCCCACTTCCCTAAAACCCCAAGCTTCCTTTTCACCCCCTAAATTTAAATTCTCTGATACCTACCTATTCTCGCCAATCACTCTTGAGCACTTAACTCCTCCTACCCCAAAACCCTAAATCTCCCCTTTCAGCCTAAACCTAAAGTTCTTGATCACTCTTAAACTCCTAACCCACCCCCTCCTTAAACCTAAATCCCAAGACTGATTGCTGCCTCAATCCTAAGTCTAGATTCACAATCCACCCACTCCCTCTTCAGTCCCTGTCACACTTACCCTTGGTCAAACCTAGCTACTGCATTTGGATGAGGTGCAGCAACTTCTGTCCACATGACTACTACATCTTGGCCAAACGTAGTCAACTTTGAACATGAGCAGCAGCCCATGTGAGCTACAAGAATATTGGGCCCTCTGCTTTGAGACAGTAATGTTTGTAAGCCAGGGACTTGGGTACATGTAGTAGACTCATACAATTTTATTTCTAGACTTAGTTAAAACCCACCGCCATAAATAGCACAAGTAACAAAACAACTGAGGTTTAAACCTCAAAATGCACGCACTCGAGGCACTCCTCAGAATGGAGAAAATTGATATATGTGCAGTAACAGAAACCTGGTTTAAGGCTCCAGAGAGCACCCCAGCACTACCAGGCTACAACTCATAGCATACATTTTGGCCACAGAACCCAAACCGAAGTACAAAAGGTGAGGGAGTATCCAAATTCATCAAGGATACCCACACCTCCAGGTTAGTGGCACAGCACAATGCTTCAGAGATCATCCACGTGCAACTAACAATGGGCAAAACTGCAATTCAAATTGCAGCTTGTTGCATCTCTCGCATGTATTAGTGTTTGGTGGAAGGAGGAGAGGGTTGTCTGTGTACATGAGGCAATTGTAACATTGCCTCAAAATGCCTAGATTCACCAGCTGGACTGGAGAGTAGACCTGAAACTGCCCTTTGGACATGCCTGGATAGGTACAGTGAACTGTTTTACTGATTGGCAGGTAACGTCGAATAGAGAGCCTTGTCCTTCTCTACAGTATAGGTGGGTCTAGTGCTAAGGTTTATTAGTGCTTGCTATGAGTTTTGGGCAAGTGCAGGGATAAGAGGTGAATGATTTGAGTGCTTAAGTTGAAAGTTTGTCTAGTTCCAAGGGAAAAATTGAAGAGTAGACTGTAGAGCCGGGAATAGTTATACCTTAGCTAACAAGCACTGCCTGGCGTGCAAAACCACGCAAATGCGGGTTTTATAGCTGGGAAATGAAAGAGATGAAAATTAGCCTAAAATGGCCAATAAACTACTAATTACTGGGCTGAAACCACTCCTCCAGGGACAGATAGGCTGCTCAAAGCTCCCTCTCTCACAGTGAATAGAGAAACTTCCTTCTATTCAAGTAAGGTATGGGCAAACACAAACTTGTGGGGTTAGGTTAATATTAAGGGAAGTAAAGTGGGTTGGGGAGGTGAAAGGGTTAAGTGGAGGCAGGGATGGTGGGGAGGAAATGACTTAATGATGGGGGGCTTAAGAGGTTTAGTCTGGTGTAGTGGTTAAGCAATCACATTTTGGCGTGAACTTGCTACTGCAAGTTACATCTGTGACGACCTGTAGGCGCAGTGGTGCAGATAGGCCTTGGGGCTACTTTTATTTGGGATGTGGTTGGAGTTAGTGGTTGGAGTTATATATATATATATATATATATATATATATATATATGCATACATATAATTTTGGTAGGATATTCATGGTAAGTTTAGTGAGGTGGTTATCATTGGTGCAGGTAGTGGCAGTTAGGACCATGGTTGTCCAGTGGTGGTTAGTTAATTGTGGAGGAAAACTATTGTTTCCTGACAGGACCTTGTTACTTGAGGTTCCTAACTAAACCAATATACTTTAATCTTATCTCCAAGAATGCACAGCTTAAAGTTAGGGGGTTACCAGTCTTTGGTGGCTGTGCATTTGGGTGTTTCGGGCTGTTCGTGGGCAGGGGACAGGCCTCACTACAGTTCATGAAGTTATGCTTAGCTTCAGCATGAAGGGAGTTTACTGCTGCTGCCATTGTTTTGTTGGTTCCTTGTGAGTTTTCTTAAGGTGGCGCTGAGTGGGGAATGTGACGCCGGGAGCAGACTGCCAGTTATGTGGTCTCTGCCTTTCAGAAATCTCGGCTCAGTTGCTTTTTGAGTACACCTTATGGTTACAATTTGAATGAAAAAAAAAGGCAACCTGAACACTGGTGGTTTAGGGTTTGTTTATCTCCCTTGCTTGTTGTGGTCGTGGTGTGATGGTCTTGAGGGTCATTTGGGGTGCTGTTGTAGCCTTGCAGTCTCTCTGTCACTACTGGAGGCCCTAGCTCATTTGCTGCTGTTTAAAAAAAAAAAAAAAATCCACTCTGAGGAAGGTTTTGTCAGCTAGGTGCTAGATGGAGTAGGATAGGTGTTTGCCCCCCTTTTCTGGCAGTGCTCTTGATTTCTCCATGGCAGCCATTGTGGTGCTTTTCACCATGGCCTTACAGGGTTTTTGCGGGCTTGGAGATAGGATGTGCATGTCTGCTGGATTTTCCTTTGGCTGTCCTCAGCTCCTATCGACATGAGGTCCTTCAGTTGAGTATGGATGTAATGCCTGTTCATGCTGTTTTGGCTAAAGTGATGGCAATTTATTCATTTAGCGTGGCAAATAGGTGGATGTTAATGACGTTCAAGGGGTGCATTCCATTCCACTTGACTAGCGTCGGCTGCATGTTGGGAAGTGCAGAGCTCTCACTAGCTTTAGTGACTGTATGGGGGGGTGGGAGAGAGAGAGAGAGAGGAAAGGGAAAAGGGGAGAGATAAAACAAAAAATAAAAAGGGCATCTTCTGGGGCTGCGGAGTTGGGTGGTTCCTGGGCGGTGTCATGCAACTCACAAGAGCCACCTGTTCACCTGTTGTCTTGGTTGGGGGGAGAGGAGATATTGGTTTGAGTTGGGAGCTTCTCTTGTCTGCTTGGCTGCTTTGGTTTTCAGTGTTAAAGGTGGACGGTAGCTTTGCTGTGAAACAGATAACAAAACATTAAGGTCAGTATCTGTGCTTAACATTTGATGGTTAGGTTCTTATGTGCTTCACTGGTTTCATGACATCATGTTGGTGACGGCATATGACCTACTTTAACAGAAAAGAGTCAAAGCCATATGTATTAATGGGATGAATTAGTTTTAGTTCCATTTCTAGGTACATGTTGCCATACTCGACTTTGTAGAGTGTCCACATTTTTGTTCTGCTCGCATATCCTGGGGATGGCTTTTCCTGCAACTAGTGGTGATAGCCCTGCCTTTATTCATAAAATGGTAGCCAGCGTGGCTGCGTACAGCTGTTTGTCCAGCAGTTAATCTGGAAGGAGGTAAGGGTCCCTTCCTAATGCAGCCATGTGCGGTTCAACCAAATGACCACAGCACAGAATTTGCAATATATTATGAGTTAGGTTGAGTCTTAAGTGGGCTATTTTACACTAGGCACATATACAGCTCCACCCCCTAGGTTCTTTCACGTGTGAGGTTTAATTTTATTGTACTCGACTGGTAGATAAATTTATCTTGGGTATTTGATAGGGTCATTGGATGCATAGCTTCAGTTATGGCTACTTTCTCATAGATGGGAGTGGCAGTGGTACATTTCTTCCCGGGTTGGCAGGATAGATTGTCTTTGAAGATGCCTTAGAATGTGTGTTATGTATCTTGGATGTTTTACATGTCTCTTTCTTTCTTGCAGATGGGGGTCTTGGAATGCTGTGGCTGTAATTTGGAATAGGTGGGTATAAGGTGGAGCCTGCTCATTACTATTAGAGTTAAATTTTGTCCTTTTCTTTGTAGATGGTGGTGTGCCAAGTACCAGTTGTGGGAATACAGTGAATTCACAGATCATGGAAGCAGTGGCGAGTGAGAAGGTTACACAGGAGAACTCAAGTGGGCAACAGTTACGGATAGAAGTAAGTGATTTTCAAAGTTGAGTTTTGGTAGAGGATTTTACAGTGCTAGTTAGAGAAGGACAGGCATTTTGAGTTTATGATATCAGGGTTAAGGGGTTGTACAATTTGTTCTATTAACCGTTAGTATGTTAGATTAATGTTGAAAGTTGTCCCTGCCTTTGTGCACTTGCATTCAATAGTAAAGGAAGCATGGCCATTGGCTATAGGTAAAGGTTTGGGGTGGCAGAGGTCCTGGTCAGTACCTCCATGTTAAGTAATCATGGTATGTGTGCACATAGAATTTATCATTGTTTCTTTCTTTGCAGATTGTTGGAGTGCAGAAGGCATCATGCGGTGACTTGAAAAGGGGATTTGAAAGGTGTTGTTTTGATAGGATGAATATTCTTGCCACTTGAATGGGACAAGGAGGGTTGGAATAATCATCTTAATAAGGCACGTTTGAGCTCTGTGTTTAATTAGTGGGAGATGATTATTGTATTGATATAGGGGGCAAGTAAGGAAGTAGGTAAAGGGTGCCAAAGGGGAAAACTGTCGGGGATGGTTTATGGGGAGTGTGGGGATCCCATGGGATGCATTTAGGAAGCATGGTAGGTAGGTGGTTCTGTTGGGGTAGTTTTAGAAACTGGATGAATTGTTACAGGGGAGTTAGGTTTAAGGAAGCCTGACTGCAGGATAAGGCAGCTGTAGGATACTAGTGGTATAGGTAACATAAGGAAAGAGAGCTTTTGAGGGGGAAAGGCTAGGGACAAACAGGGGTTAAGAATGGTTTGGTAATGAGTGAATTGGGGATGTTTATGGCTTGGCAGGTAGATTATTTCATTGTTAAGCATAGGTGAGTTTTTAGGAACTAGGTCAAGAAGTGCTGGATTTCTGCCATCTAAGGTTAGGATATTAAAGTTTTTGAGTTAGATTATTCCCTACGGTAATGGGAGTTGTTGCACATATAGAACTGGTTAGTGGGTGGGCTAAGGTTATATGCTATGGTTAACAGGGTCTTGAGGGTGAGACTTGCTACTAGTTGTTTGACTGGGTGCCGTCTTGAGTTCAAGGGGTTATAGTTTGTGGTTTGTTGTGATTATAGGCTGTCAATACATTCAGGTTGAGCAATGAGTTCAGCTTTGAAGGCAGCAGGCTAAAAGGGTATGTGTTCTCTGGGTGTGGATGTTCCGGTGTTACAATGGGCTCATGGTAATCCTACTTTAATTAGTCTCATTAGGGTGTGTTTCAGTGAGGGCAGGGCAAAGAGGTTATGACGGGATTCTAAGGTGCTTTACAGATGTTGGGTACACCAAATTATGTTTGGCTTGACCCTTCCCTTTATGGGAAGTGGGTTGAACAATTTTGGGTAGAAGGGAGGGGGAATAGCCTGGTCAGGCTGGTTGGCGGAGAAGAGGGATAGGCTTGCCCTCTTCTTTCCCCCCTCTGATGTCTGGATGTTCATTTCAAGGATCTGGGGAAAGGAAATTAGTAGTTGGAGGAAGCTTGCTGAATAGATAAGCAAGCTGAGGTAAGGATGGTGCTTATGTGGTGGAAGGTAATTCAATGAATGGTGTATGAAGTGAGATGGGATGCTGCTTCATAAGTAAAGTAAGAGAGCAGAGGTATGGACCCTACTTGTTGGGCAGGGTGAGTAGGTACACTGACCTGATTAACATTACAATGAATGGTGGATGAAGTGAGATGGGACACTGCTTCATAAGTAAAGCGAGTAGAGCTATGGACGCTGCTTACTGGGGCAGGGTGAGTAGGTACGCTGCCCTGATTAACATTACAAGGATGTTATGCTGTATTTAGTATCAATTATATCATGAATAGTTGTAATTAATAAAGTTGGTGATCAAAGCTATGTTATGGAAATCTAATAAAGGTAGTCAAATGTCATTTGGTGTGATGTGTGTTATTGAAGGGGACCGGGACAATGAATATTATGCACATATGAACCACAATCAATCATTCTAGCATTCTAGTTTGGAATCCAACTATAGCCTTAGAAAAGATTTACCCCTCCCCTTGGATTATTATGTACTGTAGAATCAACAAAAATCTTTGAAAGCCTTTGTTTTGGTTGTGGTTATCTCAGCTTGATGAGCTTCTGACCTTTAAAATCTCATGTCTTTTTAAATGTATACATTGTTTCATAAGACATTTTGTCCAAGAGCAGGCCATTGTTTTATACCAAAAGTTGTCCCATGCGTGTTTGACTCTCATTATTTTGATTAACCTTCCAATCTGTTACCAAAGATGTGAAAATCTTCTCTGTGCCCTATAAACATATAAATAAGATCTATAGTAAAAGAAAAAAATACACTTAACCAAATCAGCTTTTAATCTTCTTTCACCACTCAAATTTGAAATTAAATTACTAAAATTTTGCTTTCTTTTTCATGTACCTTTATTTTAGTATTTTCATATATTAGTGCACAAACACAAAAAGCAATATTCGCCATCATACCTTTCAACCTCTTAATGCAAGAAATCTGTAAAAAGCTTAAAATAATGTGTGTGTGTGTGTGTGTGTGTGGGGGCAAAGGATTGAAAATAGGGGTAGATTTTAAATATTGCTCTTATAAACTTAGAAAGCTGCTAGAATAACAGAATTTGTGTTAGTATGCATTTTATGAAGGATATGAAATCTGAAACTCAAATATATACCATCATTTGGTCATTATTTAATGACCAAATATTTTAGGCAAAAATCTGGTAATTCTGTGAAAATCTGTACAGTTGAAAGGATGTTCATCACCATTGATAAATGCAGTCACAATCATGTTCAAACATAGCCAAGTAAATTGCATAATAACACAATCACAGTGCCACACTCCAAATTGAATCTACCACATGACATTGTTTACATTATCTATCAAATAAGCAACAAGTACTAATAACGTATTCAAAAGCGTTAAATGTAGCTATCATTTATTGTCCTGCCACTTTGTAAACTGTATCAAGACATACTCAAGTCAATAATATAAAACTTAAAGATAAGGAATTTATTTAACAAAGATTGAGCAAATCACATCTTAAGCAACATGTAAATAATCATACCTGATTCTAATCCAGTTACTGTTTGCAAATTTAGGAATCAACAGATTTCTGAACAGTTCAATTTTACAGCGTGTCAGACTTAGTGATTTAAAAAATGACCTGCAGAATCAAAACAAGTCAAACTGGGTCTAGAGGTACAAATAGCTGCTTTCTAAGTGGCTGGATAATTACCTTTAATTTTTCTATAGCAATTATAACAAATCTCCTAACAGGTACTTTGACGTCACTCTGAAAGGGCAGTGGCCATTGCAGTGGACTGCTTAAAAGATATGCAGACAGAATATATATAATGCTGTGTCTTGGACATTATTTTCACTACATATTGTAGGCTTGACGGATGCCCTATAGGTACCAAAGTGTCTGATTTTTTTTTTATATAGAATTATCTCACAAATTCTGCTAATCAAGGACCTTTTCTCATGCAATTCACTGCTTGGAATCTTCTCATAATATGTTATTTGCTCCACAAGATGTAATAAAGTAAAAAAGTATGTGAGATGCTTAATTGTAGATCCCCGAGAGGAATGTACAGTAAATGAACAGCCTAGTTTCCATCACCTTCTATATTCTGAGCCTTCTCTTCATAACCAATTCTTTCAGTTGTGATTGCTTATTACTGAATCTGTTTTAATGATCCACTTTTTAAAAAGTCGAATTTCACAAGGTTGAATTCATGCGATCATCTCTTTAAAATGTTGAACATCCTCAAAATAGCACAACAGCATTTTTGGGGGCATCAAGCCCCTGTGCACACCCCAAACCCTGTGCTAATTATGTATACCAACTCTGCGAGGAAAAAGACAAACTCCGACCCCCACTGCACTGCAATCCCAGTACAATTCATTCAGCTTTTTAAAGAATCGATTGCATGGTCTCTGTAATGTGAAATGTGATATTTTAAAAAGTCAGTCATGTAAGAGACATGTATAATAGATCTGCCTTAGAGCTACTGTATGCCATTTATGTCTGTATTATAAAACCTGAATTAAAATTCTGCTTACAACTGGAGAAAAAATGAGTTTGAAGCAGAATTCAAACTCATATTTTCATACGATGAGTGGGTTTAAGCCTCTCAAATCTTTATGCAGTAGGTTTCAAGATTTGCTCCTGTACCCAACTATTTAAAATGATCAACTCTAAGGTCAGTGCACTTACAAAGATATTTACTCCTTTCACTGAATCCACATCTCAACTTAATTTTTATATTCTTTAATATTTGTACTCATAGCAATGATTTTTATGCTTTCCTAATGTTAACAGTGATAGTCTTAAACAAGCCAGGTTGTACAGTCCCTGTACCCTGCAGTCTGTATTTCTAACATGACTTCAGTGTAGGTACCACTTTGTATAAGTACTGCAGTCTGTTCACAACTTTAGGAACTGTCTTAATGGCACTGCTTGTATTGCAGTTAGCTCAACCTTCTTAACTTCCTATATTAATGTTCCCACTCTTCTTAAATAACCCATAATCATGCTGTGTATCTCTAACCTATATGCTTCAGTGGCTGGGAGCACTGTAGTAGTAGCCATTGCTGATATGCAGACTGTGGATCTATTTATAAAAAAAAATAGCTAATCTCCAAAAACATAATAGCTTTCAGCATGTACTGGACTCTGACATTCTCTTATGTTTCTGCTTATTAGAGGGCCTTGTTCTTCTCCTGTAGCTGTTGACTTGTTTATTTTTATGACAATACAGTTTTGTGTCTGCAGTTCATTCTTCATTTGAGTGTACCCATAAAAGGAAGGGATAGTTTCAGTTCTGGTGAGTTGCACTTGAAGCACTTAGCTGTTTTCTCACAGTACGCTATACTAATTATTAAGGAATTTGTAAAGGTGGATTTTTTGTAGGCTACACAAGAGCTGACAGCTCACAATAAAGACCTGGAATTCTGCATGTGATTTATGTCCTGTATGATGAAGAACAAGTATAACTTCTTAGACTTCTTGTCCTATTCTACCAAACTGCACATCAAATGCTACTTTAATAAAGTTGAACGATTTTCCGGTCACTCTTTGTCAATGAATTTTGGAAAAGGTTGCTTTTTTGATTACCCCCTACCTACATGTTAAGTACATATTTCCTTATGTTTTTTCCCTGTTACTCATGTTAGGCACTCTTATTTTGTAGTACAAATATCACGGCTTAGTGTACTATGTAATGGTTCTTTTTCAAAGATGTTGGTTAAATC